>NC_080021.1:71523991-71836754 GCF_030020395.1 Manis pentadactyla
CATTCTATCCATTCTGCTTATAAACCCTTCCAGAGTTTGTTTCATTTCTGCGATCTCCTTTCTGGCATCTGTGATCTCCTTCTGGACTTCATCCCATTTCTCTTGCGTATTTCTCTGCATCTCTGTCAGCATGTTTATGATTCTTATTTTGAATTCTTTTTCAGGGAGACTGGTTAGGTCTGTCTCCTTCTCTGGTGTTGTCTCTGTGATCTTTGTCTGCCTGTAGCTTTGCCTTTTCATGGTGATAGGAATAGTCTGCAGAACTGGGACGAGTGACGGCTGGAAGGACTTCCTTTCTTGTTGGTTTGTGGCCCTCCTCTCCTGGGAGAACAGCGGCCTCTAGTGGCTTGTGCTGTGCAGCTGCGCGCAGACAGGGTTTCTGCTTCCTGCCCGGCTGCTATGGAGTTAATCTCCGCTGTTGCTATGGGCGTGGCCTGGCTCGGGCAGCTACTCCAAAATGGTGGAGTCGCGTTGGAGCAGGAGCGGCTGGGAGGCTATTTATCTCCGTAAGGGGCCTCCCTGCTCCCTGCAGCCCAGGGGTTAGGGTGCCCAGAGATCCCGGATTCCCTACGTCTGGATTAAGTGACCCGCCCTGCCCCTTTAAGACTTCCAAAAAGCACCCGCCAAAACAAAACAACGCCCACCAAAAAAAAAAGAAAAAAAATTTTTTTTAATTTAAAAAAAAAAAAAGTTTTTAATTAAAAAAAAAAAAAAAAAGGTGGTCGTTCGTTTTTCTTTATTCTCCGGTGCCAGCCTCAGGCCTCTGCTCACCGGTCTTTCTGCCCTGTTTCCCTTGTATTGGGGTCCCTATCCCTTTAAGACTTCCAAAAAGTGCTCGCCAAAACAAAACAGCAAAAAAGCAAAAAAAAATGGTCGCGCGCTTTTCTTATGCCCTCTGTCACCCAGCCTCCAGTGCCCGCTCACTGTTCTTGCTGCCCTGTTTTCCTAGTATCGAGCGCCCTGCACTCTGGCCCGGATGGCTGGGGCTGGGTGCTCGGCAGTCCTGGGCTCCGTTCTCCCTCCCGCTCTGCCTGCTCTTCTCCCGCCGGGAGCTGGGGGGAGGGGCGCTCGGCTCCCGCGGGGCCGGGGCTTGTATCTTACCCCCTTCGCGAGGCGCTGGGTTCTCTCAGGTGCGGATGTGGTCTGGATATTGTCCTGTGTCCTCTGGTCTTTATTCTAGGAAGGGTTGTCTTTGTTATATTTTCATAGATATATGTTGTTTTGGGAGGAGATTTCCGCTGCTCTACTCACGCCGCCATCTTCTGCCCCTCTTCTGATACTCTTTTAATACACATACCTACACTCTTTTTCCTCCTATCCATTGCCAGTCAGTTAACCTTGACCCCTTTACCTCCTTGCCCAGTTCCTTGATTTCATCTGCTTATGATTCTCTCAACCTAATCTTTTAATTGAAGTATACTTGACATACAGTCCTTTATTGGTTTCAAGTATACAACACAATGGTTCAGTAGTTACCCATATTATAAAATCCTCAACCTGTGCTAGTGTAGTTACTATCTGTCAACTTAGGAAGATGTTACAGAATCATTAGCTATATTGTCCGTGCTGTACCACCTTCCCTGTGACCAGCTTATATTATAATTGAGAATTTTTGTGCCCCTTTATCCCTCTCACCCTCCCCCCCCACACTCCCAACTGCTCTCCCATTGTAATCACCAGTCACTTCTCAGTGTCTTCTGAGTCTACTGCTGTTTCATTCATTTTGTTTTGTTTTTATATTCCACAAATAAGTGAAATCATGGTATTTATCTTTTTCCACCTGGCATATTTCACTTAGCATAATGCCCTCTAGATCCATCCATGTTGTCACAAAATGGTGTCACATTTTTCTTTTTTATTTCCATGATGTCACAGATTTATTTTTTATGGCTGAATAGTATTCCATGGTGTATAGGTACCACATCTTCTTTATCTGTTCATCTATTGATGGACACTTTGGTTACTTCCTTATCTTGGCTATTTTAGATAATGCAGCAATAAACAGGGAATTTTGTGTGTTTTTTTTTGGATAAATTCCTGGAAGTAGTATTACTGGGTCATAGAGTATTTCTATTTTTAGTTTCTGAGGAACACCCATACTGCTTTCCACAGTGGCTGCACCAACTGACATTCAACCAACAGTGTAGGAAGGCTCCCTTTTCTCCACATCCTTACCAACACTTGTTATTTCTTGTCTTTTGGATAGTGGCCATTCTGACTGTTGTGAGAGGATGTCTCATTGTGGTTTTAATTTGTATTTCAGCAATGTTGAGCATCTTTTCATGTGCCTGTTGGCCATCTGTATTTCTTCTTTGGAAAAATGTCTGTTCAGGTCCTTCCCCCATTTTTCGATTGGGTTATTTGTTTTTTTTTTGGTGTTGAGTTGTATGAGTTCTTTATGTATTTTGGATATTAAATAAACCCTTATTGGCTAAGTCTTTTATAAACATATTCTCCCATATTATAGGATGCCTTTTTGTTCTGCTGATGGTGCCCTTTGCTGTACAGAAACTTTATAGCTTGACATAGTCCCACTTGTTCATTTTTATTTTGTTTCCTTTATCCTGGGAGATATATCCAGAAAAAAGTTGCTCATACTTACGTTCAGGAGATTTTTGCCTTTGTTTTCTTCTAAGAGTTTTATGGTTTCATGTCTTATATTAAGGTCTTTAAAAATCCATTTTGCGTTGACTTGTGTATGGAGTTAAACAGTAATCCAGTTTCATTCTCTTTCATGTAGCTGTCCAGTTTTCCCAACACCAGTTATTGAAGAGACTGGCTTTTTCCCATTGTGTATTCATGGCTCCTTTATTGTATATTGAACCATGTATGTATGGATTTATATCTGGGCTCTCTGTTCTATTGATCTATAGGTCTGTTCTTTTGCCAGTATGATACTGTTTGGATTACTGTATCTTTGTAGTGAGTTTGAAGTCAGGAAGCATAATACCCCCATCTTTGTTCTTCTTTCTCAGGATTGCTTTGGCTATTTGGGGACTTTTGTGGTTCCATATGAATTTTGGGATTATTTGTTCTAGTTCATTGAAAAATGCTGTTGGTATTTTGATAGGGATTGCTTTGAATCTGTAAATTGCTTTAGGCAGGATGGCCATTTTGATAATATTAATTCTTCCTACCCATGAGCATGGGATGTATTTCCATTTATTGGTGTCATCTTTAATTTCTCTCATGAGTGTCTTTTAGTTTTCAGGGTATAGGTCTTTCACCTCCTTGGTTAGGTTTATTCCTAGGTATTTTATTCTTTTGATGCAATTGTAAATGGAGTTGTTTTCCTGATTTCTCTTTCTGCTAGTTTATTGTTGTATATAGGAATGCAACAGGTTTCTGTGTATTAATTTTGTATCCTGCAACTTTGCTAAATTCAGTTATTCTAATAGTTTTTTGGTGGATTCTTTAGGGTTTTCTATGTATAATATGTCATCTGCAAATAGTGACAGTCTTTAACTTCTTCCTTACCAATCTGGATGCCTTTTATCTCTTTGTGTTGTCTGATTGGCATGGCTATGACCTCCAGTACTATGTTGAATAAAAGCATGAGAGTGGGCATCCTTGTCTTGTTCCCGATCTTAAAGGAAAAGCTTTCAGCTTCTCACTGTTAAGCATGATGTTGGCTGTGGGTTTATCATATATGGCCTTTATTATGTTGAGGTACTTGCCCTCTATACTCAAGAGTTTTTAATCATGAATGGATGTTGAATTTTGTCAAATGATTTTTCACCATCTATTGAGATGACCATATAGCTTTTGAATAGTTTTTTTGAGGATTTTTGCATCTGTGCTCAACAGGGATATTGGCCTATGGTTTTCTTTTTTTGGGTGTCTTGTCTGATTTTGGTGTTGGAGTGATGCTGGCCTCATAGAATGAATTTGGAAGTATTCCCTCTTCTGCTTTTTGGAATACTTTAAGAAGGATGGGTATTAGCTCTTCTTTAAATATTTGGTAGAATTCAGCTGTGAAGCTCTTTGGTCCTGGCATTTGTTTGTTGGGAGTTTTTTGATTACCAATTCAATTTCATTGCTGTTAATTGGTCTTTTCAGATTTTCTGTTTCTTTCTTGGTCAGTCTTGGAAGGTTGCATTTTTCTAAGAATTTGTCCATTTCTTCTAAGTTGCCCAATTTATTCACATATAGTTTTTCATAGAATTCTCTAATAATTCTTTGTATTTATATGGTATTTGTTGTGTCTATTCCTTTTTGTTTCTGATTTTGTTTATTTGTGTACTCTTTTTTCTTGGTAAGTCTGGCTAGGGGTTGTCTAGTTTGTATTTCTTCTCAAAGAATCAGCTCTTGGTTTCATTTTTTTTTCTATTGTCTTATTTTTCTCTATTTTTACTTATTTCTGCTCTGATCTTTATTATGCCCCTCCTCCTACTAACTTTGAGTTTCATTTGTTATTGTTTTTCTACTTTCTTTGTTGTCTCTTGACCAAATCTTGGCCATAATTCCAGTTAAGAGCTTATTCATCATTCTTGGTTTCTTGATTCTGTTTGCTCTGTTGAATACCGTAGGTTTACTTGGAAATAGTCCATCCCAGAGATCAAATCTTGGAATTGAATTTTCCACATCCTCACCACATCCCAAGTTTTGCCTGTTTCAAATGTGTTAATTTATGTCAAAATAAAGGTGAATTGACTTCTTGAACATGGTTCACTGTCACATATAGTTGGAATTTACTGACAGTTTTGATAAGCCAAGCAAGTTGCTTAACTTTATTCATTTTTCTTTCCTCACATTTGAAATAAGGAATCAGATTAGACAAGTAGTATCCTAAATTTCATATTGCTTGTGCTGTGCACACTTCACTTCTAAGTTTATGTGGTGTTGAATATGTGAAAGAGATAAACATGGACCTCTTTGGCACCAAACCTTACAAGGGGCTTTATAGAACCAAGGACTCTGCATAGCTGAGTCCAGAAACAGTGCAGTAGATGAGCCCCCATGGGTCTGTGTGCTGCCTCACTACTGTGTCCTGCATCCTTGCCTGAGTAGTGTTGAAATGCAGAAGTGGAAAAGTGGAGATAGGGAGATAACTTATCTCCTCTAAATAGGGAGATAACCAATGGTGCGATTTGTTTGAAGGATGTAGGAATAAGTGTGAAGACTGAATTCATTCAATAGAAGAAAAGAATAAAATGGTAATGTAAAAGCAGTGATATTAAGGTGTGATCCAGAAACTTGAGGTCAATTGCAGATTCCTGTCCCTTCAGAAATACTAAATCAGAACCTAGTCTCAGTGCAGCCACTGAGAATTTAGAAATGGTGATTTGATGGGTGTGCTGAAGGTGGAGGGAGGGATGAGGAGAAACTAGTCACTTTTTAATCCATTTTGCTTTGGATCTTGTATAGTGGGTATGTCTGATAGCAAAAGAAAATAGTCCTATTGGAGATAAATGTCTCTGCTTATACATAGTAATGAAGGCTGAAGTGATGAGAATAGTCTACTGAAGGATGAAGTAGAAAAAAAGAACATCACTTAGTTTTAGGCACTGAACCTCAGAGACAAGATGAGACAGAGATGAAGTAATCAGTGGTGTTAAGTAGAAGACCAGGATGGTGTATTATTAGGAGTTAAAGAAACATTGAAGAGTATATGTTATAGTGTGTTGCCAGGAAAATGACAACTAAAAAGAGGATATTGAAAACCTTTGGGATTGCAGTGGTAACTATTGGGAATGCTATAATGTAGGATGCAGTGATATTTATTAATACCAAGCACTTAAAATAGAGACTCTAACACTGAATACTCACTTATTCTAACCTCAGTCTATTAAAATTTATCCCAAGAGATTTTTAAGCTAGAGCAGGGGTAACCAAAGCTTTTCTTTAAAGGACTAGGTAGTAAATATTTTAGGCTTTGCAGGCTATGTGGTCTTTTTTATAACTATTAACTCTGCTGTAGCATGAAACTAGCTCAGACAGTCTGTAAGCAAATGGGTGCAGCTGTATTCCCATAAAACTTTATTTACAAACACAGCTGGTAGATTATTGTTTGCCCATCCTTGAGCTTTACCTCTGCTTTTCAGTATTTTTTTCTGTATTTTTCTTCCATTCTATTTACTTTAAGATTTAAATTAACATTGGCTAACTTTTTTCTGATTAAGATTATTAAAATTAAGTATCAGTAATGGAGCTTGGAAAAATGAAGCAGAATTACTCTTCTATTTGATCTTATAAAATTTAATAAACTCAGTTAAACACCACCCTCTCCATGCCCTCAAATATGAGATGGTAGAACTGAAATAGGGCTTTGGGCTCTCCCACCCCTCCCCCACCCAAATATAATGACTAGTTCAGTGTGATTTGAGTTCATTTGTTCCCTTTTGTTATTTTGTCAATGTTAATAACAGTCTGCTTTACCTTTTCAGTCTCGGAGAAATCTCTGTGAAGAGGCTCTGTTAAAAATTAAAGGTGTAATTAGCTTTACGTTTCAAATGGCTGTTCAAAGATGTGTGGTGCGGATTCGTTCCGATTTGAAAGCAGAGGTTAGTACTTTAAATGGCTGACTATGTTGTTGAGGTCATAGGTAAACAAATCAGTGTTCAAAATTATTCCTTTTTATCCTGGCCTAGGCTTTGGCATCAGCAATAGCATCGACCAAGGTCATGAAAGCTCAGCAAGTTGTGAAAAGCGAAAGTGGAGAAGAGGTAAAAGCCTTCGTTAGTTTTCTTTGTGCCTAACTCTGACTCTTGATTATTCTTTATGACTAACAGATTGCTAGTGTTTCTAGACTATTAGTTGTCAAATATATAGGAATCTGATTGGGTTAGAATATCTTAATATTTCTTGTTTTACAGTTAACTCTTAGAAATGCAGAGAGATCTGTGGATTTCAGTCTGTTCTTTGTCTCAGTGGAGCCATCTTGCTGATTTTATATGGAAATAAAGGATATGTGGTTTCCTTGTACTAGTTTTTAAATACTTTCTTTCTAACCTTATTTAGTTTTGCCAATCCAAAATGTATTCAGTCCCATTATTGGGCAAGTAACTATAATGAGAATCTTTACCTCTTGGAACTCTTACCACTAGTTTGTGATAGGGAAGATGAATCTATATACCTTCAGCTCATTAGCTCATCTGTGTTCCCATAGAAGTGGAACTTCAGGAGCCCGCACTAGTGAGATACTTGGCTTTCATTGTCTTTAGATGGAGGTTGCACATTTATTCCTGGATCCTCAGGAGAAGTCTGAGTTTTCATGTGTACTTCTGCCTTCCTGTGTTTATGCTGGGCTCAGCACTAGGGCCTCCCTTTGTGTAAAGAGGAAATTTTTAAGGAATATAGCCTCTGAGAGAATAAATATGGTGATGAAAATAAGGAGGAAAGCTGACCTTTAACTTTGGACATATATCTCTTGTCAATTTAGGTTGGTTTTGTAATAACTTGTAACATGTTCTGTGTATCAGATGCTGGTCCCATTCCAGGACACACCTGTGGAAGTTGAACAGAACACAGAACTACCTGATTACCTGCCTGAGGATGAGAGCCCCACAAAGGAGCAGGACAAAGCAGTGTCCCGTGTTGGCTCACACCCAGAGGGTGGAGCTAGCTGGCTAAGCACAGCTGCAAACTTTTTATCCAGATCGTTTTACTGGTGACTTCAGTTTGGGTCCAAGGACTGTGTGCACCAGCAAGGGGCCAGTTTTCCATTGTGGTGTGAACTGTCAAGTGCAATTTGCAATAAGTTATCAAAAGGTTTAAGATTACATGATTGTGTATGCTGCATTTTACATTTTATTGGACATTTTACCCCATGACAGAGGCTACAAGTGGAGTTGCTTTGTTTTGGCTTTGTTTTCTTTTGTTTAATTGCCTCACTTTGTAAAAAATGTGGGTCCGTTGTTAAACCAAATATATATATGTGCAGCTTTACGTTTTATTTTACACGAAGCACATGATTAGGAAAACTTGTTTTCTCCTCAAGCCTCAGGACCTATCTGAAGAGAAGTGTTTTTTTTTTAGCGCAAGTTGTGCATGAATTACTGAATATTTTCCTCTGCTTCTCTTCATGAAAGGTACTTGACTCTGGTACTCTTCACTGAAAGTTGAAAACATTTCTCATCATCCCCCTTTTGTGCCTTTTTAATTTTGCCAACCATGTTTATAGAAAGGACATTACTAATGACACTTTGTGAATTAAAATATATTCATTTGAATGTAGCAGTCCCCTAAAAATACAACTCTGCAAAAACTTTTCAATCTTATTTGTTATAATTTTAATAAGATGCACGCAAAGCCAATCAAGAAGATGGAAGCATATATATAGCTAAGTGCTATTGGAGACTATTTGAATGTGACCAAGTGGTTCCAATTGACTGCTGTTCAGTTTGGTTTGTATTAGCTCTTGAGAGTTACATCTACCATAATACTGGGAGCAACTGAAAATGGTCTTTAGGGCTTACTTTGTGATTATACACCATCCTCTGCTAGGAAAATAATAGAAGTGAAGAACTGACAACCTTGAAAAAAGAAAACAAAAATCGAATGCCTATAATGCCGTAGTGCCATTTGGTAGAGTCTAAAATTAAAACATGAAATGCTTGGCAGATGCCTTTTGGATAGGTGTTTCTTTGTATTGCCTTTTGTGAATTTATTATGAACATGTAGTTGTATTGAATGAAAAAAGACTCAAACTGTAGCTTATAAAAAAATAAAGCCAGCATTGGTCTACTTAGTTTTGTTTCTCATGTCCAGCCAGAAAAAAAGAACTTCAGTGAAGGTAAGATAAATAAATGTAAATATATATACATATATATATTTTTTGGTAGATAAGAGCTAATTACATATATGTAATGCTTTATTAAAGTTCTGAAATATTTGACAACTAAAATATTCATTTTGGAAATCCAACTAAATCCATTTAAATTTTAATGCTAATATGACTAAAAAATAATAGGAAGAAATTGAAATTCTTTTTCATCAGCATGTAGAGCTACTATTTTACTACTTGGAGAATGTGAAGTGAAAATTGGACCTTGGAGGGTTTTCTTGCATTTTCATTGTTTCTCTTTTAGAGAAAATTAAAAGCATCCAGTGTCACTGGAGAAAAATTATTGTAAAATACTTCACCAGTGAAAATCTTGAGTTCACGAACATTGTGACTTTCTGGAGGGAGGAGTATTGAGGGTATGGAGAATGATATTTTACACGTGTCTGGGCTCAGATTCGTGACACGCACAATTGAAAATACCAGCTTTTAGGCATGTATTGCTTTGAATGCATACTACTACTTGCTGCCAGAACCAGATGTGTTGGAAAAAGAAAGCAAAAGCACCTTTTTATAGCCATTAAAACAAAGTTTACTGTTCTGTTTTAACAAGTTTGTTTTTTTATTGTGCATTGCCGCACATCTGCTTACTTAGAAAACTATATCCCTTTGGTGGTAATGGATCAGTACAAGTAGGTATTACAGCTTGTCATTGTGTGTTCTAATGCTAAGTGTTCTTTTATTCCAGGTCTTATAGATCATTTAAGGCAACTGTAACAATATTTTTTGAAATATACTGTAAAATAATAAAAGGTAACATAATTTAAATTGAATGGCTATTGCATTTTTGTTGTATCAGTATTATCGGTTACCCAGCTAATTCCCGTGCATCTCCATTTATGTCCTTCCCAGCACCACAACTGCCTATACTGCGTTTGGATCTGCTGCCCTTATATGTGTGCTCATTGTAATATTCATTATATTAGGTTGAAATTATGCTTTCCAATGTCTTTCACCTCTTTGAGAACCAAGAGATTCTATAGCTGGACTTAACTAGCAGTAAGTGCTCAGATGCTGAAGAAAAATTTTTAAAACAATAAACAAGAAGTTCTTTTTTTAGTCAGTAAAAAGTAAATGGAAGACATGAACTAACTTGTTGGGCAAATAGGAAAACTGTCAGGTTGTATTTTGGCAGGGGTGGGGGAATGTTTGTTTCTAATTTATTGATTAATATTTAGCAAATTTCTTCATTTATTTTTGTTACTTGCTTTTTTTTTTTTAAGTGGGAGAGGGGCATAATACTTGTTCCATTGAATGAAATTAAATGTAATTGATAATATCCTGATTCTTATAGAATTGTTATGTAAGAATTATATATGTACACATACAGTAGTCATTTTGATTTCCTATTTTATAATTTACTAGCTATATAATCTTAGTTAATTTTATCTCTAAGGTTTTCTTCATTAGTAAAATGGAGATAATTCCTCTATGAGGTCATTTTTAGAATCCAGTGAGATCATCATGAGCAATTTGAAAACTAAAAACTCGCAAGTGTAAGATGGAATTGTTATTGAAAGTTTGACACAATGCTCTTCTTGTCCTTGATTCTCAAGTGAAATGCTATACCTTTCTAATCACACTTTATCTGATTCCTCAGAGGGATTTTTATTTTTGAGGCTTAACACTCAACTCTTTGATTTTTTTCCAAATGTCATCCCTTGAATGCATCTGCTATCAGGATTTCAGTTACCTTTGTGCAGATAACTTCTAAATCTCCACTGTACACTCGTCCTTAGTTGCTCCCCTTTCCTTTTCTGTACCTATTAAATATAAAGTCTGTGAAGTTTTACATCTTAAAACCCAGCAGCATGCAGTAAATTTAACAAAAACTAATTCTGTGCCAGCTACTAAGTTAAGTGCTTTACAAATATTTACTTACTTAATCCAGAGCAACTATGAAGTTGGTACTGGTATGTCTCCATTTTATAGATGTGGGGGAAATGAGACAAAAATAGGTAACTCATTGCTCAGCACTAGTAAGTGGTGAAGCTAGAATTCCAGTGCAGGCCATCTGGCTCTTGCGTCCAGTCTCACAGGCAGGCTGCCTCATAGGTCCCTTCTGGGTCTTTCCATGTATGCCACTACCATGCCAGTCCAGACCCTTTTGCCTGTGTCATGTCCAATGACTTAACTCCAGTGTCCATTAACAGCAATAAAAAACTGTTGTCTGGAGACCAGAAAAGTTAGGTATATGAAAGAAGTCTGGTTAGGCCACAACATAGCAAAATGCATGGAGCCCACCTGGCCTATCTTTAGAGGGAAACCACATTTTCATGTGAATTGTGGGCTTTTAATGCAGAACCTCTGAACTTTCTGGCTGTTCCAGACCCTTAAAACTACCTGAACCATGTAAAATGTCTGTGGACCAGAAACTGGCTACTTTTATTTCTAGAGTAGCCACATTCTAATCTTTCAGATTAATCTTAGCAATATTTTTGTCATTTTCTGCTATAATGTCAACAGAGGCCTGTGCATTAGTTTGGGCTGTCTTTTCTAACATTAAAAATGCCAGAGAGTTTAACCCCCAGGATCATCTTTCATACATTCTGTAGCATTATTGCAAACTTTCGATATGTGTGGCACAGTTGTGTATCTCATTGTTACAAAAACAGTCTGCTTTGTTTATGCTTGTCTATTTATTACAGCCTAAATAGTCCATATTCATCCTACCCTTAGATCTTTCCTCATATTCTTAATCTAGTATTTCCTCCTTTACACTCTCATCTCCTTTCAAATATTTTGTTACAAAAAGAAGCTCAGTGTATTACAGAAATACATAAAGAAAAGAGGTCACCTCTCATCCTACAGCATAGACAATATCAATAATTGAACATTTATTCTCATTTAATTTTTTTCGATTGGTAAGAAATAAACACTTAAAATTTTTAACATGTTCAAAATAGGCATCCAGTGAGGAGTGTTCTCCCTTTAAACTTTAGTCACCTGTTGTTCCTCACCAGGGAAAAACCATTGTTACTAATTTTGTGCACTCATCAGGGATATCCTATAAATGTACAAGCTTTTGCATATTTTTTCCCACATAAGTGGTAATAACATGCCCTACCCCTTACCTTTTTCCCTTAAAGTGAATCTTAGAGTTTATGTCATTGTATAAAGCAGCTTCCTTCTTTCACAATTTCACAATATTACATTATATTAATATTCCACCATTTATTTAACCAGTGTTTTGATTTATAACCCTTTGCTCTTAGAAATAGTGGTGTGTATTTCTATAGAATGGATTACTATAGATGGATTTCTATAGATGTAGACTTGCTACGTCAAAGGCTGTCAGTGCTTTTAATTTTTCTTTTTTTTGGTATCATTAATCTACAATTACATGAGGAACATTATGTTTACTAGACTCCCCCCATCACCAATCAGTGATTTTAATTTTGATAGCTCCTGCCTCCTTAGAGATTCTTCCGGTTTCCTCTATCACCAGCAAGGTAAGGGAGTTACTATTTCCCTTCAGCCTCTCCAACTGTGTTACACCATAGTTAGCCCTTTGTAGCCTAAAAAAAAAAAAAGCGATCTTTTGATGAATTGAAGTAGATTTTTTTCTACATTTAAAAGCTCTTTGAGTTCGGTGACTTAGCTCCTTTTTTCATTTTTTTGGCAGGCAGGGGTGAGAGTGGAGAGGGATTTGGTTTTTCTTACCTGATTATAGAAGTTCTTTAACATACCACAGAGATATGCCCATTTCTTTAATAAAATGTATGCATTTGCAGCTCACACATAATACAACAGTATTTTCTGCTGCTATAATCATGATACCCCTGTGATCATTTTTTACCCCATGATTCCTTCTCCCCCTTAACTGCTATAGTGCTTTTCATTTGGGTCCTGTCATTTATGGTTCATTACTTTCCACAAGTATATTTCTTTTTATTAAGGTCATGATCCATAGAGGAAGGAGCATTTCTTATGTTTTCTTGGAGTTTGACCACACTATGAAGTATAATACTGTGTGGGGTGAGCATTTCAGGAGTATTTACAAATGAGTTATGGTGATGAAACAGTTACAGTAGTATCTCTGTGTTGAGGGGATGGTTATTTGGTATTTTGGCTCTACTTTTGTCTGCATCTTAATTATTGCACACTTATATTACTGCCAGTGGCTTCTGAAAACATTTAAGACTATTTGAGCAGGTGCTGTATTCCAGGCTGTGTATTGAGCCTTTTACTTGTGTTATCTCCTTTAATCATCACAATGGTCCAGTGAGCTGGGGGAGTTTGTATTCATTTTATAGAGGAAACTAAGTCTTGGAAATAGAATAACTGGAGTCAAATACAACTAATAAGTGTCAGGGCTGAGATTTAAATTACAGGGGTCCTTCCTAATGACTAAATAGTTGCCAAAATAAGTATTACATATTTTTATTTTCTACATTCCAGGCTATAAACTACTAGTGACTTTTATTATGTCAAATCTAAATTATTCTTATGTTTTCAAGATTCTCTTTAACCTGCCTTACTCTACTTACCTGGCACTCTTATTTTTAGTTAAATCAACATCTTTACTCTTTAGCAAATGCATTTTGTGCTTGTACCAATCTGGAATGCATTCTTTCCCAAATTACCAAATTCTACCTATTCTTCAAGAATTGGCTATTTGATGGAGCCTTTCCTGCCCAATTTGATCCTTGCCAATCTATTTCCCAGTCCTTTAAATTCTTCCAGTACTTAAACTGCTCTACTTTGACCACTCAATTGTGTCATTTGTCTCTTCATTCCTAAATGTGTTCATTTTGTAGATTTTAGCAGTAGAGATCACTCAAAGTTCATGTTTCCTAGTATGGGCCCCTTCCTTATCAAGCCCAATTGAAGCCTAGCTCCACACAGCCGCATTATGGCGGCTTCAGGACCAGCCTGTTTCCTGATGTTCTTTCCAGCCCTTAATAACCCTGAAGTCCTTTCCTAACTTAATCTGATATGGAGTTTAATGTGAAAATGTAAGTTGTGTAGGTACCCATTTTCTCATGCTTAAATATTTCAGGTGGGAGTACAGTTTATTAAAACACATTAAAATAATACTCTGTGTAGTCTGTGCAGAAATAATCCAGTTGTCCAGCGGCAGCAAAATTGGGCAATGGAAAATATAGTTCCAGAGGAAAAAGTGATTTTGTGATTTTTTAGAACAATTCTTTTTAAATTTTAGCTTAAGGTAAATGAATTAGAAGACTGATAGGTAAAGCAGCAGAGAATAAATACAAAGTGATAGTAAAGATGGTAAAATGAGAGACGATACAATGAAAACCAGCCGTACTGACCTTATCAATGAATGAAAAAATAGGGTTAAAGCAAATGTAAGTGAAAACTCTAAGGTAGACTGAAAGAGTTGAGCCAGAAGTTAGGACTCAGTTTTAGGATAAACTTCAAGGGAAGAAGGAAACATTACCTCTCAGTGCAAAAACTCGAGAAATGTACTGCATTAAGAAAATTTGTATGTAAAAATTAAGTTTTGCAAGACAAACTATTTACATGGGCATTTACACTTTAGTTTTTATTTTTTCTAATGTATCATGTTCCTCCAGGCAATATAAGGTCTGTTTCTTAAAAATTAGATTCACATGATGTACCAAGTGGGAACAACAACAAGTGTGTATGGTCCTGTTGTGATGCGAAGACTAGTTTAAGTTAAATTCAGTAGAAAACTTGCTTAAGGCCAGTAAACAATGTATAAAGGCATTTCTGGGTGAAGATAATTAAATAGTGCTTGATAAAAGGACTGCTGGTCTTTAGAACTTTGTTTTTGTGGAAGCTGTATGTAGTAAAACTCAAAAGACAATGGAAATCTTTTCTCACCCTGTGACTGGTTAGTAACATGTGTAGGCTGGTATAAGGTAATGAAGTAAAGAAAAATGTATTTTAAATTAATTAATTATTAAATTATTAGTGTTAATCCAGGATGGGGAAGCAAATCAGCCTTTTTCCTTCAGTGTATGATTTCCTAGTGTTGTAATAGCAAAATAGGCCAAGCAGATGGCTTTTCACGTCCCCAAAAGTTAGATTTGAAATAGAACTTTTATATTGAAAATTAAAAATTGATGTACTTGCCACTTTTTATGGTAACATTTCTGGTTAGTGAAACTTAAGGGAGATGAAGCGATAGAGAAATCACCAGCTCACACTGAAGGGAGTCACTGGCTTCTGTTAGAGTGTAGCACTTACGGGTATTTTCAGTTACGTCATTGAAGTCATCTACTAAATATTTGAAAATCTGTGTTGTCCTGGTCATGGTGCTAATTGGTGGAATTCTAGGCATAATCCTTTATGGGGCTCAGTTTAGTGAAAAGGAAGATCATGGAAAGGTGATGTACCCATGTGATGTACCAGCAGGTAGGATAAGAGGTTTGGGAGAACTGGTGTTCATGAAGAAGGACTAGGGGAGTCAGTGTTGGCTTCTTGGGGAAATGAAAGGTGAAGCCAGAACTTGTCAAGATCAGCAGGAGTTAAGTTGGCCAAGTGGGATAAGGAGAGCATTCCAGGCAAAGAAAACAGCTCAGTGGAGGCTCATAAGTAAGAGTGAGGCTGGTGTGTTGAGTCTAAAATGAGACTGGTATGTTGATGGAGCCCAGATTAAACAAGACTTTGTAGGCCCTTCAAATTAGTCCCTGAATATTATATTATTTCCTCCTAATATAAATAGTTCAGTTGCTATTAAGGATTTATACATTGATAAGCTAATAATAGCTACCATTTATTATGCTTTATAGTTATGAATTGCTTTTATCTGGTATTTGATCTTCACAATAATCCTCTGAGGTCTGTTAAAAAAAAAAATTGGACTTCACATATGAAAAAACTAAAGCCTGAGTTTGGTAGTTTACCTAAAATGAAATTACTTAGGCTACAATGTGGAGAATGGACCTGAGAGGAGAAAAGTAGCTCTGAGGATGCCAGATTATAAGGCTGCCACCATACTTGCAAGACAGGGGCAGTGGTGGTTTGGGCTTAGGTAAGTACAGTGGGCATGGAGAGAGGTGATGTGCTTGAGAGATATTTTTAGGCAGTATCACAGAAGAACTTGGTGATTCATTGTGAGAGGAGACTCCCAGAATGGCTGCACTGATAGGACTGTGGGCAAAAGGGATGCATGTTTTAAGATGGGAGAAACTGAAATGTTTAAATGTTAGTGGGATGGATCCAAGAGAAGTAAAATATAGAGACAAGAGAATGTTTAACACAGAATGAGGTTTAGAAGCAAGTGGAATCTAGAATAGGGGTGGAAGGTTTGGCCTTTGATAAATGAACTATATGCATCCTTTGCTAAAATAAGCCTGAATGATGACTTGCTGGGTTGACCCATTAGGAAATTTCTTGTATTACTATTAAATTCCTAGTGGATTAAGAAGGCAGTTGAATTAGTTTTAAAGCTATTTAAAATTAACCAGAATGAAAATGTATTCAACCTTAATAATTAAGTCACTTGTATTTTTTTATATCAGCATGGTTGAGTTCATTTACTTGAAAGATCTCCAGGTTCCTAGATGACTGTCAGTTTTCTCTGACCCTTTCATTTGATCCTTGCATCTAGTTTAGTGGGTTTCAACCCTCTGTGTGCTTTAGGATTCCTGCATGCTTTTAACAAGTAGCATCCTGTGTTCCCACTCCAGACACTTGAACCAGAGTCTCAGAATAGGGGAAGGGCCTGGGAGTTTTGTTTTTGCTTCTGCTTTTTTAGCAGCTTGAGGAGATGCTAATATGCAGTCAAGGTTGAGAGCCATGACTTGGTTTTTATACCTGTAAGACCTAAAGATCTTGTTACCTTAAATTGGTTTCAGAAACTGTACAAATCAAATTTTAGAGTAAAAGATTATATGCAAAATCTTTATTAGTTGAGTATCTTTGCTGTTTTATTAGCTACCTGGCTCTGTATGGTTTTTAGTGCACTCTCTTTGCCCTGTGCTTGTATGTCTGATGTGTTTCTCATTAAAAATATCAGGGCACTTGTCTTCCCTAAATAGCATCTAACATCTATTTGATGGCAGATAGTCTTTATAAATCTGGAGTTTCTTAACACTGAAATTCTCCCTTATTTTAGTCCCAAATTATATTACATATTCTAGTATTTCAGCAGCACATATACGTACCATGTTTAGACACTCCAGATGCCCAGAATCTAAGCCATGATCAAAGTAAAAAGAGACAAGAAGTTCAAAAAGTTCTTAAGGCAGTGCTGAGCAGAAAACTCGAATTTAAGCAATTGAATAGCTAAAATGGATATACGAATTTTAGAGCTAGCAACTATTTAAAGAGCATAAACATTTTAGGATAAAGAAGCCTTTGATAGTTGCAGTAAGCTTGCTTTGTTTTTGATATCTTACGAATCTCAGCTTCATTATTACAGTAACATGATGTTGGCCTGTGAGTCTTGGCTAATGGCTGCCGTAGATTTAAGCAAAAATGTCTTCAGTAGAAGGAAACTATGTTACATTTTCAGTAAGTTAAGCTGTTATTTTTCTTAACATATTTCAAGGAATGCATAGGATGTTTTTTATAAGGGTGTTCATGTATAATGTACCTGTGAGTGCTTATTCTAGAGAAATGGTATTGACTATTTCACTTGTCTGCATTTTCAAAACAATGAAGACATATCACTGACTATAAAATAGAAATAGCAACCATTCAAAATACTTGATTATTGTATCATTTACTCTACAGAGGCAATCTTGTTATAGTAAATACAGCCAGTTTATGTGCATATGTAGATGCAGGGGTCTACAATGTACATTATGATTTGTAACTCAAATACACAAGTGTAATGGATATTTTCATTTCTTTGCAATACAAGTTTATATGAAACAAAGATCCTGTGCCTGTGTGCTCTCTTAAGGAGTGTTTTTAATTTCACCTGAAGATTTCAAAGTTTTACTTATAAAACTTTCCTTCCCTCCCCGCTTTTTTTGCAGATTAATTATTGACAGAAAAGTCTGAAAGCAAGTTGATTCTGTACCCACGTTTTAGATTTCAGATTCACATGCCATCTTAATAGTTGTCTCCATGCAGTCTTATTTAGTAAAGGCTTTCTGGTTTGTGTTTTGTACATAAAATTGTGCAAGGGCTCTGCAATGTGCCATCTTTGTGACATGTACAGGTGCGAAGTACTGTGTTATAAGAAATATGTATTTGGTCATTCATATGACCAAATATATATTTCCCAGGTACATTTGGTTTTCATCCACTGTTTCTGAAAACACTGCAGTCTTAAAGGTCAAACGGGTGTTTTCTCATGTTAATGAGAGACTTTTGGACCCCCACTCAAGGGTGGGGGCCAGAGGCTGAATCAGCCAGTGGCCAATAATTTAGTCAATCCCAGTTATTGGAATTGGGAAGCCCTCTCAAAACCCGTGAGAAGAGCGCCCTGCTCTACCTACCTTGCTCAGTTGGGTTATGCTTCTTGGTCGGAGAGAGCTTTGCTTGGGGAACCAAAATGTCTCCACGTGCCACCCAGCCAGGCCCCAGGCTCCACGAGGACAGAAGCTCCTTTATTTGGGACCTTGCCCTATGTCTGTCTTCATCTGGCTGTTAACTTGTATCCTTCATGGTGTCCTACATTAAACTGGTAGAGGTAAGTATTTTCTTGACTTCTGTGAGTTGCTCTAGAAAATTAATCAAACCCAAGGGCAAAGTCGTGGGAATCTCCAATCTGTAGCCCGTAGGTCAGATGCACAGGGAACAGCCTGGGGCTTGTAGCCTGTGTCTGGAATGAGGGGTGGAGGGGCAGTCTTATAGGCAGGAGCCCTTAACCTGGGGATCTGGTGCTGTCTCCGGGCAGATAGTATCAGAATTGAGTTGAGTTCTTGGCCACCCTGCTTGTGTTGAGAATTGTTTGGTGTAAATATGTGTCGGAATACCCCCTCCCACATATTTGCATGCATTGTAATCGGGGCCTGGTACCCAAATGAAGTTACACTATTATTACTGCTGTGTACAATATTGTTACTGCTATATATATATATATGTAGGGCAAAAACACCATTGCCATTTGGTGTCAGAGATAGTACAATATACATAACAATGTTCCAAAAATCTAAAGCTAATATATAACTGTGTCTACAAAATGAATAATATTAAAAAATGTAATTGCTTTAAGAAAGATCTTGCGTGATATGTGAACTTTACATAGAGACACCCTGGTTTTCCATAGTCTTTCAAGTTAAAAAATGGACCGAGCCCTTGAGTGGTGATTGGAGTTGGGGGCCCAGGGAGGGACATTCTAGGGAAGAGAGGAAAGTGCAGTTCCCTGGGTTTAGAGCTCTGACTCAGAACCCTTCTTTAACTTAAATGAACACAAGTATCTGCTAGAATAAACGTTAGTCATTCCTAATCAATACCATATAGATGTATTACTCTAAAATTAAATCCAGCTCAGTAATAAAGTCAGCAAGTCAAATTATGAGTTACTATAGAAAAATTGCCCAGCCAAATCTTATACTGAATGTATCTCATCTCCTAAAAATCTGTTCCAAAGAACTGGCTGTCTTTGCCAACTTTGTCCAGGTTTACTAAGATGTCCATCACAGTGGTTCTTGAAGGGATTGAGGGGAGTAGTAGGGTTTTCACAATGTCTGGGGGCACATTCATGTTTATGCCCAGGCATCACTACAGTCATAGTAAGGAGAGAACTATTTGCACTTACTGGGCTGGCGCCAGGGATGCTGAATGCCCTCCAGTGCTCAGGACAGTCCCAAATGTTGGTCGTCCTGTCCAAAATGCAGGTAGAGAAACACTGATAATAAATACTTTGGGTGTGTACATATAATAATACCATAACTACTGATTAATAAAATATGTAAATTTAGATAATATATTTTACATTTATCTGTGTATAAATCACTAGTGGGCTCCAGTCTTTAAACAAGTGGGAAGATTTTTTTGTTATATGTTCATTCAATTTCAAAGGAGAATTATGGGAGCAATTGAGAAACCATGAAGACCCAAGTCACAAATGGGAAGATGTTGCAGATGCTCTGCCACAAGGTGGCTTGGCCTATCTAAGAAAGCTCCATTCATAAGCACAAGATGTAAGAAAGTCACATTTTATGAACTAAGTCAAATGCTTATGTAAATTTACTAAATACCTTTAATTTTGTACATTTTAAACTTTTTCTAATCAATCTTAGGGCCGTATTTCTGATTTTTTATGGAAAAGTAGGAAAAGTAAAATTCAGGTTATTCAGTTGACCTTTTAGCTTTAGATAAATAATAAATTATTTAGATAAATAATTCTAAGGGAAAGACATTTTTACTAGGAACAAGAAACTTTTTAAACTTTTGTCACTGTTTCAACAAAATAGGTTTAGATGGCATTCTTAGCTTGCTTGCACTTGTCCTGTATCACATGTTGCAAACACTAAAATTTGTATTTCCTGGGCTGTTACTCAGATCATAGGCTAAATAGTCTTATACTGTTTTGGACTTACACATTCAACAATTAAAAAATTGTATGGTAACTATTTCACATTCGTGTTCCCATAATAATTATGCAAAGTTAGCTATTGATTTGTTTATCAAGAAATCTAATTAGGCTTCTTGGAATCAGAGGAGACCTGGTTTTAGGGCCCAGCTCTAGCCTGAATGCTGTGTGACTTAATTATGCTCTTCAAAGTCTCATATGCAAAGTGAGGTCAATACCCATCTTCATGGGATATGTGTGTCTCACACAACATTTTAATTTTACTTGGAATGAAGGTAAACTTGGACTTAAAAAAAATCTTAAAAAATTTTTAACCAGGAGTTATCTTTCTGAAAATATAATTTCATGTGAACTTACTGTGAAGAATAAATGTGGTTTAAAACAATCTTTGTGATCTTTTGGAAGGGCTTGGTACTTGGTAGTTGTTCTAAGTAAGGGTGGGGCCTTAAAGTGATAGCCTGCTAAATTGCCTTTGTAGGAGGAAAGTAGCCCAAGGCAGCTTGGTCTATGTGGAATAGGAGTGTTTGCATTTTGCCATGGTGTGGATTCAAAGGTGAATGGTGACCAAGTGACCCAGTCAACTTGCAGCTTAGGATTACTTGGAACTAAAATCCCTAACATAAGCAGAGATAACAATGTCAAAGTACTAGTGCTACTAGATGCTGCATATCTTAAAAATCTTTTTCCTTTAAGTTTACTTGGGCATGTTTCTTATTTGTAAACTGGATGGAGCAATAAAAGAAATTGGTACCAGAAGTGGGATATGAACCAACATTTAAAGAGTTTTATTTCAATGTAAGTGTCTTCATGAGCATAGGGGAGTTCCATCAGAGGCACATTCAAGTTTTATGAATCCAACTATGTGTTCTTGGCCAGACAGAAAATGAGAGAGGTTGAGAATTTAAGTCATGCAGTCACTTCTGCCTACCATTTATTTCTCTCAAGTATTCCCCCAACTGAGTGTTAAAAGGGAGACATTAATCTACACCTCCCTCAGTTGATCATAGATTCTTTGTGCCTTGTAGTGTGAGATTCTCTTTCTGCAGTGTGATTCTAGTGTTTAAAGATAAGTATTTTCTCTACAAGATGGCCTCAAATATAAGCCAACTTCTTCATCTGGTGCTCACCCAAAGCATGAGCCATCTGTTTGAATGCTGAAGGAAAAATTGGCTATGTTGGACATAGAGAGTCTGCTTCCAACATAGTCTGTAAATGTTGTATACTGTATTTTAAAGGTGACTTAGATTTCCAAGCATAATTTCAACTTCATGGAATTTTTTTCTTATGTGTACATCTCTGTATAAGATACAACTCCACTATAATAAGTGCTGCACCTTTCCAATTTTCCTTTGTTACTAGATAACATATTTGCAACAGGTTTTTTATCTTTCAAGGTATATGGAGACCTTTTTAAAAAAATCTTTTCATTAAAGGAATTAATCTGAATATGAAGCAAGGTTTTGAGCAAATATTTTTAAAGTTTATATGTACCTATAAGTGACCCATCCAAAGTCAAGGCTACTTTAAAATTTTGTCAAATTGTATATTTAATGAGATAAGCCCCAGTCATCTCAGCAGCTTTACATGGTTATCCTCTGTAATCCTCTGTCCAGTCCAGGAGGTTATGTGACAGGATTGGCTATGCGGTAGAAGATGATGCTCTAGCGATCAGCAAGCCATTTTTGTAAAGGACCAAATACTAAATATTTTGTAAAGGACCAATAAAAGGGTAGGCAGGCCATGAGATCTGTTGCAACTACTCAGCTCTGCATTGTTCACAGAAAGCAGCCGTAGATGATAGGTAAACAAATGTGTGTGGCTGTGTTACAATAAAACTACACAAAGAAATGACAGGTTGGATTGGGCCCACTGGCTGCCCTGAGCCAGGAAATGGTGCTCCAGGCAGTGGTTCTCTAAATTTGGTTCCCAGACTAGCAGCTTTGACATCACTGGAAACTCGTTAGCAAATTATCAGGCTCCACCCAACAGTAGCCATCAAGTCAGACACTGGGGCTGGGGCCCAGCTATGAGGGTGTTAACAAGCCTGCCAGGGGATTCCAATGCATGTATGGCTGAAGTTAAGCACCACTGCTTTAAAGATCTAGACCCTTCTGAGGCCAACCCTAAAATTACACAAGATGTTTTTGGTAGTGTTACCATTGGTGCACAAGACAGTAAATAACTTGAATATTGAAATAATTTAAGTTCACTATGGAGCTAGAAACGAGCTTTATACTTCTCATCAGGAAATATTTGTTTTTCCAATTCTTGAAGTTGTCTTTTCTATTTAATGTTTGAATATATTATAAATTTCTCTTGAAAAAATTTTTCCCTTCTATTTAAGACCAGTGTTTGTGCTATCAGCATATATACTAAAACCTATGAAAATTGTACAGTTTCCTATTGTGAGGTTCAGTTTGGAGTGGAACCTAACAATGATGCAAAGTTATTGGCATATGATCATACCAAGAGTGGTGAAAGACCCATGTCTTACAAATACCTGTGTCAGGATATCCAATGGGAATTTTCCTTCCGTTATGGAATTGCTGGCAAGGGCCAAAGATGAGAACCAAAGTTACTAAATTCTCTCCTGTTTTACGGTCCAACACTGCCAAATTCTGGGTTTATTTTATCCACCACTTCCTTCTCCCTTGAGTGTAAAGAGAGGTTTGAGGAAGGGGAGTGCAGCCTTGCCCTAATGGGGAAACAGTATAGCCATGGCCACTTCCTCTCCTCGTGGTGGCAGAACAGGAAGGTGGTGGTGTCTCTGAAGCCCAGGGAGTAGGGTGGGTGGCTTCCAGAGAATCAATCTGAAACCAGAAGTGCATACAGGTTCTTCTTGTAGTGTCACTTCAGTAGATCTCAGGCAGAGCCTAGAGAGAGCAGGAAATACATCCCACAGAATGAAGGGAAGTGTGCATACATAGAGACTGTGCTCCTTGTAGAGGTTTTTGAAAGTGAGAGAGTGGTGAGAGCAGCCTGTGTGGGCGGCTTGGCGGGACCTTGAGTGGTGTGCTTCGAGAACAGTTCCAGGTTTCTGCAGTCCTCACAAGTTATGGAAGAGTTACCCAGAAGTGCTTTGGGCTCCTTGGGAACAATCTTGGCAGTTAAGGGAAGAGCAGGAATTGTATAATTATCTAGTTCAAGTGCAAGGAGAGCCCACCTCAAAAGGGGCTTTGAGGACATGTCCCACATCTGGTCAAAGGGACTAGGTTCCTCCTCCCTGAGGGGCTGGCTCCTCACAACTGAGGGAGCTGGGGCGAGGCTGGCAGGAGCCCAAGAACACACATGTATAGCCTTTTTGGAGACGACCAGCATCAGACAGAACCCAGTCCCATCAGTAGAAGTGAGGGTCTCTTCTCACAGCCACCTCTACCGCCAGCCAGCAGTTACATGGTTCTACCTCCCTAACCCTTCCTCCTTGCCCCCAGCACCGGCATTAAAGTAAAAGAAGTTATCACAAGGATAGATAACACTGTTACAGTCCTAGAGCTTCCATCCAGCCCATGACTGAGACGGACAGAGCAGTAGGGATGGGCAAGGGGTTTTGCATCAGGTATGTGTCCTGAACTGCAAAGGGCCTGATGTTACTTTGCAAGCTAACAAGTTAGCCTGATGCATTCATGCCTGCTGGCAGAAGACTTCAGGCTCCTGGCTCAGAGATAAATTGCTTTTATTACTTCCCGCACAATAAGAGCATGAGCCTCAGCGTAGGAGTTGGTTTCCCATGCCCCCAAGTCCCAGGGTGGTGCTTTATGGGCTGAGAGATTATGAATACGTGCAGTAGGTTATGTTCCAGGAGAAGCAGCCAGGGCCAAGAGCCAAGTGCTTTTTCAGCAAGCAAGAAATACTTAAGCAAGCAAGCCAGTTCCCGCCTTTTGAGAGTGAGCAATTAGACAGTGGTCATCTGGGCTGGGAGAAGGCTGAGGCAAGGGATGGAATGACAACGCAGAATTAAGGAAGTGCTCAATCTTAAGTTTGCACAATGCAGGATTCTCACCTAAGCATTAGAGCCTCCTCATATTTTGTGCCCTGGGCCCCTTGCTTGCCTCACCCTAATCCTGGCTCTAGTAGCCATGCTGAACTATTGGGTAGTCACCTTGCCTTAGTTATCTATGTGACTACAGAATTTGTTCAGTGTCAGAGGACACACATACCTGGCAGTCTAGCACACTCGTAGGAACGTGCAGGGACATCCCCAATGAGACTGAAGCTCAAATCTGAATTGTTCATAATCCATGTGCCAAACCCAGCTCCAGCCCATGGTTTTGATAAATTATTTTTTGAGGATTACAAAATATACAAAAATACACAGCAGAGAGCACATGTGACCCACAAAGCCTAAAGTATATATATATTATCTGCTTCTTTACCGACTCCCATAAAAACTGAAAGATATTTGTGCACATTTTTAAAAGGTGAGAGAGGGAGACTCAATATAATATAGCTTGAGGAAACAATTTTAAAAAGTTGTTTTATATTTATTCCCCCAAAAAGCTGTGTTTCTTCCATAAACTACAGACATGATTAGACATTAGGCCTCTGAAACCCAACTAATTAAAGCAAAAAGAATGCATTGGTTCACATGCAAACTGCAGAAAGGGCAGGTGTAAAATCAGTCCAAGGGCCACTGGATCTAGAGATCTGAAGGCCATCGTGAACTTGTTGGCTTCATTTTTGCCTCCACGGACCACTATGGAAGGGTTTCTCCCGAGCAGTGGGGAGCAAGGCTTAGATACCTCCAGAATCCTGGCCATTCAGTGCTGCAATCTGAGAGGCTGTATGGAGTCTGTGTCCTAGTCACAGGTTCAGCCATTTTCCAGCCCTGGACCAGCAGCCTGGGCAGGGTGGGAGAGCCGCTATGTGATTATGCCAGCTGCATCCTCTCTCTGGGGCTAGGAACATGCAAGATCTACTCACAGAGAGCAGTGAAGAGCAATAGCCCAGGCGTGACCCAGGTGATCATGGGCAGCTGCCCCAATTTGGTCTACTACAGTGTCCTTTAGTTTGGAATATGTAGGATTTTTGAGGCCCTGTCAATGTCTGCAGTTGAAGCTTTTAGCTTGCAAAATTTTCATGTGTTTAAAATTAGCTGCTCTATTTCTGATTGATGCATCAGACTGGCCTCTCTACTCCTTTTTCTTCATTTTAATCACGTTGTTTGGAGTTATGTTCTACTGTGACTATGCCTCACAGCATTTCCTCTTTTGCTGTGGGCTTACTGTGGATGAGTTGCTTAGGGGAGCTCTGATTAATCATCCTCTTAGGGTCAGGCACCCCTCCTATATTTCTGGCCTAGCCATCTCATTCTATGGCAAACATTACATTCCTGATTCTAGACTCCCTGTGTCTTATAATCTCAGTGATGATTCTGTTTGCTAATTAATTTTTAGTGTGGCTTGTAGATGGTGCTCATGAAACAAGTGAAATGTGACAGGCTTACAATCCATAAGGAAGCCTGAGAAAAAGCAACCCTTCTCTACTTGGGGCTTAATGCCAGATTGGTTTTAGGGTCCTGAAAGCCTTGCTAGGCTAACTCAGTTCTCTTCTGTTTTGTCTGACACTATGTGCACCTTGGGTAATTTTCACCTGCCACACCGGGTTAAATACTGTGTCAAAAAATATTTCCAAAGTGTTTACTTTCCCAGAATACATTTTGGAGGCAACATCTACTCAATATGAAACATCTAATTTTTTTAAAAGTCTCAGAAGTTGAAAGGAATGGTAGTAATTCAGTTCCACTTTGTCACCTAGTTGCTTTAATATGTGTCAACCTAGCCCTTTCTAGGCTGCCCCTAGAAAAACCTAGCTAGTTTTCAGACAGCTCCCATCATTGAAAAGTCTCCTTGTTGCTGACTGGCATTTTCTTCCTTATTGCATTTATTTACATGTCAGGGCTGGTGTGTTCTCTAGGGATGAGGCACAGCAAGCAGGCTGCTCTCTCCCTATTATCCTGTCCATTCTCCTCCTGCCCAGGTCATCCCCTCTCCTGGTTAATTTTAGTTAAACATGTTTGGCAAGGAAATGTCTATTGGATATTGAATTTTTCATTGGTTTTCTGCAATAAACTAGTTTCTATTTCTGAAAGCTTATTAGGGTTCTAAAATGGTTGATAGCCCTTAGCGCCATAAACTTAAGAATACAATCTTTCATTAAAATTTTTATTTTCAGTTGCATTTTATGACTCTTTGAAACATGAAAAAGAACAATTCTTAAATAAAGTGAATGTGAATTTGTGGAAGGTAAGTAAAATCTTAACTTCTGAAACAAATCCTTGTATTTATATTACTAGGACATAAAGGGTTGTATTACACTAAACCATAAAAAAGTCCAGACAAGTTTATTGTTTGAACAATAGTTTGTTTTAAACCATTAAAGCTGTGTGAAGCATATGTGAGCATTACTAGGTGACCAGCTATGGGTCAATGAAAGAATTTTATCAGCTTTTTGGACTTCAGTATGTTGTTCCTGGGTTAATCCCAGCATATGCAATATAGAAAAACATACTTATGTCCTGAAAATAAGGTTACACTTTTTAAATTACCATTATTAAAGTAATACATACACATAGTAAAAAAAAAAATCAACTGATATAAAATGGTTTTAAATAGGAAGTAAAAATCTGTGTCTCTAGCCTTAGTAGTACTCTTCAGAGGTAGGTAGTAATCTTGTACCTGTTCTATTTTTAATTCTAAAGGTGGCTAAGGCCAGAGTGAATAATATTCTTAGTTCTCTGTTCTTGATGTATCAACTTCAGACTATTTTAGTCAAGTTTCTAATATGGAAGATGACTCTTACCTTTCTTTTTGCCTCTTCCCTTGAGTTTATTACTTTATGTTCTTTGGAGGTGGTCACTTTTAGAACTTTAAATAATATACTTGAACATCTATTCTTTATTCCATCAGACTCAGCCAAAAGGTATCTATTAATACCCCTTGGAACCAGCCTTCTCTTGGTCCCAGTGATTGTATTTATGGGCCTTCTCACACTGAGCACGGTTGACTTGCTGTAGGGAAAGTGGAGTCCCCACAGCCAGGATACTTGCGAGACCCTGACCCACTTGCTCACTTGTCATACACTGTGCTCTCATGACTACTCCAGGGCACGTGCATCATGACCTCATCCTGTCTACTGAGCATGTCCGGGCTTGGGTAGTTGTCTGCAGGGGGTCACTACTGTCTGTGTTGCTATATAAGGACCTCTGCCCAGTGCCCTGTTGTGGGTTGTGGATTGCAGACTTGCTGAGTGCAGAGGCAGCAGATGTAATTTCATCTCTCAACTGGCCTCTGGGAGAATAAAAGCTTGGTATGAATCCTGTAGCCTTGTTGCTTTTTGGTCTTGCTGAATCCAGCATGAACCTGCCAGGAACTGAGGTCTTGCACTATACCTATGTAACCAATAGAACATTTCAGAAATGATGGTGTGTAACTTCCAATGTTAGGTCATCAAAGGTGTTGTGGTTTCTGCCTTGCTCTCTTTCTATCATTTACTCTGGGGGAAGCCAGTTGACATGAGGATACGTGAGTAGCCCTAAGTGGAAATCCATGTGGCAAAGAACTGAGACTTCTTGCCGAGAGCCAGCACCAAACTTGCCAGCCATGCAGATGAGCCATGGAAGCAGATGACCTGGCCCCAGTCAAGCCTTCAGATGACTGCAGCTTGAAGCTGACTCCTTGATGGCGACCTCCTGAGAAACCCTGAGGCAGAACCACTCAACTGATTTGCTCTGAATTCCTGATACCTAGGAACTCTGTGAGATAAGAAATGTTTATTAGTCTTTTAGGTCACTGAAGGTTGGAGGGCATATTTCTTATGTAGCAATAGATACCCGATACATATCTTCAACTTAAGATGATATCATTTTTCCCCTCAGAGTAACCTCCACTTCTTTCCTAATGTCTTCACTTCTCTTCCAATTTCTGTCACCTATTTCATTACTTCTGTCATTAATTCATTGCATGGTTTTGTTTTTTAGCTATATCTACAAAATGTGACCATTCATGCTTTGTGTTAGTTCTAAAGTTAGAAATAAAAGTAGCATTTAACTTACTGTAATTATGAAAAGTAAATATATAACTTATTATAAAACATGTAATGTCAATTTTTTCAAACTTTAAACATTTTTTCTACCTTTCTTGAGATACAGTTGACATATAATATTGTGTAAGTTTAATATGATTTGTTATATGTATATTTTGTGAAATGATTACCATAATAAAGTTAGTTAACACATCTATCAGCTCGTATAGTTGCCCTTTTTTTTCTTTAGTGAGAACTTTTAAATTTACTCTCTTAGCAACTTTCAAGTATACAACACAGTATTGTTAGCTATAGTTGCCATGCTGCACATTGAGTCCCCAGAACTTACTTATTACTGGTCCCCTTCACCCATTTCCACCACCACCCCTGGGACTGTGTCAACCGCCAATCTACTCTGTTTCTGTGCAATCAGTTTTTCAGATTCCACATGTAAGTGAGAGCATACAATATTTGTCTTTCCATGTCTGGCTTATTTCACTTAGCATAATGCCCTCAAGGTCCATCATTTTGTCACAAATGGCAAGATTTTCTTTTCTTTGGCTGATAACATTCCATGTGTGATTAATATATTTTATATACCACATTTCCTTTATCCATTCATCCATCAACAGGCACTTAAGTTGTTTCCATGTCTTGGCTATTAGGAATGATATTGCAATGAATGAGGGGAAGCAGATAGCTCTTCAAGATAGTGATTTCATTTCCTTTGGATATACACCCAGAAGCAGAATTGCTAGATCATATGGTATAGTTCTATTCTTAAATTTTTGATGAACTCCATACTGTTGTCCATAGTGGCTGTTCCAATTTACATTCGCACTAATAGTGTGCAAGCGATCGCTTTTCTCCACATCCTTGTCAGCACTTGTTATTGCCTGTCTTTTTGATAATAGCCATTCTAACAGATGTGAGGTGATATCTCACTGTAGTTTTGATTTGCATTTCCCTGGTGATTAGAGATGCTGAGCACCTTTTCATGTACCAGTTGGTCATTTGTACGTCTTTGAAAAAATATCTATTCAGGCTCTCTGTCTATTTTAAATTGGATTGTTTTCACTATTGAGTTGTATGAATTCCTTATATATTTCAGATATTAACCCCCTTATCAGATACATGGTTTGCAAATATTTTCTTCCATTCCGTAAGTTGCCTTTTCATTTTGCTGGTCATTTTTTTTGCTGTGCAGGAGCTTTTAAGTTTGATCCCACTTGTTTTAGTCTCACTCAAGTTTATTTTTCAGTTTAGTGTAGTCCTAGGTTTAGTCCCACTTGTTTATTTTTGCTTTTGTTGCTTGTGCTTTTGGTGTCTTATCTGAAAAAATCATTGCTAAGACCAAAATCAAGCAGCTTTTTCCCTGTTTTCTTCTAGAAGTTTGACATTTTCAGGTCTTACATTGAAAGCTTTAAATCATTTCAAGTTAATTTTTGTGAATGATACATGTGGTATTACTTAACACAGATCCAGTAGGATTGGACCATTAGAGAAAGAAACATACTCCTACCTCACCAAACCTTTGCCATTTAAAGGAGAATGCTTCCTATTTGACTCATGATTCTTTTGTAAATTTCTAAAATTTTTCTCAAGAGTTCCCAGAGTTGCTTTTTAAATTATTGAGAGAAAAAATATATGCTTCCTTGCCATATCAGTAAGTTCTTTCACCCTTTTAGTCTCATGATTTGCTGAGTGAAAGCCACTCCAACATTCTTTTTGAAGATATTCTTCTTTACACCTTCTAGCATCTTCTTCTAGCCACATAGCTGACCTCATGGGATTTCTTTTCATTATACTCTGGGGTAGTCTCATTGTTTTCAGATTCTATGTAATCTTTTTCCAGAAGGGTCAAAGGAATCCTTGCATGTCTATAAAACTTTTTATTTTTCCTCACACTTAATTTTGTTGCTCTTCTGAGTGGTATCTAACTTTCAATATTTTCTAATTGGTGAGTGTAGAATAATGCTATTGATAGGTGATCATTTATTTGGGAACTTAACTCTTAACTATTTCTAAGAATTGACTGATTTGAAGATCAAGTTGCCTGCAAGTAATCAGTTTTATCTTTTTCCTCCCTATTCTTATCTTTTTCTTATTTTATTAATCAGGATGTCCAGTGCTATGTCATATAGAATTCTTTTCTTCAAACTATTAAGATATTGTATTACATCATTCAAGCACCTTGTTGAGAAATCTAATATTACTTTAAATTCTATTCTTTCATAGTGAACCTGATTTTATTCTCTAGAAGCTTTATGGTCTTCTCTTGTTTTTCCGAAATTCTGCAGTTTTGTAAGGATATACCTTGGTATATGTCTCTTTGCATGGCATTTCATTCTGAAGACTATCGTCTTTTTAACTCTAAGAAAACCACTGCCACCCCCTCACCATGTTCCCCCAAACTCCTATTTGGCTAATGCCCAACTTCCTCAGTTGATCATTCTCCAAATTTTTTTTTTCATATTTTTCCTCTGCTTCGTCCTTTTGGTTTACATTGTAGGATATTCCCAACTTTCTCTTCTAGGCCTTTTATTGACATTTTTATTTAAGAACTTGTATTTTTGATATTTAAGAAAATCCTTAAATTTTCTGCCCTTTTGTAAGAGCAGCATACTTCATTGTCTAAGATATTCTGAAGTGTACTAGTTGTATCAAATTATTTTGACTGAAAGTGATAGAAAATCCAAGCTACCTAAGGAAAGGTAATTTATTACCAACGAAATTAAAAAGGTTCAGTAGTAGGGCTTACTTGGGGTGTAGTTTAGTTTGATATGGGGCTTATGGGCTACACCAGCACCTGGTTTCCATCTTTGTTAACCTTACCTCTGTTATTCTAGTTCTGTTTGCAGATTCCCCCGTCATGTTTACCAGAGCCTCCAGCAGCTCCAGCCTCCTGCAGTTGCAGTTCCTTTTCCTGGAGTTCCCAGGAGGAGTCCCACTGAACTTCACTGGTTGTAACAGGGCACGTTCCTAAAGGAGTTCCAGTGGTCCTAGGAATGGAATCTGGAAATCTGACACTAGGGCAGCTGTAACCATTAGAGAAAAGTCTGTCTGACCATCAGGTTTAGGCCTGGGGGGGTGGAGTGGACCCAATGGCATTTGAACCATGAGGGCTGGGTGTAGCAGGCTGTGGCTCAACAGAGCAAAATGGGGTAACCGCAAGGAGGAGTCCCAGGCCTGGGGTATAACAAATGTTTTCTGCAATCATGTGACTTAGAAAAACTGAGAAGTTTTGAGTATGTAGTGGTAAAAGGTGGATGGGTATTGGGCATTTCACTGAAATGGAGGGTGGTAAACTAGTGACTGGCCCATATGTACCTTAAGAATGGCCTGTCCAGGGGTCTCTAGTTCTCACTATTATGGGGGGTATGTTGTGTTATTGAAATTGAGAAATTGAATGTTGCTGGGTGGATTGGGAGGATTAGAAACTATTAATCATTTACATTTTAAGGGGAACTGTTCTAATCATTTTTCCTACTTCTGGAAGATCTGCTTACACTTACATATGTAGGAATATGGGCTGTTAATTATCAAGAGGGGCCTGGAGTGCCTCTTTGCAGCCTATGGCCGGCCGCAGGTGATTGGGAGCGATCAAGGCACCCACTTTATTGGACATGTGTTACAAGACCGGGTGCAGCAATTAGGAATAAAGTGGAAATTTCATGTACCATATAATCCTACTGGGGCAGGCATGATAGAGAGGTACAATGGTTTATTGAAATCTGGCCTAAAGTTGGACACCAATAGTCTACAGTGCTGGTCGGTTTGCTTATGAACAGTGCTAATATTGTGCCCAAAGTCGTGAATCCCAGAAGACCACCAAGGAGCCAACACCAATGCAAAAGCAAAGAGCCTTTATTCGAGTTAGCTCGAGCTCAATCTCTCATCTACACCAACGCAGTGGCAAGATGCCAGAGAAAGAGTGCGAGTTTCAATACCACAAAGGTTTTATGGGGTTCTAGGGCAGTTGGTGGGGTGATGGTCGTGGCTCTGGCTGATTGGCTGGATCTAGGGGTAGTTGGTGGGGTGATAGGTCGTGGCTCTGGTCAATTGGCAGGGTCTAAGGGTGGTGGGTGAGCTCCTTGCTGACTGGAGAGGAGAGAGACCAAGCTCTGATTGGGTGAAATAGGATCTGGGTCCCGATTGGCTGAGGTAGGATCCGGGTCCCAATTGGCTGAAATAGAATCTGGGAGCTTGCCCTTTCACTATGGCATTTGAATGAGAAGCCCTGAGAAGGAGCCTTAAGCCCTGTGGATATGCTAACACACCTTGCTGCCTCTCCTATACAACTGTATGTGCAAACCAAAGAGAAGCTATTGAAGCCAGGATATGGCCAGTAGAACAACATCCTGCTGCCAGTCCCAACTGTGTTATACCCTGAGACACTGTTGAGTGGACGAGGCCCTGGACATTTTGACACATGGGCCAGCAATGGCTGGCCCTTCTGGCACCTTGGGGAAAAGGCTTGGCAGCTGGCTCCTGTGTGTTCCTGGAGTAACAGCAGAGTGGCCTCCAAAGATCACGGTAGTGTACCCAAAACATCTAGGAGGTAATAGCATCTTACGGGGAAGTTTTGTCTTTGTGGCCTGTGCATGTACCTCCTGTAGCCCTATATATTAGCCCACCTGTAACTCTCACAGGGACGAAGGTGAAAGTCTGGTATACTAGACCAGGATCCCCTTTCTGCCAGTGTCCTATCACAGGACCACTGTCTTGCATGTATCCTACTTGATGGACAAGATTTGCCTATGCTGGTATCGTTAAAACATGTATCTTATTGCCCTTAAGGTTATTTTCTTCTACAGTCCTTGTGGCCTGGATGCATCCCCTGGAGGCAGCTGCTGTGTGATGATTGCTCTGAACTCCCTACCTGTTCAACTACTGACTGCCTGTGGAATGGGTGAGCTATGGACTTAATTTGCATAGGACTTTGAATTTAGCTGAATCCTCCAGCTTGAGGATTATCACGATTTTATTGCTGTTGCTATTGTATGTTATTAGTCTGTTTACAGTACTCCAGTTTTCTCACACAGGGGTCATTGAAGATGGGGGGGGTGTAGATTGTGAGCCAAGATTTCTGGAGGGTTGGGCTGTGGGTAAATTGCAATATTTCCAGAATCTCTTGCCTAGTTTTAAAGCATCTCCATATCAATAGGTATTTCCAAGGGGTGGAGAGAAGTAGTTCATCTCCATATCAATAAGTAATTACATGGGTGAACAGGGGCTTATCTAGACCAGAGAGGTTGGGTGGAACTCTCTTCTTCTGCAGCCTGAGAGTGGGATGACTGTTTGTAAGAAATAAATGGGTTTCTCCCACTTTATTTCTCCCTTTGACTGATTTTGATTTCAAAGATATTTTTGATAGGGAAAAATTTACAAGGACAGCAGTCCAGGTGGTTCCCTTCTGCCTCTCTTCTTAACAAAAACAACAAAACACTCCCTTAATTCCTGGCTTTGCCAGGCACCCACTCCTTAAGCTCACTCCCTAAACTCACTCCCCCTTGCTTGCTCATTTGCTGAGCATGTTGGAATGTTGCAGATACAGAAGCAGAAAGATATATATTGCTCCTCTTGCCTTTGTTCAGGGCTCAGACCTTGGGAGATCACTCCCCTCTGAGCCCCCAGTATAAGAATAAAACCTCAACACTCCAAGACCTCCGAGTGCCACTTGGTTCTTCCATCAGTGATCCAGTCCAGGTTTCTCAGTATTTTCCGTAACATTTTGCCCTGGGATTTTCCCCCTGGAGTTACATTCACCTAGCAGGAATTAGGCTGGCAACATTTTCAGGGGGTGTTCCTCTTTCTACTGCATAGTCACATGACCCAGTGAGCACACGTGTCCTCGTCAGGCATTCAGCCCCTCTGCTTTGGAGATGACTCGTGTTCACACGTGTTTGGTGATCGGCTCTGGGACAGAGTGCTCAGGCTATGGAGGGGTGGTGGTGTCCATCTTTTACCTGACTCCCACTGTTTTAAGGTCACAAATTAATTCTTGCTATGTGTCTTGGAGTTACTTCCCAATGGCAAAGGAATTTGGAGGGACTGGTTCTAGAGTTAAGCTAATATGCCATGTAGGATATTTATAATGTCTTTTATAGGAATGATTGCCTAAGTGTCAGAGTACATATGTAGTTGCCAGACATGAGCAGGGAAGGGAGGAGGACTTTGGCCTGTGTTTACATTTGACTAGTTGCTTACTTACATTCTACACATTCCATGTACCTGTTCTTGAAGAATGTGGGGAGTGAGGGTACAGATAACTGACCCACCAAAACTGGCTGATTTCAACATGGAGGACAAGTTGACTCAAACTTCACCCCGAAATACATTATATTCTCATTACCATGACATTAGCATTGCAGTTTTTGACACCCCCTCCTTTTCAGGGGCTAAGTACCCTCACAGTTCCAATAAGAAGCAAACTAGCTAAAACTCCCCCTGCCGGTTGTGAGGGTGGAGCAAGCCCCAAGGCCAAGAAAGCCATACCTGTTCTCTTTGAAAGCTAATCCCACTTAGTGAATATTCACCTTCCTTTACATAAAAAAGTCTCCCTATTCTTTCCTTGGGCAAAACTCCTTCTGGGTCCACTTAACAGCCAAATCTTGGGTGTGTACTTTGCCTTTCTTCTCAATTTTTATTCTCCAAATAAGTGCTCAATGCCCAGCCGCTCCTTACGTCCATTCTTGAATTCTTTCTCGAAATGAGACCAAGAACCTGTCTCCGATAACATAACCAGTGGTAAAAGCGTTTCTCTATTAAGGTAATGACATTTAAAAACTAAAATATCTTAAAAATAAACTTGGCCCTTAGGAAGAGCTTTAATATGTTAAAACAGTATGCCATATACATTAGGTTATATTTGTTCTGTCAGATAAATAGCTTTAAATAATAAGTCTTTTCATATCTGGCATAATTTAGGAGGATAACTAGATTTGTGCGCTCCAGAGCTTTGACTGCATTACCTAAATAATCCACGAGATGGCAGCAGAGAAATGTTCATTTAAATTTATCACACTGTTACAAGTGTTATTTAAACAAAAAATAGACTAACCTTTATATCTTGGTCCTTTTTAAACATATAGTAGCCAGTGATATTTCCCAGGTCTTTTATGGGAGATGTAATGAGACTTTTATTTAATTTGTTCATCTTAAAGTTATTTTCCTTGCTTACCATATTTTGCCAGTGAGTCAGGTCTAAACGCGATGCAGTGTATATGTCAGTCTATGAGCTTATGTGACAGCGTTCTCATAAATAATCTTAGAAAATCTAAGAACAATAAACTTTGGAATCTTACTAAGTGTGTTCTTTGTGACGATTTACAACATGCTCTTACTGTCATTTAGGAACAAGCAAAGAATGAAAGAAAGTGGCTTTCAGATTTTGGGACCGACCCTCTCCTGGGGAGTTTGTAGTGGGTAGAGTAAAAGAGAGGAAGTGCCTGGAGAAAAAGGATATTTCTATGTGGGCTGCAGTTTTCATCTAAATTTGTGTTATCTCTACATTACCGGCTTTGTTTTCACTTAATTGTTCAAGTGGGTGATTGGAGTTAACAATAGCTAGTTACAGGTGCTTTTGAGTCAAAAGAGAAGAAGTTGTTTTTCTGTGAACGAGTTCAGTTTTTAATTTTAGGGTGTTGTATTCCTTATGAAATGATAAAAGACAATATAAGTCTGTTCTATAGATGGAGTTAATAACAAGTTAATTATCATTTCTCTGTACCATTTATTACTTTGGATTTCATTAAAGCATAATGAAATTAAGGCATAAACTTCAGGCAAAAGCTTGAAAAACTTGATTACACACACACATTTGAATATTTTTTTTATTTATAGAAATAATAGATGCTTGTTGTAAACTTTTAAATCATATAGAAATATATTAAATAGAAAATGAAGTCTCTCATAATCCCCTGAGGAAGCTTGTTAATATATCCTCTGAGGTATTTCTCTATATAGAGACAAATATTTACACTTTAAATGAAATGAGATCATACACCACTGATACTGGTATGTAACTTATGTTTTACACCTACCCTGTCATGGACATCTTCCCAAGTTTAATTTTTGTAAGCTATATATTATTCCAAAGTATCTTTGTGACAAAATTTCTTAAACTACCTTTGTTGATGGATGTTGTTACCATGTTATTTTTGTCACTGTAAGAACAATGCTGCACTTAACAGTGTGGTTTGTTTACCTTTGTGACCATAAAATCCAAACTTTTGATCAAATAGTTCCAAACTGGAACACTGCTGTTGAAACTAGAAATTCTACAATTACATTGAGGCCGGAATGGGCAGAGCTTATGCACTGACTATAGCAACATGGTAATAAACTCTCCTTTTCTTTTTCTAAAGTATTAAGGTGAAACCTGTGCATGAGTGGTGGCAGTAAAGGATGGAAGACATGCCTTCTCCAGGTTTCAAATGTATTATATAGCTGTGATTTTTACAAAGCCTTCCCCTTTCCTTGGGATGTCTTTACACCTGTGCTGCCCCAGTAGCACAGACTCCTGGGTGCAGGTGCCGGCTTTTATCTACATAGCCAGGAAGAGTTGAAATGTGCTCTCTCCCAGGACCTTCATTTCTGCCTATTGCTCCACGGCGCTGAGATCAAATCAAGGCGCTGAAGGTTTGAAGTCCGGAATGGGGTGCAGGGTATTCTCAAGGTCCCTCCCGCAGTCCAGCAGAGTGGGGTGTGTTTGCCTTCAGGGCACAGAGGCAGCCCCATCTGCTTACTCAGGCTTGTTTCTGAGTGGTCGCCTTCTGGTAGCTCCGGTAGCAACAGCGTCACTTTACCGTCTTTGCTGCTTCACATGAGAGGCTAATGCTGGCAAAGAATTGTTGTATAATAGGGTTTCTCAGCCAAGGGACTCAGACTCTTTCTTTATTCCGTATGATAAACATTTCATACGAATGGTAGAAATTAAAATCTAAGACAACAAAGTGTAACGTTTCAAATTCAGAACCCTTTTACAAGTCCCATGATGATTGCATATTGAATCTGACATCTCCCTAGTTATATAAGCTGAGGATCTTATGACTTAGAAAAAAAAAAGAATCTCTGGCATTGTATGAACAGGGGGAAAACATCCTGATTCTTTATAAGGTCCTATGATTTGCAAGTAAACCCATTAAAAACAACCTTCTCTTACCATGTAGGGCAGTCATCTCATTATGCTCGCACAGTAACTTCTCTTCTTGTTTCGCTTTGAGCTGTGTCTAGTTCCATCGTCTGTACTCCTAGCTGTGTGTCTGGTGTGTCTGAGGTCCTTTGTAGGATCTGAATGCCCTGAATGCATTGTTTGTGGCTTTACAAACAAAATACCATGGTTCTGCTGCTTGTGAGTGAAAAATTAAAAAAGGCAAAGCCATTGAATGTGCACCTCCACATTGTAGAGACTGTGTTTTATATGTTCTGTATCTCTATGAAGTTTTAATAATAGCAAGGGCAAAAGATAAGACTTGCAGTGCATTACTGCTTTGATTTCATTCATTAAGTTTGCATTGAGTACCTGCCATACGCCAGGCACTGTTCTTGTTGCTGTTTTGTGAAAAAAATAGACAAAATTCTTGCCCTCAGGGTACTGAATTTTTAGTAGGTAGAGACAGATAATAAGCAAATCAGCCAATCTTAGTATATATTAGATGGTGGTCAGTGCCAAGGAGGAAAGCAAAGCAGGGAAAGGGGATGAGCTGCATTTTTAAGTGAGTCAGTCACAGTAGGCCCCACCAATAGGATGAAGATGGTGACATTTGAATGATGACTAAGGGCCTTGCTAGAAGGGGAACGAGCGCCCCCCAGTGGGAGGCTCAGCAAATGCCAAGGCTCCCCGGCAGCAGCCTGCCTGTCAAGTATGTGGATGGAGCACAGTGAGCAAGGGGATGAGAGTGTGATATGAATCCAGACAGGGGTGGGGCCTGCTCTGTAGGCCCTGGAGGACTTGACCTTTACAAGTGACTTGGGGAGCCATGTAAGGTTTTAAGTAGAGGAAGGCGGTGATTTGATTTGATTTGTAAAAGGATCAAGGGAGTTGAGAACAGAGTGTAGGCAGGCATGCAAGGAGACCTGTACAAGCGATTGCTACCATCTTAGAAGGAGGTGGCATGGCCCACCCCTGTGGGGAGTTCGGGGACAGCGGTAGATATGGAGATCTGCACCTATTTTGAGGGTCATGCTGACAGGATTTCCCGGTAATATGGGATCTACCTTACAGGTTCTAAGAGAAGGGAATTTTCTGAAACATTTAAATGAATAGAAAAGCAGAAGGAGAAGCTGAAAGTGCAGGGTAAGGCGGGATCATTTAGGAGATAAACCTGGCAAGACGGGCACTTTGAGACATAGAAGGAAGCTGAAGAATTTGGGTAATCATAGCAACTTGATGAAGGGCATGGTGTTGATTTTTGATGTTAGCAGGCCAGTGAGATTCCATTATGCTTTAAAGAGTGGAAAAACATCATTTAAAGCAAAATGCACAGAAAGTATGGCAATCACTAGTAATCTGGATAGTATAGAGGCAAAGAGTGTTGGGAAAATATATTAACTTAACAAGCCCATAATGAGTGAGGGATAGAAGGGAAGGGGCAGTTGTGAAAACTTTGATACACTGGCAAAATGTGGCCATGATTTAGGGTTCTGAGTATTGGGGTAGGAGACAAATTTAGTATGACTCTAAGGCTTCTAGTTTATAGTTTTGAAGAGATGCTGGCTGTCTTTCCAGTACTTGGAAAATAGAACCAGGGAAGGGTTATGCATGAAGAGTAAATAATATCTCCTGAGAAACATTTACTATAATAGATCTTATAGAAAGAGCACAAGGCAGAGTACATAAACTCAGTGGATGAAAATATAGGGTCAAAGTGGGTTGGGGGGTTTACCAAGGCTAGGGGAAGAATTAGGCCAGGAGCAAATGATCTTCTCTTATAGTACTTAGAAGAGTAAAAGATCACGGAAGTTTCCTTAGATGGTAAAAACCTTGTAGAAGAGGAGAAAGAGAAGGAAACCAAAGCCTCTGGAAGCCAGTTCAACCAGGACCCCTGGAAGTCAGTGGAAGCTTGTGGTGCCACAAGTTATGTAGCATTTTTAGGTGGGGTCTCTAGACCATGGGAGATTCAAAAGCCCAGTTGGTAAAGATGCTAGAATGTTACCCGATCCTCCAAGGATGCCAGCGTGATTGGAGATTATGTCTGTCAACACTCCTGAGAACAAGTTTTGGGCAGAACTGAGGAAGAGAAATGTATAAGCATAAAGTATAATGAGGGAGGAGACATCCACAAACTCATATCTACCTTTAAAAATGATCATTAATAACCAGTTGGTGAATAAAGCCCACCAAGTGTTTGCTTAACAGGGCATACAGTTGACATCACTGTCATATAGAAAAAGGTTTAGCTACGCAGAAAAAAGAGCACCTCGTCTTTAGTAAGTGTTTGACTACTTATTTATTCACTCATTCCATGAAGTGTGTCTGTCACTGAGCTAGATTCTGAGGATGCAAAATTGAGCAAGGCAAGGATCTCATCCGCAAGATACTTGCAGTTTAACTGAGGAGAGAGACATCAGAGAAGTGATTGCAAAGTGTGGTACATTAAATAATCAAAGTAAGAAAATCACTCGAGCTTTGTGGTCAGACAGACATTTCCTCACCGTATATCTGTGGGACATGTGTCTCTGATTCTCAGCCTCCTTATCTAGGAAAGCAATGCAGGTGCAAGGGAACAAGATGTGCTGAGGCCATGGAACAGAGGGAAGGGTAGGAAGTTTGAGAGGATCAGGTAAGGGCTTTTCTAAAGGGAGGTTTCTACAGTCAGGGAGTTAGGTAAGGGAGAGAGACGACAGACACCTTTGACTTTTCAAATTTGGGTAACATCCCTATTGAAAACACTGATCTCTGCTAATTACATTATTGCCTATTCTTCTGGGTTCTGGCTTTGTAATACCCTTTCATGTAATCTTTATTCAGTTGGGCTGTTACTGTTCATATTCTGCTCTCTCCAGCTTCTGAGTGCTCCCTGGGGTGTTCCCACCTTAGCTCCTTTGTCCAAATACTCCATCCATCCTTTGAAGCCCATTTCAAATGTTACCTGGTCCATGTTCATTGTCCCCAGCAGTCTGAGCTGTCTTACCTCTTTGATTTCCCTGAGTACTCTTTCTGCTTTAATGAACTTTCTCTATCATCATTTACATTCTGAGCCCTGGATGAGAAGCTCCTGGGGGTCAGGAATTACATCTTATCCCTATTTGTATCCCCTCAGAACTTAGCTTCACATCCTGCATGTCCTACATATTGGAGATGACATCTAGATATTTGTGAAGTCAAATTTGGTGAGGCCGGCCATTTCTTGTAGCCACAAAACAAGAGCTAATCCAAAGTTGTAAAGGGTTCTGGATCATTGAATGAAAGCTCCTCTTTCATCAGATGATAATTGGGCAAAGCTGTGAAGTGTATACTTTTGAAGAACAGGTTTTGCTATGTTGCTGAGTTCATGTTGCCATGACAACCTTAACTTTTGGCACTTTCTGAATTTAGTGTCCTACTTAATTTCCTGTGCTTGGCTCTGGGAGACCATATTGTTCTGTCCCTATTTTGCTTGCTTATATGAATCTTTGAACTGAAAATCATTTATGAATTTATCTTATTTGCCCTATGAGGTTTAAAGTTCCTTAAGGACTGGGAACTTTGTGTCATTATCCTGATAGCACCCCAGTGAGCCCTGTAGTTTTCAGACAATGAATATATGTTTAACGTAAATTGAGAAATCGTTGGTGTGGTAGGTGACTGGAGTGATAGGTTGCCCCAAAGATTAAAAGAATCTGTTCAACTCTGCTTAACCCATATTCTCCAAAGTTATTTGACCCTGAACTGCCTGCCTGTCATGTAACATGAATCAAATATGATGTACAGTGAATGCTCTGACATTGGTAAAATCTCTGATCTAGAATAATGGAGGTAGTGATAGCATTTGCCTTACTTACAAGGTACCAGGCAGTGAGCGGGGATCTCTGTAATTATCAGAAGCACACATAGGATGCATCAATTCACAGGAAAAACAAAGGTCACAGTATTTTCTAACCTAGAGAGTTCATTAAAAGTGTATGTTTTAAGAGTCACAGAATCATAAAACTTCTATCCAGATGGTCTTTCTCATGTTGATCACCGGTGGGAGGGCTGACGTGCACGGAGAGCACACTGCTTCCCACGTTCTCAGCATGCTTTGTCTTGCTTCCGTTTTATAGCTACTCCATATTTTATCACAACCATTTTAAAGATGAAAAAGCTGAGACAAGGAAGTTAAACGGCTTGACACTTGTTCATTCCATACCTGTTGTGGCACAGTGCTGTGTATTTTACAGTTTAATCCTCTCACAAAACCTACAGGGTAGGGATTAATGCGAGTGAACTTGTCCGGAAGCCCTCAACTCACAAGGGACAAATCAAAGTCGGTCTCCGTGGACCGTATCCTCCCCACCAGAACATGTTATCTTTCTGAATTCTGAGGCGTCCTCTTTTGTCGCCTCAGAGTGTAGCTGAAGATGTTGATGTTGACATAGTATGAAATTGAGGTTAGTACAGAGACAAAATGTATCACTGAGGAAAAGAAGTTTAATTCCTAATAAGAGTGAATGTCATCCATTGGGAGAAGAACGAACTTTGGAGATATTAGAAGCTGAGTTTTACTGAGGAACAAAGAAAAGTAACATCACACTTAATGAAATACAAAATAAATTCAGTTGTCTGTATTTTCATTAAAATCTTTTTATGTATTAAAAATATTGATAGATAATCCACTGCCATTTTTGAAGGGGCCTCTTCCTGTGTCATAGCTTCTCAAATGTAGTTTTTAGAGACAATATATAATGACTTGTAAGAACAATGTGGTTTGAACCAGGCACTTTGTGACGACATAGAAGCTGCTGGAAGCACAATGTCAGGTTACTTGGCTGTGTGGGAACTTCTATACAGCAGCACCATTGACTCAGAGCAATGGAACAACTAGCAAATAAAGCTGGACAACAGGAATGCTAAAATGAAAAATGAAAAAGAGTCTGCCCACAGTCCCACGAATCCTAGAATATTTTTTTAAGGTATCAGTGAATTTTCCATATAACTTTTTTCTTTTTCAACCATGCACATGTGAGGTAATCACAAAAATCATAGGAAAGATAGTATTTAAGTTGGGATTGCTGGAGATTGACATAAACATCTTTTTTCTGCTTCTGAAATTATTTACATGTGTTCTGGCCAAAGGTCTACCAAGTCCCCAGGTTCCCCAAATTCAATTTTTGTTATAGCTTCTCTGAAGAATCATTAGCAGAAACAGGGCATAACATTTTAAGGTTTGACCCTGATGTTTCCCTCCACTCCTGATTCAGGCTTACAATTTAGAATGTTTTTTGTTAATATTACTGCCAGAAAAAAAGAAAGGGAACAAGATTAGTATTTTTTGTTTTTGTAACATAAAGACTGAAACTGTGAGATGCCTCTTTTTCTGATAAGTGTTTTTTATTCCCCCTTTTCATAGGATAACTCAGGGTTTCTTCTCACATTTGTCTTATGAAAGAAAATTCACTTATGAAAAATGGAATCCTTAGGTGTTTCCTTAATGCAGAACCGAGAATCCAGTGGACATCTTCATTTGCTTTAAGAATGACAGAGGAAAAACAGGCCTCAGGCACCAGTTAGAGGCAGGAAATGCAAATTCTCACTCTGCTCTGGGCTTTGTAGGGTGAGCAGGGCAGCTGTCCTCCTCTCTCTCCCCATTCAGCCTCTGTCTGTAAAAAGAGGTCACCCCACTAATCCAGCTCACAGAGCAGTTGTGAGAGAAATGAATAAAAGCAACACCATTGCAAGGTCTTTATATGAAAAGCCTGCATCATCTAGGGTGATTTAGAAATAAATGTACATTAATGTACTAGCAGACACCTTTCAATAAAACTTGGTAGGGAAATGAAAATCTTTGTGGTTCAATAAATGGTGCTAAAACAATGAGACATCCACAAACAAAAAAAAGAATCTAGACACAAACTTTTTCTTATCAAAAGTTGACTCAAAATGGATCATGGACCTAACTGTAAAATGCAAAACTATAAGACTCCTAGAACATAATAGAGAAGAAAAATCTAGATGATGTTGGGTTTGGTGATTACTTTTTAGATATAGCACCAAAGGCATGATCCATGAATGAAAGAATTGATAAGCTGGACTTCATGACAATTAAAAACTTCTGCCCTGCAAAAGACATTGTTACAGACAAGCGACAGACTGGGAGAAAATATTTACAAAAAACAACTGATAAAGGACTGTTATCTAAAATATACAAAGAACTCTTAGAACTCAACAGTAAGAAAATAACTCAGTTAAAAAGTTGGCTAGAGACCTTAATGATTCCTAACCAAAGAAAATATACAGATGGCAAATAAACATACAAAAGGATGCTCCACATCATATGTCATCAGGGAAACGCAAACTGATGCAGCAGTGAGATACTACTACACACCTAGTAGAATGGATGAAATCTAGAGCACTGAGATGCTGGGGATGTGGAGCAGCAGGAACTCATTTATTACTGGTGAGAATGCAACATGGTATAGCCACTTTGAAAAACAGTTTTGTTTTTTCTTACAAAGCTAAACATATTCTTATTATATGATCCAGAACTATACTCCTTGGTATTTACCCAAAGGAGTTGAAAGCTTATGTCCACACAAAAATCTGCACATGGAGTTTTATAGCAGATGTATTCATAATTGTCAAAATTTGGAAGCAACCAAGATGTCCCTCCAGTAGGTGAATAAATAGATCATGGTACAGCCAAATGGTGGAATATTATTCAGCTCTAAAAAGAAATGAGCTATCAAGCTGTGAAAATACACAGAGGAAATGTAAATGCATATGACTATGTGAAAGCAGTCAATCTGAAAAGGCTACATACACTATGGTGCCCAAATATCACATTCTGGAAAAGGCAAAACTAGAGACAGTGAAATTAAAAGTGGGGGAAGAAAGATGAATAAGCAGAGCACAGAGGATTTTTAGGGCAATGAGAATACATTATTTTCCAAACCCATAAAAAGTGCAGTACCAGGAGGGAATGAACCCTAATATAGGCCATGTTTCTCGGTGATAATGATGTGTCAATGTAGGTTCATTCATCAATTACCGCACATGTACCTCTCTGGTGGGGATATTGATAGTGGAAGAGGGTCTGTATATGTGGGGACAAGGGCATATGAGAAATCTCTGTATAAAGTTGTACATAACTAGATAGAACTTGTAGTAAATGACAAAGCTACCCCTATCTGTCTGTCATTTAATCTATCATACTCTACTGGGTAGAATAGTTCAAAATCACTCAATGAAAATAAAAATAATCAAACAATTGGTATAGAGGTTGATGTGAAACCAGGGAACCAAAAAAGTGGCTCATCCCATCCCCTCGTATTTCTTACTCACATGTGTCAGAGCATTTGCTGAGCTAGAAATCTTCTAGGCTCTGATAGGAAATCATAAGGTTCTTACACGTTTGTCCCATCATTAGTAAATACCTATCATAATCATATAGCCTATGTTGACAATAAATTCATACCCAATTAGCTAAATTATAAATTACATTTATTCATTCCTGAATGTTACTACCAGTGTTCCAGAAAGACTGAATTTTAGAAAATATGAAGACTATGTCCATTCCTATGTAGCTTTCATATATCTTCTTTGTTGACAATCTGTCTTATCTAAAACTCAGTAAGGTGGTTAGTGTTGAGATGTGTGGGAGCTGATTACTGTTTACCACTTGCTCTTAATTGTGGATAACCTCTCCTGTGGGAGGATTCTTCATTCAGCTCACCCTCCTTACCTTGTTTCTTCACTGTTCCTGACACAATAATTTTCTCTGTTTACTGTTTTGATTGACAAATGTATTATCTTGTGCTGTGTAACAAATCACCACAAATTTCGAGGCTTAAAACACACCCATTTATTAACCCACAGTTCTGTAGGTCAGAAGCCTTGCGCAGTGTGGCTGGGTTCTCTGTTCAAGAAGAACTCAAGGCCAAAGTCCAGGCGCCTGTTGATCCTGAGGAAAACAATCAGTTTCTGAACTCACGTTCCTGGTGGGCAGAATTCAGTTCAGGACTAAGATTTCTGTCTCCTTACTCGTCGTCAGCACATAGATCTCACCCGCATTTCTTGCCATGTGGCCCTTCCATCTTCAGGACTGCAATGGTGAGTTGAATCCTTATCACACTTCAAATCTCTGATTTTCCTCTTCTGCTACCAGCCAGAGAAAGCTCCAAGCTTTTAAAGGTTTCAGGCCATGAGGTTATGTACATCCTGATAATTTTCCTTTCCTAGTAACCTGTGTCATATAACATAATCTAATCACGGAAGAAAAAGTCATCAGATTCTCAGGACTGAGGATTATGCAGGGCATGTACTGGGGTTAGAGAGAATCTTAGATTCCTGCCTACCTGAAACTCTGTGATGGAACATCCTCCAGAGAACCATGGGCAACCCGATTTCCTTTTGTCCTAGTCTGCCTCTGTCACGTGTCGTCATTCTCTTACTGTCAACCCTCCCTCAAGGCAGCATCTCATGGCGCAGTTCCCAAATGTTCCTAAATGCTCACTGAGCTCTGTCACACCATCCTCAGAAGCTCCAGCTGCTGAAAGCTGGATCCTTGGGGATCCTTGGCCTTAAACAATCCATGTTGTCAGACACCAGGGGACACCCTGCTGATTTTCTCTGAGGATGGCCTATGAATATTAAGATATATCACAATTATAAAGCAAAACAACAAAACTGAAGACAGCACAATTCCCTAACCTATAGTGCCTATAGCCACTTGACTGAATTACTTAAATCTTTAGAGCTGATAGTCCTCAAATTTCTACCAAGAGACCAGAAATTAAGTTTTTGCAATCTGCCTTCTGGGCTTTGTATGAAAGAGAAAATTGTATCTAATCCTCAGTTCCAATTTTGTTCAGAGACAAAAATTTTAAAAAATGAAAAATAAAATGAGAGGCCTTTTGCAGACAGAACCTGAGAAATGGTATGGTGTCTTGTTCTAACTTACCACACTTACTCACTTGTCATAGCACCTGGGTGGCCTGGAATGAGTGTTGAATAAAATTACAGGCTGACAGTACTTTATTTGGTCTTTGACTTAGTACTTCTTGATTTAGTATTTTATAGATAAAATTCATTTATTTTTTCTAAATCTATTTAGCAGTTAGTACTTTTTCATTGTTGGTACAAATAATTGAACATCTACCTGTCTCAAACTACCTTAAAATTAAAAGAGGTTTAATTTATCCTTAATAATTGTTTATGTCACTGAAAAACACAAAGCTAAGCTGAGCTTGGGGGGCTTCCTTTAATGCTGATTAATGTTACTAAGGGCCATTTTTTCCCTTTTCTCCAATTTGCCTTCTAAAGTGTCAACTTTATCCCAAGTCTGATTCCCCCTAGTGGTTGCAAGGTGACTTCCAGTAGCTCACATTGCAGTGTGCTGTCATCATTTATGTCTAGTGGAAGAAAGCACATGTCTGAAACATTATTCTGAATTTCATGTTTATTGGGGGTTGCTAAGGCTCATGGGTCACCCTGAATGATAGGAAACAGTACGTGTTGGTTGGTTGAAGTCAATATAAGTTGCTTGGGAGGGTAAGATACTTGCAGACAGTTCCTGGTACATCCAGAGACCTTTAAATTACTATTTTGTGCACCTGACAGTGAGCAAGATCTTTCCTTCCTCTAAAACACATCTCTCAATTCAAATGTTAAAAAAGAAGGGTCAAACTAGTGTCACCTAGGTACTTTAAAAAGCTGCAATTATCAGGGAATTTTCTTATCAAATACCCAAGCTTTGGTGTGATTATCATTTCCCCCTAAGTGACACGAACTCCTTCATTCCTTTCCTATGTTTCTGACAATTGTCTCTTCAGCTCGGCAGCTTGTGCAAAAAATAACAGCCAAATGAGGGTCAGCACTTCACACTCAGGGCTGACAAAACCAGCGTCAAGGGTATGTATTCAATGTAGGAAGATGCTTTCTCCTCATCTTGCCCTTAACTCCTGGGACTGCCAATTGATACTTCTTGGAGGTCTTATAAAAGCTCCATCTCATCCATTTCCTTCGGTGGTATATATTACTGGGTTATTATCACAACTATTTTGCTACGTGCAATGAAATTAGCAGTGATTCCATTTGTTGAAATCATATGTAGACAGCAGTGCTCTCTGCCTTATTACCAAATGAGTACAGTGTGCCCTTCAATAATTCTTTAAACTCTCAAATGCCTTGGAAATAATATGCTGGAATATTACTGAGCTGTGACTGAAGCACCATTTGTGCTAAATATGACAGCACACAAATGATATTCCTCTATAAAAGTTCAAACTACATTAATCTTTTAGGGAGGTTCATTGACTGGGAAGATGGCTTAGATATAAAATGAAGACACTGAGGACTCACTGAGGAGAGCTTTTCTGGTCAGGATTTCTAGGAACAAGTGTAAGAGAAGGGCCACGAATTAACCCTTTTGATTAGGATGTGAGCATAGAATATAATTCTGAAAAGAGACATTGAAATGATATGATAATGCACTTATTCTGTATGAGGAATAACAGGCTTCCAGATCTGAGAAATAGAAATTAAAGGACAGGTATTAAACAACTCAGACAGATAGACAATATGATTGTTGTTGGAAATCTGGAGAAAAATGTGGTGAGAATTCCTAAGTTGATGTTCATAATTGCAGCTCTTAGAATTCCCAAGTTGCTGTTTAGAAGAATGGCAGGTTCTTACAGTGCAGTCTCTCCAATACCATTTTGTTACTTTCCCTTTTCTTAGGGCTGCATAAAAAAGAAATGTGTGCATGAATGTCATCTTCTTTTTGTGGGCTTCTAGATGTGGCTAGTAAGTCTGTAGGGTAGTAGGACATATCAAGAGGTGAGAAAAGGTAGGAGATATAATTAGCATTAACAGAAGTAGTTTCAATGTAAATATCTGATATTACTAAGTTTTCTAGTACTAGTTTTCTAAAATGCCATACTACACTTTTCTAAAATGTATGGAGCATGTATAAAACAGTGTTGTTGTTTTTAAGAATTATTCAAGTAATATATATATAAATGTAAAAATATATATATTCAATTTATTTATATATGTATATTTAATGCATAAAACATACAACAGTATAGAAACACACAAAGGGAAAGCCACCTATCATCACAATGTCCGGAGAAAAACATTGCCAATATGTTGGCATTTATTTTATAGTCTCTATTCTGTAAAAACAGAGACACATTATCTGTATAAACACATACAGTATGAGAAAAAAGGCACATTTTATAGATCATTTTTCACTCAATAATGTAATATATTTTGCCATGTCAATAAATGAGTAGGATAAGTCTCCCCCCAAAAGAAAGAGCTTATTATTAACATTTTTATTATAAGAGTATTATATTATTTATTATAAATGTCATATACACTTTTCCAAAGAAAATGTAAACAATACCAAAAGTTCTAAAAGGAAGTAGAGATCATCTGAAATCCTATCACCAGAGACACCCTCAGTTAACATTTTAGAAAACTGTCTTTGATATATATTTGCTATGGGGTGATTAATGGGTCACCCCTCAGTTCTCTAAGGTAACCAAACCCTGAGTCACTTCTGAGGAATTCCTGAAATTCACAGGAACACAGCTTGAGATAACTGTGTCTGTAAGTTATTAGAAAAAGACTAAAAATTAATTCAACAGTGAAAAGCTCTCAAATCTTTCCCCTCCTCATCGATTGCATAACTTGATGTTTTAAAACTAAATAAGGATTAAGGTAGAGATGGTGACTTTTAGAAACCAATTAATGCAATGATAAAAGAGAGCAATACTGTAGATAAACGTTTTCTATTAGATGAGTTAGGGGAGAGGATGTTGACTTTGCCATTTATCCTCACTTAGTATGGGGAAGTCAGTTAATTTTTTTCCCCAAGCATTTCTGTTTGCCTTTGAGTCTTGCCTGTGGCGCTAAGATGGTGAAGAACGTCTCTGCCTAGACTCTTCACTGTCAGTGATATGTGGTGTAACAGTGCTAATAAGCTATTTGATGATGGGTAAATATTTTGTAATTTTTTTTCTGTCTTGCCTATCAGAATCTACTCAGCTTCAGTCTGCAAGCTTCACTCTCTCCCTGCCCACAGAAACCCCTAATACTTGTACCTGGATGCTCCAAAGGCCAATAGGTCAAGGCCCCAGATGTTCATATCCATTCAAGAGGAGAAGTCCTGTGCACCTGGGAACTGTGATGTCGCTTTAATACTTGACACTAGACATACCTTTCCTTAGTTACTTTCTAGTCAAGAATACCCTAATAAGAAGGATTTTCTTAAGAGCCTTGTTTTCCCCTTCTGTCCCTCCAATTTCCATATCACAGTAAAGGCATCACATACCTCTGATTACTTAAGGCAGAAACCTGACAGTATCTGCGACTTACTCACCACCATCCCCAATCCAATCAGGAACCCTATCTTCAGTTATCTTAACTTCTACCCCTTTACATCTCCAATATGAGCACTTTTATTCTCCTAACTGCCTTTGAAGGAATCTTCCCTCTTTAGCCTTTGATCTCCTTCAACTCATTCTCTGCAGGGCAGCAAAGTGACCTTAAAACATAAATGGGATCAGTATTGTTTAAGCCTTTCAGCAAGCTTTTGCCTGTATACTTGTAGACAAGGCTCCATCAGACAAGGACCTGTCTTACTCACCACTGTATTTCAAGGATTTGAATAATGCCTTTACATAGTTTGTGCCCAATAAGTGCTGCTAGAATGAAGAAAGTTTGAAGACTTGCAGGTTTTGGAATCATAACAGTAAGAGTTGGAATGGACCTTAGAGATGATTTGGTTCTGTCAGGAATGTTAGGGAGAAAGATAGACATGAGCAGCCAGAAAAGGGGAAGATAAAATTCAGAGAAAAAGCCTCCCAAGCTCGGCCCAGGTGGTGGTGGTGGGGTTCCCTGTGGAGACAGCAAAGGCTCTTCAGGGAGATGACTTCCTCCCCAACTAGATCCCAACAGGGGCGCAACCGAATGGAGCTAACAAGTTCCCAAATCTCACCTCAGCCTGGGGAAAGGACGTGCTCACTGAGAGGGGGGACTGTGTAGAAAGACCTGTAAGTCAAACAATCCCACCTTGTCAGTTGAAGAGGTGTCCCCAACCACAATGCAATCTATGCGCCTCCCGCCTCACAGACTGAGGCCTTTGTGGGACTTGACTCTGGCCCACTTCTCCCCTGGAGTGTATTCAATAAGACTTTAACTCTGCTTCGCTGTCGTGTCTCTGCCTTTCAAGTCTTTGTAGCCGCAGAGACAAGGACAGAGAACAAACTCAACCTGTAATGGTTCAACCCTCCTTTTGTAACTAATTCTACGGTGTGCTCCTGGCTACACATTTTGGAGTTATTTTGACGCTAACCTCTGCTTCAAGTTCCCATCAGTCTCCAGGTCCTAACTCTCACTACCTACAGTGTCTCTGGGACTGGCTTCTACAACTGCAGACCTCATTCTGTCCTTCGTCGCTTTGTGTTCAAATGACTGAGGCAACACTGAAGCTCAGTTTCTTTCTGGCTCATTTTCTTCCAGTTTTTAATAGGACATGTTTTCTCAGATATTTATTAGTTTGCTATTCTTCTATATAAGAGCAAACTTGACTGGTCAAATCTGAATTCCTTTGCTTGAAATGAAGGGACATGAATCATCTTTTCTTCTTTACCTGTTCCTGCCACTGTTCAGTCACAGCCTTTCCTTTCTAGGCAAACCTCACAGTAAAGAGGCGCTTGCTCCTACCTTTGTTCAAGGTATTGCAATGTTTTCCTCATGGTTGAGATCAAGACTTTGTTACAAAGACCTAATTCCTAACTAATCCATTTCACATAAGTCTCTTTTTAAAAAAAAAACACTTCCATGGCTTATTGCTTACTTCCATATTTTAGCTATTTCTTCTGCAATAGTGGGTGGAGCCTAATCGGCGAGTTTACCTTAAAAAATCTGAGATAACACTATAAAAAACCTTCCATAAGGGGCCTAAGTCTCCTGGGGGATGTGGAGAAGAAAGCTTTTGGGTTTATTATTAAGCACCTGAGCTACTAGGACAAACATATCTCTATAAAGTAGCAAAAGTTAGTTGTTTTAAAAAAAATTTAAAAAGATAATGTCCTGGCAAGAAAGGGAGTTAAGGTCAGAAGCACTGTCTGAAATTAGGTCGATTAATCCCAGGACAGTATGTTTGTCTTATTTTCCAAAATAAGGAATAAAATTCTAGGAAGTTAAAGTTCATTTCTTAAAGAAAAAAAAGAACCTATATAAATTATGTGTGTATTCAATATAGTATTTGCATTGGCAGTTAACATTTTTATATGGACTATGTAGAAGTAACCAACTTGTATATTGGCTGAAATGTGAATGGGAATCAAGGACATTGTGAAACTATGATGTAGAGGTTAGGATCTGAGCTGTGAAAGAAAGTCTGAACAAATATTTGCTAGTGAATAAATTGGCATCATTTCCTAAGGAGTAAAATCTCTTGGAGTGATGAGATTGTTGTTACTTTGTGAAGTATCCTTCCCAAGTCTAGTTGTGTGTTACTGTTACTGAATGTTCTTAAGATCTAAGGGTCACAGGACACATTCCTTTGGGATATCAAGGCTCTGCAGTGGTAGGGTTAGTCATTAGAGCTCACCATGCCAGTTTGCTGGTGGAGACACTGTGGTTTAAAGAGAAAGTGATACTTGGACTTTGGACATTGTACTCTTGGCCTTGGGACTTACTGACCATACAGCCATTTTGAGGAACACTCCTGTTAAAACTGATGATAGTTCTCCAAATACATGAAAACATGTTTTCCCCCCTCCCTCCCTTCTTTAAAGACCAATATTATGGGAATAAAAGATAAAATAAAGGCATATCCAGGAGGAAGCATATTCATGAAGAATCTGAATCATTCTTTGTAATAAAATGATTTCCTGTTTTGCTAAGTCTGTGATTCAGCTCAAACCATATAAACAGCAAAATACAGTTCCTGGTTCAGGAATGCTGTGATTCTGGGTTGCCTTCTGAAATACTGCAAAATGGTCTTCTCTTGTACGATGAGATTAAATTTTTCTAAACAGCATGCTTTTACCCAAAGTATTTCATGGAAATATATCTTACAATGCAAACATTTCAGCACAGTTAGGTAGATCTGTTCATTGGCAGAGCAAAATAATCACTTTCTTTAATCTTTAAAACCAGCTGTTCACAGACATTAATTGCTGTGTCACTTACACTCCTCTAAACAGTATCATTCGACAAAGACACACATTTTAATTTGTTTGCTGCGTCTGGTCCTATTACACTTGATTCCTGGCCATTGTTGATGGTGAAAGGGTCTCAGCAGCTGTGGGTGGCTGGCATTGTTGTGCAAAGTGTAATGATTTCAAATAGGACATTTTGAGAATAATTGCATTCATATAATATTAGTTTTTAATATAAGTCTTTTTTAGTTGAAACCATTTCATTTTCAGTATGGGCACAAAGGAACCCAGTGCTAACTTGTTTTTTGAGGATGGATGCATTCATTTTTGCAGTCAGGTGGTGATGTTGCAGACTTTGTGTTTTCAATTGACTAACCCTTCTAATGCACTGATATTTTTATACAAAAATGAATAATGCTATATTTAATGTCTGGAAATAGATATTTAAGAAGATATTAAAGCCCCACATGAATTGGAGTGGGGTAGCAAAGTGGTAGGAAATGAGAATGGCAAGAGGCATTGAATGCAGAGGAGGGTGGATCTGATGACCACGGCTATGGAAGAGGGAACCAATGCTCCTGTGTGAGCAGGGGCCTCGCTTCTTCAAGTCAGGAGCTCTGTCCCTGAGTTGTTTGAGCTTGGGGAAATTGCTTGACTCGACTAAATTCAGTTCTTTGTATCTCTAAAATGCGGATGATGGTATCCACTTCATGTGTGCTGTGAGGGTTAAATGAACCAGTGTATGTAATGTACTTAATACAATTCTTGAGACTTAAAGAGATTCCACTTGGCAGTATTAGAACTGCAGTAATAGCAGAGGTTTCTTGAGGATCTGGTGTGAACAATGCTGTAGTCTTTGCACCCAGACTGGGTGAACCTGGTGTTCTCTAAGGCTAAATCTGAACTAGTTGCAGCAAAGATTGCTAATGGGTCCAATCCCCCCTTCAGTTAAAGAACCCCCCAGTTTGGGGTGCATGGGTACATGCCTGCCCAGTGAGGGACTACCTTTCCCAACCTCTGGCCAATAGGACGTGAGCAGAAGTCACACGTGTTTCCCTATTTTGTCCTCCTCCTTGCAGACTATGGTGTGGTTAGTCAGCTCTGAAAATGGGGATGAGGGCAACATCCTAGGCACAGGGGGACAAGAATACAGGAGGAATGTGGGTCCCTGGATGACTTCATGGAGCAGAGCTAACTCCCAGGGCTGTCTATCATCTCTGGAAAGTATCGTTCCTGAGATAGAAAAATATCATCTATATTGTTGTGTTTGGGTGTCTCTCTGGTAGCAGATTACCTTTAACATAACTAATACACCAGCATCAGTGAAAAAAACCTGAGAATGGAAGTGGGTTCCGTAAGAGAGAAGAGGAGGTAGCTAGAGAGAGCATAGGAAAATACTGATACACTGGACACCAGTATTTTATTCTCTTTTTCCCTCTTATAGTCATGTTAGTAAAAGCAGACGGCAAATACTAACACAAATCTTGTAATTTCTGTTTAATCAATGAAAAGCCTGTAGCATCCTGTGTGTGGCATGGAACCATGACACACGTTCAGTGTTGTATGAGTTTTCACGACGTATGTGAGAAATGCGTGAGAGAAAAACAAAGCACATGGGGTAGTTTGAGGAGACAGCTTGGAGGGATCCTTGACCCGGGCAGCCCAGGCAGGAGGGTCACCTGGCAGAGGTATTCTCTGAGAAGTGGGTGTTCTGAGAGAGGCTGCAGTTCTCCTTGCCTGAGAGAGAAATATGTCAGGATAGATAGAGGGGGGAGCGGGATAATTGACCTGAATGTGCCAGTTATAATTTAGCAGAAGCACACCTCTGAAGTAATTCACCTCCAAAGTTAATGGAGTGTCAACTGAGGAAAACATTTTTGTGTTCTGGAGTAGGCTACTGTGGACCGAGTCACTAAGGCCCCTGAGAGGGAGCAGGCGGCACAGCCCTTGAAACGGACCCTGCCGAAAAACTCGGAGTGGGGACAGGTCTGGCCTCAAGGTTGATCTTAACAGAAAAAGAATGTCTCTAGCCTGGTTAAATAAATATACTCTTATGTAGGTTGAAAAGAAGTAAGTGTTAGTGACAGAAATGATGCTCTGGAAGATGTCAGAAGCCTGTCCACAGATGACAGGGAGCTTTTGCATTGGAGCCAGCAAGAGACTAACTGACGGACAGGACAGCGTTTGGATGTGAAAGACAGCTTTAAAAAAACCCAGCCAGCTAGAGTCCAGGAGAGCAGACTTAGCATAAAGTGCTACAATTGATATGTTGACAGTTTCTTATTTCAGTAATGAATGTAATGCTAACTTTCTTGTCATTTTTAAAATAAAGATTTCACTTTCGAAGACTGGCAGAATTCCATTTCTTTAGGATCTCAGTATATCAACTTTACACATAACCTAATTGTTCAGTTCCAGCTAACAAATTAGCACAAACAGAACTGATGTCTTGGGTAAGGTGCTACCAGCTTACTGAAAGAGGTTCCTGCTGAAAAAAAACATAAAAAATGGGCAGTGGAGGTCAGGGAAAGAAAGGGGAGAAAAAGGACTGTTGCATAGACCAGTGCAGCCTTGGGAAGATAAAGGCAGCAGAGGCAAAGGGCATCCATTTGGGCATTTTAATTGCCCTACCTCCCCTTGGGAGGAGACTACAGTTCCTGTGAAGAGAGCAGGGGCACCCCAGGGAGAGGGCTCCCAAGGGCTCCCGCGGGAGCTCTGTGGAGCCAAGCCCGCATGTTGGTGTGTATCATGCCGGGAACTTGAGACTAAGTCGTAGATATACTTGGGAGTTATCCTCAACTATGGAGCCAGTTAAATGAAGTTTACTCCCCGTTTTTTGTATCTTAAACATCTGTGCACTCCATAGTGGTGGTGCCATTTGTAAATGTATTCTTACATTTGCCTCTCTTGCTTCTATAGGCGGGTAGATTTGTAAATGAAGACAATGTTTCCGTCTGCTCACTTGGGGCAGGTCCTGTTCTCATCACAGGAGAGACAGCAGTTGAAAACACAATATATAGATGAGCACAGCATTTATAAAAAAAAATCCAAGCTGGAGAGAATTTAATACCTTGACATGGTTATGTAGGCATCTTTCTGTGACTACTAACACAAAATCATGTTCTAGTGCCATGTTTTTATTGAGAATTTTTGTAGAGGTGATCCCATTTGATGATCAAGGGAACCTGGCAGTGGCTGTGCTTAATGCCCATCTCCCCACTACTCCCTGGAGGCAAGGCTGTGGCCTTTCCTTGGGCATGAGTAGGAGCAGTGGGCAGGTTTGTGGCTGGGGCAGAAAGTTCACATCCAAGGCAATAAGTAGAGGCAGAGTGAAGGAACTGCTGAAATGGAATGAATGAGCCACGCCCAAATTCTTAAAGTATTATGGTGCCCAAAAAAGTCAGCAGGAGGATCCTCAAAGCCCAAGGAGGTCAGAGGAACAGACAGCAGCAGGCATGGAGGAAGCATACTTAGGACAGAATGGTGAGGTGGGGTCTTGAGGACTGTGGATGTCCATCTATCAGCCCTTCGCTCAGACGACACTCAGGAAACATGGAGCGTCTGAGAGAATTTCCCAGCCCATAAGAGAAGGAGCAGCACTAGAATTTGCATTTATTTTGACTGGTTCCTTTGTCACTGTTGCTTTCAATATGTTATGTGACATTATTTAAGATATTTCTTAGTTCCTGATTTATACTATAGCACTTACTTAAATGTAAGAGTTTTGATAAAATATATAATCACTTTTACCTATTTTAAGTAAAATATCATTGTAATTTTAACTCCCTAATTTTTACTTCCTAAGTTTGGTTTCTTCCTAATGTTGGATCAGTCCAAATTTAAGTGTACAATTATGTAAAATTTTGAGTTAATAACAGATATGTGAATTAATAATTGTGACCAGGTGTCCCCAAGTTCTCTTTCATATTTTCTTTAACATCTGTTTGAAACGGAGTGATGGAAGCTTTCATCACATCAGTATCTGATCTCTCTCCACTATTTCCAAGGATTTCTGGTTGAATTTACATTCTCTCCTAAGTCTTTTGCTCTTAATCCACACTAGCTCATCAGGCCCATTTTCTCTTACCAAACTCCTCTCCTTTGGTTCTTGCCCCTTCCCCTCTCCCCATCCCATGTCACTCTCCTGTGACCTCTTCATTGCCAAAATCAACACTGACAAGGGGCTGTGTACAACGGACTATTGAGAAGGTTTTAGGGACAACAGAGTAATCACAGCTCAGAGCAAGCTACAACTTCAAATTCACCATCAGACATGATTTCTCAAACAAAAGTTTAACCACTTTCCATTCATGGTTCACATCTAACTGGTCATTTACAGGCCTTAAAAGTGTTTAAATATGGTTGGCCTTTCTTCATAGCTGGAAAGCATATCACTTCTCTTTTTCAAGCTTCTTCTTTGGTTCCATAATCTCACCTGTTTACCTTCATTTATGAATTATTTAGTAATTCATTTATTGAGCTCCATGTGACTTGCCCATAGCCTGACTCACTGATGCTTTGGGATACACTGAACAAAGTAGACAAAATCTCTGTGCCCCTGGAGCTGACATTGTGGTGAAGGAGACGGATGATAAATAAAATACATAAATGAAATATAGTGATAACTGCCAGAAAAAAATGAGGGGAAAATGTATAAATTTCCGAGGGGTTTTGAAATAAGACAGGGTGGTTGGGGAAGGGCTCAGTGAGAAGGTGAACTTTGAATACATATCTGAATAAAGTGAGGGGTTACCTGGGAGAAGAGCATCCTGGGATGAGGGTCCTGACATGGAAATGTGCCTGAGGTATTCATGGACCTGCAGGGAGGCCCGCATGGCTGGAGTAAGAAGGTGAGAGTGTCATAAGGTGAGCTATGTAAGGCAATGGTGAGCCTGGTCACATAGGGTCTTTCATGCATAGTAAAGATTTAGAGTGAGTCATGTCATCTTTGCAGGATTTGAGCATGTAAGTAACACCATCTGACCAGGTTTAAAACAAAGTTGTCTGAAAGGGACTGAAGGGGAGAAACTAGTTAGAAGATTACTGAAGTAATCTAAAAGGATCAAGTGAAGGTGAAGATAAATGCTTATATTCTTGACGTTTTTTGAAGGTAATGCTGATTGACTGCTGATGGCCTAGATACAGGAGGTGAAAGAAATGAAGAGTTAATTTTTTAGCCTTGAGTGACTGGGAGGATATAGTTACTTTGAATGAGATGTGGAAGACGTTAGAAAGAGTTGTTTTAGAGAAAACCTCAGGAACTTATTTTGGACATACTGACTTTGAGATATGTAATAGGCACACAGCAAAATCAAGTAGGCAGTTGGATATGTAGGTTTGGAGTTCAGGGGAGCAGTTCAGGTTATACATACAAACTTGGGGCATAAGGATGTATGTAAGGTCATGTGTTTGGATGAAATGAAATAGATAATGAATGTAGATAGAAGGCAACCAAGGACTAAGTTCTGGAGCTTTCCAATATTTTGGGTAAGGGAGATAAAAGATATGAGCAAAAGCTATGGAAGGAGCAGGTAGAAAGTAGGAATAAATCCTGGAGTGGTGTTTGGGTCACTGGTGACTTTGAAAATAATTATTTCAATGACCCAGTGGGGGCAAAAACCTAACTGTCATGTGTTCAAGAGAAAGTGGGAATGGAGAAGTCTGGATTAGGTATGGCTGAGGCTCTGCTGATTATCCATTCTGGGGCAAAATTATCTCCATCTGTGGACCCATGAAACAACAAAGCAAATTACCTACATAAAAAAACAATGATGAGACAAGCAGAGTATAACAGTTATAGACAATCCTGTGCAAAAAGGGAGGAAATGGGATGAAAAAAGATGCCACTGGTCCCCAGCAATTTTAAAGTGTTGCTGGAAAACTAGGTTTCAAGGGCTTGGGGATAATTCTTTGTAGATCTTGGCCCCACCCTCTGGGCTCAGTTCCACCCTCAGAGCTATCTTTGTGTGTGTGAGTGTGTGAAAGGTAGGACATCTTTGCAACTGAGTAGTTTTATCAAGCTTTTTTCTGCCTGTAGAGTTTGGGGTGTCTAACAGCCTTTTTCCATTTTGTTCTCTTGTTGTCTTTTTGGATCCAAGCTGGCATTGTTTCTGCTAGTATTTAAAATTCTCAGGAACCCTGTTGGTCTTCTGTGTATGTCATGGGGTTTCACTCCTTATTCAGGGGGCTCCTCCAAGACATTTCTTAGATAATCCCATTTTTATTTTTGGCCTTTGCTGAAATGGCTGAAGGGATTTATGAATAACATTACTTAATCTTTTCAAAGGGCCTTTTCTGTGATATGTGACTAAACTGTCTGACCTTTTGATCTCTCTGAGGTAATTAGCAAAAGTTTACACAGAGACAAACTCAACCTTTTCTCTCCTGACAGTACATACTTACATTTTAACATCTTTGGCAATCTGAAAAGCCTGAGAATTTCCCAAACTATTAAGTCCTGGTTCCTTTTTATTTGTTTTCCCTCCTCATTCTATCAACAGCCTGTTAACAATGATTTAGGTACGTTTTAAGCTGATGTATGTTTTCTTTACCAAGGTTCTTCATTCTGAGGCTTCACTAGCAGAGTTGTTAATATCCATATTTCTGCCAACAGTCTGTCAAGGCAATCTAGGCTTTTCCTATCATGATTTGCAAAAATTTTATAGTCTCTACCTATTGCCCAAATTCATAGTCACTTCCACATTTTTAGGAATTTGTTGCGTCAGAATCTACTCTCATGACCATAATATTAGCTTTCTTCCACTGCTGCTGTAATGAATTACCACAAATTTAGTGGGGTAAAGCAATACAGATTTATTATCTTGCAAATCTGAAGGTTGAAAGTTTGACACAGGTCTCACTGGGCTGAAATGAAGGTGGCAGAAGGGCTGACAAGGTTCATGGAAGAACATGTTTCCTTGCTTTTTCCAGCTTCTAGAGGCTGCATGCACTCCTTAGTTTTTGGTCTCCTTCAAAACAGCAACAGCGATTTGAAACTTCTTCACATTGCGCCACTCCGGTGTCTTGTTCTATGCCTCCCTTCCACATTAAGGACTCTTGTGATTAAATTGGGCCTACCTAGATAATACAGGATGATTGCCCTATTTTAAGGTCAGTTTACTAGGAAGCTTAATTCTTTGCAGCCTTAATTCTCCTTTGCAATGTGACCTAACATATTCACAGGCTAGGGAATTAAGACACAGACATTCTTTGGGTGCCATTATTCTGACTACCACATTAATGTCATCTCCTTATTTGTTGTAGGTCTATTCAGATTTTCTATTTATTTTTGAGTCAATTTTGGTAGTTTGTGTCTTGCTAGGAATCTGTCTATTTCATTTAGGTTGTGTAGTTTGCTGGCATACGTTTGTTTATGGTATTCCCTTATAGTCATTTTTACTTTTGTAAGGTTGATAGTGATTCTCTCTATTTTCCTTACCAGTTTTAGCAATTTGAGCCTTCTTTTTTCATTTGTCAGTTTATCTTAAGGTCTGTCAATTAAAATCAAATCTTTTCAAAGAACCAACTTATGGTTTTGTTGCTTTTCTCTATTGTTTTTCTATTCTCTACATTTATTTCCACTTCAGTCCTTATTATTTCCTACCTCTTACTTGTTAAGGATTTAATTTGTTTTTCTTTCCCTAAAACTAGGGAAATAATTTCTTATTTCTAGAGAAAGTAATTTCTTAAAGTGGAAGATTAGATTACTAGTTTGAGATCATTTTTCTTTTTAGATATAAGTGTTTGTATCTGTAAATTCCCCTCTAAGCAATACTTAAGCTCCATCTGTAAGTTTTGGTATATTATGTTTTGTTTTCATTATTTAGGATAATTTTCTAATTTCCTTTGTGATTTCTTCTTTGACCTGTTGGTTATTTAGAAGTGTGTTGTTTAATTTCCACATATTTGTTAACTTCCTAAACTTCCTTCTGTTATTGGTTAATTTTATTCCATTGTGATCAAAGAACTTACTTTATACAATTTCAACATATTTAAATTTTCAAAGATTTGCTTTATGGCCTAAAACATAGACTATCCTTTAGAATGTTTCATGTGCATTTGAGAAGAATGTATATTCTGCTTTTGTTAGGTAGAGTGTTCTGTAGTGTCTGTTGGTCGTAGTTAGTTCAGAGTATTGCTCAAGTCTTTAATTTCCTCATTGATCCTCTATTGGTTGAAAGTAGAATATTGTGTTCTTTAAGCATCATTATTTAATTTTCTTTCTTTCTTTAGTTCCGCCCATTTTGCTTCATGTATTTTGGGGCTCTATTGTTAGGTCTAGATGCTTACAATCATTTTGTCTTCCTGAAAGATTGAACTTTTTATCATTATAAAATGTCTTTTTTGTCTTGCAACAATTTTTCATTTTAATGTCTGTTTTTGTCTGATACATGCATAATCACCCCAGCTCTCTTTTGGTTACTGTTTGCATGGCATAACTTTTTCCATCTTTTTACTTTTTACTTACTGTGTCTTTGAATCTAAAGTGAATCTCTTATAGATAGCATATAATTAGATCATTTAAAAAACCCATTCTGTCAATCTCAGTTTTTTGATTGCAGTGTTATGATTATTCTATTACACTTAATGTGATTACCTGCAAGGTAGGATTTATATCTGCCATTTTGCTATTTGTTTTCTGTATCTTATTTTTTTTTTTTCTCCTTTGTTTCTTCACTATTGCTTTCTTTTGTGTTAAATAGATATTTCCTAGCATGTCATTTTAATTACATTGTTGTTATTTCACTATGTGTTTTTGAGTTATTTTAGTAATGGTTGTCTTGGGGATTACAATTAACATCTTAACTTCAAACGATCTAGTTATATTAATACCAACCTAAGTTTTATAGTGTTATAAAAATTTTGTTCCAGTATAGCCCTGTTCTCATCTCCCTCCACTGTACAGTTGTTATACAAATTACATATATATACATTATAAACACCAACACAGTTTCATAATTATTTCTTCATCTAGTTGTCTTTTTAATTATATAGAAGAAAGGTATTACAAATAAAATATGTTTATACTCTTTTAATTAATATTTTCCCATGTGTTTACCTTCAGAGGTGCTCTTTATTTCTTCATATGGATTTGAATAATTGTCTTTTCATTTCCGCCCAAAGGACTGCTTTTAGTATTTCTTGTAGGGCTTGTCTGCTAGTCATACATTCTCTCAAGTTTTGTTCATCTGGTGGTAAAGAGAAAAATTATTCTCACAACTTGTTAAAATGATAAAGAAAAATTTAATCAAGGCTATTGCAATAGGGACACGGGGATGCTTGCTAAACTGGCCTAATGGGGTTCTTGCTGAATGCAGGCTGAGGACAGAGACATCAAGAATGGGAGCTGAAGAATTTGATTAGATACCAAGGGTGGAGAATTCTTGCTAAAGTCACTTAGTAGGATTGTTGCTAAAGTCAGGCCAAGTTTTAGACCTAATTGAGAAGAGGGTTGAGAGGACTCTGAATGAAGTTTAGCCAAGGTTGTAGTCTTTGTTACTGGAAATGTCCTAATTCATTCTTCACGTGTGAAAGATTGTTTTGCTAGATATAGAATTATTGGCTGATAGTCTTCTTTCAGTACTTTTAAGTTTCATTCTATTGCCTTCTGGCCTCTGTGATTTCTAATGAAAGTCTAGTTTTAATCTAAGGATCTCCATATGTGATGAGTCACTTTTCTCTTGTTGTTTTAGAGATTCTTTCTTTGTCTTTTGTCAATTTAAGTATGGTATGTTTAGGTGTATATAGCTTTAAGTTTACACCATTTGGAGTTTCTTGAGTTTCTTAGACATACAGATTAATGTTTGTCACCAAATTTGGAAAGCTTTTGGCCATTATTTCTTCAAAAATTCTTTCTGAACCTTTCTCTCTTTCTCATTTTCTTCTGAGACTCTCATTATTGTTATCTTGTTATATTTGAATAACATCCCATAGGTCTCTGAGGGTTTGTTTAATTTTCTTTTTCTATTTCTCAGCTTGGATATCTCTGTCAATATGCCTTCAAGTTTGCTGATTCTTTCTTCTAACAGATAAAATCTTTTGTAGAGTGTTTCTAATAAAAATTTCTCATTTCTGGTAATGTACTTTAAAGCTCCAGGGCATTTATTTGGCTCTCCTCTTCCTTTCTCATATTTCTGTATCTTATTGATGTTTTCTATTTGATAAGATATTATTCTAATAATTTCCTTTTACTCATTATACATGGTTTCTTTTAGTTCTTTGAATGTATTTAAAATAGCTGTCTTAAAATCTGTGCCTAAGTTCAACATCTGTGCTTTCTTAGGGACAATTTCTATTACTGATGTTTTTCCTGTGTATGAGTCACACTTTACCTTTCTTTGCATATCTTGTAGCTTTTTCTTGCAATCTGGACATTTAAAATAAAATAGTGAGGCAACTCTGGAAATCGTATTCCTCCCCACTCTCCTCCGCCCCTATTTTTGTTGTTGCCTTTACTTGTTTATTCAGTGACATTCCTGACTTGATTCTGCAAAGTCTGTGTAAGGTTTGTAAAGTTGTGTGTAACCACTGAAGTCTCTGCTTGGTTACCCTGGTAATCAGCTAATGATTGGACAGAGATTTCCTTAAAATCCTTGAACCAGAAATGCTTCCAGCCTTTGCTAAGGGATTCTGTGTGTGTGTGTGTGTGTGTGTGTGTGTGTGTGTGTGTGTGTGTGTTGGGGCACAATTCCAATGCTACTGCAGGTGATTTACAAATATGCCTTAGCCTTTCTGCTTGAGCAGAGTGTCAAGGCTTAATGTCAGCCAGGAGTATGAGATTATGGCCTTCTTAGGTCTTTTATGGGCATGTGCACAGCCTGGACATGCACCAAACCCTGCTTGTATGCGTGCTTTTCTTGCTTGTCAGGAATATTTTAGAACTTTCCAAAGCTTGTGTGGACATGTCATTCCCTAGTTTTTCCTTTAAAGTTTTTTGGTCAGCCCCTTGTTAGCCCCAATTGGTAATGCCATTTCAGGCAACAGCAATGTTAAACAATTACCACTGATTGTTTTTGACAAATGCCCTGTAGATAGGATTCTGTACAGAATGAGTTCTGAGTCATGTCATATAAAGACAAACCCTGAGAATGGAGCTTTTCAGTGAGTTGCAAGATAGATAAAATGATGATAATTCTATGGGGACAGAGCTATTACGGGAGCTCCAAACCCATTCTGTTTCTTCCAGTGGCTGCTACACTGTTGTATTTCTAGAGAGTTTTATTTTCATGGTTTCCATCTTGCAGTCTTTTTTTAAGAACTAAAAAATGGGTAAAAAGTGAAGGTGTAATTTATTAAAGAAGAAAAAAACTAAAAAGCAGTTATTACATCTTTTTAAAAATGATTGTCTTCATTCCCAAAGGATTTTATTAAAGAAAACTTAAGTGATGTCTCTTATTTCCATCCACCACCAGAAACAATATTGATTTCTAACAGTACTGGGCAAATGATCTTCCATGAATTGCAGAGAATCCTTGTTCAGAGAGATCCACCTCTTTTCATGTTGATTCAGGCATAAAATAATCTAGATTCATACCATTTCATAGAAACACTTGGGTTTGTTCCACAACAGCTGAGTAAGACTAATTTCCTATTCCTGAATTGTATATTACCATAGGGGTAGCCTGACTATGTAAGATGGTCACAAGAATTGAACTTCTGACTTTATTGCCACATAAATTTGGTTAATCTGAACTCTAAGTTCTAGATTATAGGGCACAATTTCCAGCCAGCATCACCCTTGAATTTGCTGAACTCAGTAGATGACAATAATCAAAAAGACAAGCAAATATATAAACAAAATAGCCAGACATACAAAAAATATGAGCTTTATTAGAATGAAGCTATAATAACCAACAGTTCATTTTATTCTGGGGCTAATTTCATGGGGCTAGAGATTTAATTAGAAATTGTATGATTTGGCTTTCCATCTCTTTCTTTAAGTGTGACAGGTCCATTCAGTTGAATAGAAGATGAAGTCATTGAGTGCTTGGTATCTTGGGTTAAACCTAATTTTCTCAGCTTTAATCAGTGATTAAACTTTTTCATTAGTCAAATGAAGTTAGTCATAATTTCAATATTATTTTGACCCTTTTTAAACATGAGAAAAGTAAGTTAGTTGTTCCAATTCTTTTTCCCACCTGCCTGTTCTTTTGGAGCTATTTTAAATCTTTTTTTTTTTTTTTTTTTTTTTTTTTATTGAAGGGTAGTTGACAACAGTATTGCATTACATTAGTTTCAGGTGTACAACACAGTGATTCAACATTTATATACATGATAATTCTAGGTACCAGGTATCACCATACCAAGTTGTTACAAATATTTTGACTATATTCATTACATCCTGGTTACTTATTTATTTTACAATTGGAAGTGTGTTTAAATATATATATATATATATATATATATATATATATATATATATTTTGTGAGGGCATCTCTCATATTTATTGATCAAATAGTTGTTAACCACAATAAATTTCTGTATAGGGGGGTCAATACTCAATGCACAATCATTAATCCACCCCAAGCCTAATTTTCGTCAGTCTCCAATCTTCTTTTAAATCTTTATAAGATAAAGTCTGGGTATAAATAAAAATTTTCCTTGATGGGTATACTGATGAATAATAAAATGGTAACAAGTTGCTATTTTGGGTAGGAAGAAGGGGCCACAAGATATCTTATTCAGCTTTCAAGAAGATCTGGATTCTGAGCAGCCAGTCATACTTTTTGTCCTAGGCAACTTAGCAGACCTGAGGTCAGGGTAGGTTTTCTTAAATTTGTGGTTACACAAGGATTAAACCCAGTGCAGCTTGGAGTTTCTTTCGCTTACTTTGTGCAGCTTTTTACTCATTTGCGCAAGTATTAAGGTGACCAGCACTTTAGAAATATATATGTACACTTGATTTACATTACCATAAGTGTTGAACGATAGTTTTGGTTATGCAGAAAATCTTACATACATGTTCCCCTTCCCAGTCTCTCCATAGAAACATGAATGTAGCTGCTGGTTTATGGAGTGGGAAATATCCATTAGCCTCTGGTGGCTTGAGCCAACATAAATGATTCCTTAGAGCAGTGAGTTGGAAAACTAGAAATATAACTAGCTGTATGGCAGACATGGACTAGATTTCCTCTTATAATTAACGTGTGAGGTGGAAGCATTTCTCCTTGTGAGTCTTGATGGCCTCTATGCATTATGTAGCTCACTGGGTGTGAATGATGTCTGCTTGTTTATCTGGAAATCTGAAAGTTTGCCTTTGTCTAATTTTTACACCTCATTGCTCCTCCATATCCTTTTCAAATCCCATTTAAAATGTATTTAGATGTTTTTTCCTTATCCATCTTTCTTAATTTTACTCTGCCTCTGTTGATGGCCTTGTGATTCCAATGTATAACATTGTTTTTTTCCAGGGTATTTGCCTATCTTCTTCAACTCAAACCTTGCTATAAAGTATCTGCAAATTTGGCTTGTGAAAATCAAGACTAGTGCACAGAAGAATAGTTTTCTAGATTAGTCCAGGATAGTAAACTGTTTCTAAAATACAAGTTAATCACTTATGAAATTGCATTAACTCAGCCACTAATCGTTTTATAAGCTAGATTATTAGTAGTGTGCTAAAACACTTATTACTTAGAGAATATTTATAGATTAAAATATGCAAATGTTACAAAATTAGATTATCCTTTTGAAAGAGTAGTCCTTCCTTTTACAGTGAGAAGTTACTCTAACCAGAAGAGATGGTGGGCAGTAATGAGTTTGTGAGGATGTTAGGTGGGTTGGTAGTTACTGAGAAATGTGTAAAGGAGTTTAGGAAGTCTAACCAGGATTTCCTACCATTTAATTGAAATATGTATATTGGCAGTGCCTGCCAATATTTAAATCTCTTGTAGCTTCTGCACACTTGTTCTTTCTTTGCTAAAAAGGCTGAGGGTTAGAGGTCCAGGAAGGGGACCATGATAATCACCTGTGTTCACATCTGTACTCCCTCTCTAGTCTAAAGACATTTGACAGGTCAGTGAGACAAACTTTAAGTTAGCTTTACCGAATGTGTGCATGCTGCTAGATAGAGAATCAAGTTGGTTAATTGATTTTAGTTGACCTATTGGGGATCTTGTCCTTAGTGTCTGACTTCAATCAATAAGTAAAATAGAGACACTGGCTGGATCTAGTCCAGCATTACTGGGAAGTAATGTTCTAAATAGAATCAGATTTTGCCCAAGTCCCTGAATCTTGAACATGAGCTACTTTTTCCAAAGACCGATTAGTCCGTGGGCCTGTCTTTGCTTCCTAGAAGTGGGCTAGCTAAATCTCTCAGGTATGTAGTAGGTAGTCTAAACAAAGAAGTGAGGGTGTGTATCTTTCTCTGCTGTGAGTGGACTGAACATCTCAGTTTCTGGGTTACTTTCAAAGTGTGTGAATGCCAACATGTTTGTCTGTATTATTCTTGGCAATATTGGTCCTAGAGAGACTGTTTCTTGGATGGCTACTGCACTGCAGGAAATAAGGTTTTTCTGGCCAATGTGGTACCATTCCAAGGAGCGAGGCTTCCTGTGAAATGTACCATGCCACTTCTTTGAGAGCTGTCTGCATCTCAAGGAGACTAACTGTGATCAAATGGCTGGAAGAGGAGTTTTAAGGTTAGGTGAGGAAGCCCAGTAGATTTTCTTCCAAATCCACACCATTTGCAAATGAATTTTAGAACTTAAGATCTGAAAACTTATATATTAATATTCCCTAGAGAAAGAAGGCACAGTTTTAACTTAAGCTTGCTTCAAGTGGGGCTTCTGTTTTAGATCTCTGTGGGGAGAACTAACTCATAGGATTCAGTTTGCTTACTTGTAGTGGGGTTGACGGGAAACTATTTTGGAGACATTGATAATCTCTGGTGTGCCTCCTTGTAGAAGAGTGTAAAGAAAGGCCAACACATTGCAGTGGAAGAGACCAGTATATAGTCTGGTTGGCTGTCATGGCTTTTCAAGTTCAATCTGTTGAATCCCAGGATTCTTATGATGCCTCTGTAAGGGTTTCTTAAAGGAAGGTTGGCCATGGCTGATGTTTAATCTCTGCCTGTTCTATCTCCAGATCTTATCCTCAACACTGTTTTTGAAAAAGAGATTTTAAATTATAACTCCCTATCTTCAGAATCACACAATGAGTTGAGCTGGTTGTATGAATCCCCTTATTCTTCTGGGCAACATTTATTGATGCCTGTTGTGTGAAGATAGAAGTACATGAATTTTCCTCCATCTCAGTGACAGTGTTTTGTGCTTTAAATAGGTCAGTCACCCATTGGTACTTGGAGTCTCTACATGAAGTGGAAGGTCACTTTCCTCAGAGTAACAGTGTGGGGACTAATTTTTTTTTAAAGAACCTGGCTGTTAAGCCATAGATTGTTTCTCTTGCTGCTTCAGCTGGGAAGTTTTTTCTTGTTCAGGATAAGCTCTCATGAGTTAAAATGATTTCCCAATGGTCTTTCTCTTCAAAGGATCTTTTAGTTCAGTGCCCTCAGATGATGATGGCTAAGCCTGCATATGAAAGCTTCTGGCTGAGGCTGAATAAGCTCACTCTAAGACAGATGTTCAGTCTGTAGAAATGTAATAGAAAATCCATTCAGTGTCTCATCAGGCCCAGGTTGATGATGTGATTCAACTTCAGGTGCTTTGTCTTCAGTGTAAACTTTTTCATCTATTACTTTGAAGATGGAATGATGGTTTCAAATTGGATTTAGGATGCTGATGGAAACCAGTGTCTACTTCATTGCTCCTGGTGGCCTGCACACCTGTCATTCTGCCAGCCAGAGAAAAGGCCACCTTTTACCTCCTTAATCCCTTTTTTATTTAAGGTTTACATTCTTGTCGATGCTGCTTCCTTTCCTTCAAGTCCGCAGTACTAAGTCCTTGAGTTGCTGTGATAAATTATCATTACCCTTGAACTCAACCTCCCTTTTTTCCTTCCTTTCTTCCCTTCCCACCTGCCCATTGTGTTCTGATGGGAAGACCTCAGGGGATTTTAATCAATATCTACCTTTACAACGCAAGTCACCAGTGTGCTTTAAAATGATTCTTCTCTAGGTCTAGCCCTCTATGATAGATGTTTTATATAGGTAGAAGAAAGGCTGATGTGAGTATGTATGCACAGTATAAATACACCAGTTGTTAAAATACTGAAAGATGTTTAAATTGGTCATTAAATGGCCTTTTCTTTAGACCCTGGGTACTCCTCTCTGCTTTGGTTTCTTAGGCCCCTACCTTGGAACTCCCTTGGAGCCCCCAATCAAGGGGCCTTTCAGACCCTACTCCAGTACAGTGGCCTCCAGGAATCCCTTCTGATTGGTTGGTGCCCATGACAACCAGTAAATATTTTGGGCATTGACCATGTTTATGAGTCATACAGAACTTACTGGCAGAGCTATATACACATATGTCTCTTCTGGGGATTGCAATTTTTTGTTGGGAAGCTTGACTTCCAGAATTAGAAAATAAATATCACACTACGTCAATCCAATAGAAGTTTTAAAACACTTTCTCAGGCTTAGGCTAAATCTTCATGGTTTTCTTGATAATATTGTTACAATATCTCTCTCCCCAAGATGGTATTTAGAGGCAACTTAAAGTTTTGGGCAGTGGAAGACTGCATAATGGGTCACCTCCATGTCATTAAGAAAATGCTCTAAGCTTCCTGAGCAAGTATGGAAAGCTTTTTAGTTATTACCTCTTTGTTTAGTGTTTTGGCAGGAGAAGATGGACTTAACCAGCTTCTAGGAATTAAGATTTGTCTTTTTAAGTAAGAAAAAAAAAATCTGTCCTTTGTTTGGCATTTAAAAAAATGTGATTCAGTTTGCCCTGTACACATAAGCTCTAGAGCTACATTTCAGAAATCTGCAAACAAATGGAATGCACTTGTTTTGTGTGTCAGTGTGAGGTTTTATGGATGGCAGTGGTTGGGCACAGGCCCATTGCAGGCCTATTCATACCTCTTATGTTTGAAAGCTTCACTACAAAATGCCTTTAGTGGAAGATGCTTGTGTAATATAGAGATGGTTGTTCACTGCACCATCACTGCTGTCCTGCATTTTAACCAAATGACTAACTTTGCAAATAGACTATTTATGTGGATTCAGAGCAAAGCTTCTCCACCAAAGTGCATTTTCAATGATTTACTTTGAGAGTAAGTGGGTTTAGAAGTAGCTTCCCAGGAATTGGATTGGCTGGCACCAATGCCACTTCCCATAATTATCCAATAAACCATAAGGGCTTTGTTGGCACATTTATTCATGCCTGTCTTGTCAGACCAGCTGCCACCCAGCATCCTAAGTCCATTTCTCATATCCTCTTGAAAGTCTTTGTGGAGTAATTTGGTGCCTACATACCTTTGAAAAATCTTTGTAGAGAAATTGGGTATCCATGCACTGCAAGTTTCATGATGAAATGTTGTACTGTTTACAAAAAAGTTAATGTTTTCCCTAAACAGCTAAAAGAATGAAAATCATGATCTGGACTAAGCTGTTATTGTTGAGTTTTAAAAATTGTTTCACTTAGTACATTTAGAATATGCACAAAGAAATGTAGTGTAACCTAACTTCAAAGATGCGAATTTTAAGTTGCATCTGGAAGCCAACTCTTGAATCTTGTGGAAATGATGCTCTTAAAAAAATTTTAGAGGAATAAAAAGAAATTTAAATTGTATCCTGGAGGGAGTAAGTAATGTGCTCAGTTTTTATAGTGAAAAAAAAGAAACTAGAATGGAAGAAATCAGAAAAGCATCCTGTATGCTAAGTATAATCACAGAATTTTCTGATTTCTGTATGAAGTCATTCAATTGTATTGTAGACCAAGGATATTATAAGCAATTCTTACATCATTTTCTCAGGAGGAATAGGAACTGATTGAAACTATCATAAATAGGGTACATTTAGGGGAAACCATGTCATTTCATAGAAGTATGGAGATTTTGGATCTTTCATTTATGCCTTTAGATCTTTCTACTAAGATCTTAGTTGTGTTTTTTATTGATTAGAGGGTGAGAAATGGCAGTCTGTGGGCTCTGCCATTTGTTGTTGACATCTAGAGTAATTCAACTTCTTTTCTCAGTGACACTCTCCACATTATCACACAATTAAATGGAACATGGGAACAGCAACACACTGAATAAAGAATGTGTACATATACTGAAAGGCTGAAAGAAACCAGCTCTTACAACGGCTGCCCAGGCCTTCCAGAAAAGAATAACTTCACTTTCAAGAAACTATTACAGAGTGAGTGTATCAGTGTAAAATAAAAATCCAGTATATTTCCAACAGAATATCGGCTCTGTGAAGATGAGAATATTGGCAATGGGCTAACATGAAATAGAAGAAATTAAATGCTCTTGACAATAATTGGCTGAAGAAAATTCAATAGGTGCAATAGCAGCAGAGCACAACACAATAACATGATTAAGGACACATTAGCCATATGTCTCTATTATATTGAGAACACGGCAATATAAATGACCAGGTGATACCCTTCACCCAAAACTGGAAGGTAGGTGACAAAGTCTATGTTGGTTTGGAAACTAAAGGTAGGAAAAGGGATGAAAAAATATAAGGCACAGGGATATAAGGCAGTGGTCTCCAAGTCTGCAGCTTGGAGCTGATGAGGAATTGATAACTAAGTGTCCATTAGGACGCAATATTGGAAAAAACTATCTTGGTATGTCCTGTGGATTAAGTGAAATTAAAAAACTTTTGTCAGCTCTCAACATGACCCCTTGTAATCTGTGCTTTATGTCTGCAAATATTTGTGTGTGGCACATGTTAATACATCAGAATAAGACTATCCTAGTGTTTGGGGGTAATACACTTCCATAGCTACTGCATCTTGTTCATGTTACAATTAGAGCTCTGATCAAATGGTCTGTAATTGTTGGTTTACAGCCTATGATCTTCTATTAGGCAGGCACTGTGTCCTCGGAACCTAGCTTAGTGCAAAGCACATGGGGGTCACTCAGTAGTCACTGGATGAATGGTTCTTATGGTGGCTGGTTTGGAGACTGAGTGGTCTCAAAGGACTGATGGGCTGGTTCTTTAGGAGCCTTCTCTCTACCTCTCATGCATTTTTGTCTCTTTTTAATGGGTTTGTCCTAAGGGAGGGCTTAGTCATTTTGTGTAGTTTTCTCATTTTCATTCTATGGTTGTTTCTAAACTGTCCACACAGCTAAGTAAATATGTAGCAAAGAGGTAAAGGAAGGAGAAAAGGATAACTTAATGAAGCAGTTTAATTTAAAGAAATGAAATTCCAAAAACATTTTATTAGTAGGGGCAGGGTGAAGAATTTAATTATAAATATACTTATAAATGTGTTTATAGAGTCATAGGTGCAGTAAGTCCTGCAGAAAATTTAAGGATATATACATATTTAGTTATGTATATGTACATAATATTTACAAATATACACAAGTACCTAATTTAATGTGATTGAATGTAGAATTATAGATCTTCTGCCCTTGTTTCCCCATATCCTGTTTCACACTGGTTGTATAACTTTTCCAGAGGTGGGCAAATTTCATGTTTTAGGTCAGTTACTCTGCTTCATTTCTATGATTTCTGTATTGTTTGCAAAAGGAATAAGGGTTATGAATCTACCTCTTTATAAATGGATGGTGTAGCTTAAAATTATTTGGTTTTTGAATATATGTTGGGTTCTAGGTAAAACCATTTTTGTGTTTGAGTTTTGTATTCAGTTTGTTTTCTTTTATAAAAAGGGATAGCCAACATGCATGAACTAAGCATGCCAGAATACCAGTCTCACTTTTAGTAACCTGGCTTGGTACTTTCTGTAACTACCATAAGCCAGAGGTGGGGAAAATAGGCTTTTGAGGCAGATGAGTCTGAATTTGGATCCCAGTTCCTCCCCTTACTTTCTGAGTAATTACAAGCAAATCTCATAATGCTTCTAAGGCTCAGTTTTCGCATCAAGAAGGATGATGTATTCCCCACTGAGTTGTTATGATGATTAAATAAAATAATATAAAGTACTATGGAAGTGCTCAATTAATAGTAGATCTTATTAATTATAAGTAGGGCAACACTCTTTCTTTTAGCATTTATCTTCATAACTATTTGTGGAAGATCTATCATCTTACCTCTTGCTACCTTATTTTCTCTGTGGCAGTGTTAATACTATAATATTACTAGATAATGCTCTTTTTAATATTATTATATGCCAGGACTTCCTCAGGACCAATGCAATGTAATGCATTTAAAGTGGATGGATTCTGTCAGACACTCCTGTTTTTGCTCTTATATGTGGACATAAGTAGGTGTTTTCATCTGCATTTTGCAGGTACCAACATTGAGGAAGATACTCTAAACTTTTCCAAGGTGAGAGCTGGATGCAAACTGAGGTGTCACTCTAATACCCACTTCCTAAACTGATGAATGGTTGTTTTAATTGTTATTAAAAAATTTAGAGCATTCTTATGCCTCCTAAGAGTATTTGAAATATTACAGTATAGCCCTAGATTTCTAGACTCCAAGGGACTCCCTGGGGTGTGCTTACTCTGCTTTCCTGGATATCATAAGCTGTGTGTGTGTGTGTGTGTGTGTGTGTGTTTAACCTTAACTGGTGATGCTTATAATTTATCAGTTCAGACTCTTTTGCTCAAGCTCATCCATCCCTTGAATGTTGTCCTGGATGACTGACTGAAGGGAAGTTTCTAGGTCATCGGTTTTAAGGAGATTCTGATTTAGGATGCCACTCTGATGGACTGTGCCTCAGATGTTCCTCATCCTTATGGCTTTTCTGAGTTAATCAGCTAAGCTCACATCTCAGTACTTGGCAGTAGTTGCCAAATCTCATGTTTATCATCTAATCCATCATTCCCCTTTGCCATATTTCATAATCCAGCCTTCTAGAACCTTGTTCCAGGTCCCCAGCCCTAGTCTGATTCTCCTCTTCACCCTTTATCTTCTGGTCATGATTTTGGTATCTGTCTGATCAGTTACTGTATTGGTTTTCTATTTATCAGCATGATAAGTTCTTACTCCTCTGTTTATTTCAGAACAATCAGCATCTAAACTTGGCCTCTGCTGTCAAGATTCTGGTGCAATCATGATGAACAATAATCATAATAATAATTCTTCCTCCTTTTCTTCCTTTTTTATATCCCTCTTTTCCCTTGTCCCTAAGTCCTATTAAAGAAAAAAAATGCAGAAGCTTCCTCCCAGTCGCCTCACCCATGTGAATGTACCAGAGGAAGGATGGAGAAGGGAAAGTCACCCCTTGGAAGCTCTCTATTTCAAGAGAGAGGAGCACTCTTGAACAATCTCATTGTCCATGTGGCTGTTTAGGATATTTCTGCTGTGTGGCAGTGCTGTCTAACATTTACTTCCAGTAGCATATATCAGCTTCTGTGTCATGTAGGGCACTTCTGGATAAGTTCGTTATTTTGATCTCTAAAGTCAGGTTAAAATGAATATTAAGACTAGTTTTGGGGGGCAAAAAGGCAATTTTTCTTGCTCATTTCCCAAACAACTTCAAGTACATGGAGGCTAGGAGGTGGGGGTGTTTGAAAAACCTACAGTTTTCCTCCATGTCTTTCTCCTTTACTTTCACACAGAGCACTTCACTTCTGACACTTCTGGTCACCAAATGTGTGTGTGTGTGTGTGTGTGCGTGCGTGTGTGTGTGTGTGTGTGTTTCCCCAAACCAGGCAATTCTGTGCACCAGGTAGGTGACCTATAATTGATCTCAGTACTGGCACTATCTACCTGGAGATAATGTCAGATCCCACAGGTGAAGGGCTCAGTCCCACAATACTGTCCCTAGTTTAGATGCTGATTGCAAGTTGTAGTCCCCAGGTTACCCAAACTTCTATCTGACTTGGCCACAAATTGGAGGTTCCCATGACCTCCACCCCCTTGGATTCAATTATTTGCTAGAATAGCTTATAGAACTCAGGGAAACACTTATGTTTCCTAGTTTGTTAAAGAGTATGATAAAGGATACAGATAAACAGCCAGATGGAGGAATACATAGGGAGAGATCTGGAAAGGTGCCCAGAGAAGGAGCTACTGTTCCTGGAGTTGAAATGAGTTACCTTCCAGTTTCGGGATGTGTTCACCAACCAGGATGTTCTCTGGACCCCATACTGTTGGGATTTTATGGGACTTCATCATGTAGGAATGGCCAATTATTAACTTACTTCTGGCCCTTCTCCTTCTCCAGAGAAGTGGGGGAAAAGGATGGTAATTCCAAACTTCTAACCATGGTTGATTTTTCTGGTGGTCAGCCTCCATGCAGGAGCCCACCAAGAGTCACCTTATTAGAACAAAAGATGTACCTAGTGGTCTTGTCACATAGGAAATTACAAGGGTTTTAGGAGCCCTGTGTCAGGGACAGGGTCAAAGACCAAATATTAGAACAAGAGATACTTCTAGAGCACTCACTGTTTAGGAAATTAACAAAGATTTTAGTTCTGTGCCAAGAACTGGGGGCAAAGACCAGTGTATATATTTTCTGTTATTTTTATGGAGTATGGGTGAAAATAGTAGGTCCACATGATTTGCTCTAGTCAGTAATACCTCTGGCTGAGGTTTTTGGGCCATAGTGCACTGTTCGACTGGAGGTGCAGAAAAGCTGATCAGTTGCCCCAAATTGAAGACCATGGTGAGGTACAATCACATCTGGATGGTCTGCACTCCTGGGACATAATCTGTCAGTCATGTGAGGCTGGAAAGAGATTTGGTGTACGTTTGTCTCAGCTCTAAACCCATTTATCAAAAACACCTTTTCCAGATGAATTAAGTGTGGATTAATGAATAGAAGTTAGTTTAGTTTTGGGGTTAAGGTAAAGGGCTTGAAAGTAGAACTTCATATATAGTAGAGGAGTTAAATTTTTCTACTAAGCTATACTTAATATGAATTTTTATTTTCTTGTCTCTGAAAATTCAAGCTATACTGGGGCTTTCTGATGCTTAGAATTTATCTATTAAATTAGGGGGAAGGGTCATAAAGCATTCTGTGGAAGCCAGCAGTGATATATCACTCTTGAAAGGTGTTAATTTGGTTCTCCAGCTCTGATTTGTTTAGTAGAACATATTAATTGCTTGGTGGACAGAACTAAAACATTTTAGGCCTCAGAAAATTGGAAGCTCTGAAAAATAAATAGCTTGATCACTGTAGAACATTCATTCTGATTACAGCAGATTATTTGATCAAAACCAGTATGTTTATTCTCAGAATTCTTAACAACTGTTTTTAAAATGGGATTTGATACTGATACAGTAGTTCAAATGAAATATATACAGTCCTCTAACAGCTAAGTCGAAATGGTAAGAGTAAGATATTGTCATTGTACCTTTAGTGCATTATCATGTGAAAGTGTGGCAGTCAGGAAGAGGAAGATGTTTTGGAAGGAAGATGCACACTAAGTGTACATCAAATAAATGTTAAAATGATTAATTCTTAATATTGATACCTGCCATTTTTTGAGTTTTTACCTTCTATTATATGCCTGCCCAGCACTTCGAGTCTTTATATGAATTAACTCATTTAATCGCATAAGACTCACCTACAGATATGATATTATTCTCTTAAAGTAAAAGGAGACTGGGAGGTATTTCTCACTGAATGTCAAGTCTAGCAAGTGGCAGGTCTTTCTGATTCTCAAACCTATACTGGCACACCTTGGAGATAATGCAGGTTCATTTTCAGACTTTTGCAATAAAGCAACTACTGCAATAAAATGAGCCAAATTTTTTGATTTCCCAGTGCATATAGACATTACATTTACACTCTACTATAGTCTATTCAGTGTATAATAGTATTATGTGTAAAAAAATGTACATACCTTAATTAAAAATACTTCATTGTGCTTTATTAAATTAAAAATAATTTATTTATTTATCAAAGATGCTAACCATCACCTGAGCTTTTGGTGAGTTGTAATTATTGATTTCCAATCACCGTAACAAATAAAATAATAAAAAAGTTTGGAATATTGTGAGAATTACCAAAATGTGCCAAGAGACATGAAGTGAACAAATGCTGTTGTAAAAATGGTGCTGTTAGTTTTCCTTAAGTCAGGGTTGCCACCAACTTTCAATTTGTAAAAAGTGCAGTAACTACCCAGCTCAATAAAGTGAAGCACAATAAAACACGGTGTGTCTGTACTTTCAACTGCTTGGCCTCACCATCTTTAATGACTTACTCCACTTCCCGAATAAATAGTCTCTCCAACTCACTGTTGGACAAAAAAAATCATTTCTGCCATCTAACGTTTAAAAAAATAAAAAATAAAAATTCAAAAGTATTATGAGGATGTGGGAAATGTTCATTTTTTCCAGCTTTATTGAGGTATAATTGACAAATTTGTGACATATTTCAAGTGTACAACATGATGATTTGGTATGCCTATATGTTGTGAAAGGATTCTCACCATCAAGTTAATTAACACATCCATCATCTCACATACTAAGTCTTTTTGTTTGTTTTTGATGAGAACATGTAGTTCTACTCTCCTAGCAGATTTCAATTCAATATATAATATTATCAACGAGGGTCATCATGTTATACATTAGAACCTCAGGCCTTGTTCATTTTATAATAGAAAAGTTTGAACTTTTTTACCAACCTTTTCCTATTTCCCCTATCCCAGCATCTGGTAACCACCATCCTCCTCTTTATTTTTCACAATACCATTTGATTTATGTCAATTTAAGATACTTGCTTACAATGGTATACATTTTACAACTTATATAAATGAAAGGATATTCACTGAATACACTAGGTAGGGTGCCTGGGGCACAGGAGAAGCAGTAAAATGGGAATTAGGAATCATGATAAAAGGAAGCAGTGTAAAGATGTCCACAAAAAGAGGACTATCATTAACTCTTTTTTTCTGCCAAATGTGTATTTTTTAATTAAGTTATTGATATACAATCTTATGAAGGTTTCACATGAGCAATGTTGTGGTTACTATATTCCCCCCATTATCAAGCCCCAGCACATAACCCATTATAGTCACTGTCCATCAGCATAGTAAGATGCTACAGAGTTACTACTTGTCTTCTCTGTGCTATACTGCCTTCCCCATGGCCACCCCCCCTATTATGTGTGCTAATTATAATACCCCTTAATCCCTTCTCCCTCCCTTCCCACCCACCCTCCTTAACCCCTTTCCCTTTGGTAACCGCTAGTCCCTTCTTGGAGTCTGTGAGTCTGCTGCTGTTTTGTTCCTTCAGTTTTGCTTTGTTGTTATACTCCACAAATGAGGGAAATTATTTGGTACTTGTCTTTCTCCACCTGGCTTATTTCACTGAGCATAATACCCTCTAGCTCCATCCATGTTGTTGCAAATGGTAGGATTTGTACTCTTCTTATGGCTGAATAATATTCCATTGTGTATATGTACCACCTCTTCTTTATCCACTCATCTACTGATGGACACTTAGGTTGCTTCCATGTCTTAGCTATTGTAAATAGTGCTGCAATAAGCATAGGGGTGCATATGTCTTTTTGAAGCTGGGATATTGTTTTCTTCAGGTAAATTTCTAGAAGTGGAATTCCTGGGTCAAATGGTATTTCTATTTTGAGCTTTTTGAGGAACCTCCATACTGCTTTTCACAATGGTTGAACTAATTTACATTCCCACCAACAGTGTAGGAGGGTTCCCCTTTCTCCACGACCTCACCAATATTTGTTGTTGCTTGTCTTTTGGATGTTGGTCATCCTTACTGGTGTGAGGTGATAGCTCTTTGTGGTTTTAATTTGCATTTCCCTGGTAATTAGTGATGTGGAGCATCTTTTCATGTGTCTGTTGGCCATCTGAATCTCTTCTTTGGAGAAGTGTCTGTTCAGATCCTCTGCCTATTTTTTAATTGGGTTATTTGCTCTTTCTCTTTATTTTATGAGCTTGACTTTTATTTTTAGTTTCCACATAAGTGATACCATTGCTGTATTTGTCTTCTTCCATCTGGTTTGTTTCACTTAACATAATGCCCTCCAGGTTCGTCCATACTTTTGCAAATAGCAGGATTTCCTCCTTTTTTTAAGACTGAACAATATTCCATTACACACATACATACACATGTGTATCTATCTATCTGTGTATCTGTCTGTCTCACATCTTACTCATTCATCTGTCTGCAGACACTTAGGTTGTTTCCACACCTTAGCTATTGTAAGTAATGCTGCAGTGAACATGGGAGTTACAGCTATCTTTTTGAAATAGTAATTTTGTTCCCTTTGAATACATCCTCAGATGTGGAATGGCTGGATCATATGGTAGTTCTATTTTAAATTTCTTGAGGAAACTCAATACTGTTTTTCCTAGTGGCTATACCAGTTTACATTCCTACCAAAAGTGTGTAAGGATTTCTTTTTCTACACATCCTTACCTGCATTTGTTATCTCTTTTCTTTTTGATAATAAGCATCTTAGCAGGTATGAGATGATGTCTCATTGTGCCTTTGATTTGTATTTTCCCTGAGGATTAGTGATGTTGAGCTTTTCATGTACCTGTTGACCATTTGTATGTTGTCTTGGAAACAGGTCTATTCAGGTCCACTGCACATTTTTAAATTGGGTTTTTAAACATTTTTTTCTATTCAGCTATATGAGTTCTGGTGTATTTTGGATATTAACCCCTAATTGCATTTGTGGCTTGCAAATATTTTCTCCCATTCCATAGGTTGCTTTTTCATTTTGCTGGTGGTTTACTTTGCTGTGCAGAAACATTTTAGTTCGATGTAGTCCACTTGTGTACTTTTGCTTTTGATGTCAAATCACCCCAAAAATTATTGCTAAGACCAATGTCAAGGACCTTACTCCCTATGTTTTCTTCTAGAAGTTTGACAGTTTCAGGTAGTATGTTCAAGTTTTTAATACATTTTGAGTTCATTTCTCTGTATGGTGTAAGTTAGGGGTCCAGTTTCATTCTCACACATGTGGTTATCCAGTTTTCCCAATACCATTTGTTGAAAAGACTGTCTTTCTCCTATTGTAGAGTACCTTGGTTGGTAGTTTTATTTTTTTTTTATTTTTAAAAGATCTTGAACGATGGCCAAATGTTAACATGCACCAGTTCGAGTAGGTGGTGGTGTATAGATATCTTGTTTCTGATTATGGTTATTTTTCTATTCCCTTTATCTTACAAAATTTTAATGAAAAGGAAAACCCATTGGGCTCAAGTGAACTCAATTATGGCTGTGCCAATGATGAATGTGGCGGCTATAATGAGAGGGAAACAAATATAAACTCACATGATAGAAAATCATGTCTGATCTTTTGTGTGAGGTCCTTCTGCTGAATTGTTGGCTGAGACTCAGATCCTCACTCACAGAAAACCCTGGTGCTGCTCTTGGTAACTTCTGTTTGGTAGTTTTTTATTTTAAGTACTTAATTTATCATTCCACTCCCTTCTCACCTACAGGGTGAAGAATGATATATAAATATATGAAAGATATAAAGATGAACAAGAGAAGTATTATTTAGTTTATGTTTTGACTTGTTAAACACTGCTTATTAATCCAGTTTATTTTGATGGCTGGATTTGTTTGTGTATTTTCCTTTTGTTTTTCTTCTTTTTTGTAGGAAGTAGTGGGAAGGTGGGAGGCCACTAGAATGTTGAACTCTGTAGCTAAAATACAATTAAAAAAAAAAGATTTGGAGTCCAGACCAGGTTTTATTATTGTCTTACTTGAGTAAGACAAGCTTGATACACATAAATATGCCTCTGTGAAATTTATTCATAAATGGGGATAATGATAATTTTAAAGCCATTTAGGACATCATCAAAACAGTGAATTCATGTTTGTGATGTCCCTAGAGGGTCATGAATGCCTTTGCCTCTGGTAAAAAGGCAACGATGTAAAATCTTAGTAAATATGAAAAGTCCCATTTATTTATAAATTAAACATATTTTATGAATCTCTTTTGGTCTTCAGAAGACCAAAAGAGTAGTATTTTCTCTCTTGGTTTGGCACAATAGAAAAATGTGTTATTCAAAATTCTAGTTGTGTAAGTTGGGAGAAAAAAATGACATTTATCATTTAATTAGTTATTTTGACTCAGGATCCAACATTACAGTCCAATTTCCTAATAAGCTGAAGAATGTGAGCAAACAATAATATCTTGCTATTAATAATAATAAAAAAAACCTAAGGGATACCACCAGCTTGTGTTCTGATTTAATTATTGGTAAGATATTTTTCTGATTTGTTTATGGTAATGTACAGTGGATTCTTGAGTTTTCATTATTTATTCATGATATAGTCGTTTCTGGTGGTTAAGGACAGATTAAAGCTATAGATTGAGAAATTATTTTTAAAAATTTGGCTGTTGTTTCTTGTCCAGTTTTTCTGGGTGATGGATGTTACTCTCTAAGTCTCTTTTAAGATTTAAAAATATCATGATTCTATGACTCTATTGCTATGTACAAGGTATCTGTTTAATGTAGTAGAGAGGATTAATTAAATGACAGGAGGCTGGTGATTGGTGTTTGGACCAATTACTTTGGAGCAGAGATAAAGTCTGAAGAGATTATTCAGGATTCTTGTCTGGATACTATTTTGGAAAGCAAAATCAAATAAATAAAAAAATAAGTTTGTAGCATTAGTTGGATTCCAAGAGATTTTAATTAAAAAGATTTGAGAGCTCTTACTTTCTTTTTAAAATCACAGTTCATGTGGTGCTTTTTAGGAGAGTGTAGGGTGAGAAAGAGGGTCCCTGTGTGTACTCTGCTGTTAATATAAGCTATAACCATATGAAACTATGCTGGTAGAATTCCACAGAAGCATCTAGTGTCTAATCACATTGATGATACTTGGTTTCAGACTCAGCTTTTCTCCCTGGACTTTGAATTGCCTCCTGTTTTTGATATTTGGATGTGTAGCCAACTCAACTCTGCCATGGCCCATGCCTTCAGAGGCTTCCCATATGGTTACACATGCATGACCATGCTCCCAATCTATGATGTTGTTATTAGGTTCTCATATAAGGCCTGACATACAACTCTTACTTCTTTTGGGGACCTGAAATGCCTGGCACCATTTCTGCTTAGTCATGTCAGACTGGGGAATAAGACTTGAGTTAGATATTTAAAGGCCATACATTCTAGGCAAAGTGTGTAATGTAGGCATTTGTAGCAGTAGCTAAGATCCCCTGAGCCTCAGTAGATTAAAACAGAAAAAAAAAATCATTGCTTCTGGGATGGGAGTTGTTGGGGGTCTCTGCTCTCAGTTTCATTCCATTTATCGTATGGTTCCATCAATCGGCATGATGCTTCAAGATTTACTATGGCAGTGACAGTGTAGAGATGGAGTGGGTCACTCTAGCAATTAAATACTCTTTTTCAGAACTCATAGGCTCATAGGCTCATAGGCTTATAGGCTAGAACTACTTATATTGCCCCCTACAAGTACAAAGGGGTGAGGCAAGTGCCATTCTCCCATGTTCCAAAAGCAGAGTAGAGCTGGGTTTGGGTGAACCTTGGATGCCAAGATCTTAGCATTCTTAATTTATAAACAATATTGTACACTCACAACAGTACATTTTATACATCACCCAGGGATTATTCAGAATGTCTGTGAAGTAAACATTTTCTATAACTTATCTATGCCCCAAACATATACACAGCTATATGCTACTGACCTATCTTTGAAACACCAGATGCTTTAAATGGATTTTGTAGTTGGTGCTGGATTTGTATGGATCCAATTACATTCTACAAATATGCAATTTATTACATCAGTTTTGATCATGGGTAAATCTGTGAGGTGAGTAGCTTCAACTGGGAACAGGCAGCAGCCTAAAGTTAGCTGGTCCACCTGAGAAAGGAGCCAGTTCTTGGTTGTGTGTGGATTGTGTTCTATCGAAATGCACTCATTGTTTGCACTAGCCAGGCCTTAGCAATCTCAGGATGTCTTGTGACCATGAGCTGAGCTCCTTAACCTTCCTTCATTTTATCTTTATTATTTTATGTGGTTTTCTAGACTTTCGTGTAAGGAGACTCAGGTGGACCCTGGGAGATATGTCTGGCTGTCCAGAGCTTTGTGTGAGCTTTCACTCCTGTGCCAGGATCCATAACATGAAATTTGTAAATTGGAGAGAATCTTGCTGGCAAATGGAAGTTTTGCTCTTCTAATTTTTTATAACTTTTGAGGTATAATAAAGGTCATCCAATTTTTCAGATTCATCCATCTAAACTTTTTTGGTCCATCTGTTTTTGTCCTGGCACGCACAGTAATAAATTCTTCATTTCAGAACTGCTTCACTGCTCTTCCAGAACAGAGAAAAGAGAGCACTCAGAATTATTATTAATTTCTAAATAAAATGGGCCAGGTCTTACGCTTTCCTAAAAATGGAAACAGTTTTTTCACAAACTATACAGGGGGTAAGATTTCAGTGTCATTTGTGGGAGAGTGGCTGTCAAAGTCTTTGTCTGAAAAGGCAATTAACTCTTTGTTAAGCTGGCAGTGGGGCCCTGGAGGAGGAGGAGGAGTGGGAGACGGAGGGTCAGGCTCCGATTCCCTTCGGCAGTCCATGTGGCTCTTTCCTGGCAGAGCGCCCCTTGATGTCAAAGCGAGCTGTGTGCGCCAGGAATGAGGCAGTGGGAGGAGAATTAGATACTGGGTCTGAGTGGTTTCCATTTTTCTTCCTTTTCCTTTTGTCCCTTTTTGTTTTTTACGATGCCAGTTTGCAAAATAAAAGGACTTTGCTTTCTGCACAAAATAAATCTTTAAAAAAATTTGGAAATGCTGCATTAAGCCTTGGGGACAGTATTTTGGATATGAAGCTAAGTACAAAGTTGAAGTTGAAAAGGGATAAACTAAACTAGGGTTACTATTATTATTAAAACTTGACTGAGTGGGAGCCTTATGCTCAGACTTGGTAAGTTTAACTGGTCATTTAGAATCAGCAGGAGAAACAAGGTCAGTGACTGTCCAGGTGTTTGTTCTCTGCTATCGACCTGCTCTGTGTCCTCGGGTGAGACCCTTCGTTTCAGGTTCTTCATTTACAAAGTGAGAGTCGGTAGGGGTACAAGAGCCAGAAAAAGGCAACGTTTAATCAAGCCTTTATAATGCTTTGGTGGGGTGGTATACATTGTACTAAGCCTAATAAATGACTTTTAATCAGGAGGATGCTTATGGAAGGGCTGAGAAATATGGTAATTAGCACTATGGGACCAGACATAATTAAGTACAAATGGTGCCTCAAGGTCATCTGGTCTTAACATTTGCTTCAAGGCAGGAGCAATTCCAACCATCTGATTGAGTCCTTTCACTTGGCTCTCCCGATCATATTCATTTGCCAGTGGGAAGAGGAATGTGTATGTTTGTGATTTAATGTAATATATTATACTATAGATATCTGTATTTTTAAGTCTTGCCCTGTATCAGGCATCGTGCCATAAACGCTTTGTCTCATTTAATTGTCACAAAAGCTTTATGAATAGAGCTTAAAAATAAAGTGTCTAATCTTCTCATAATAAATAATTGATTATTTTTAAAAGTTGAAATAATTTCAGATTTACAGAAAAGTTGGAAGAGCTGTACAAGTTTTTTTTTCTTGAACTATTTGAGAGCAAGTTGCTGACATGATGCTCCTTCACCCTGAATGCCATGTGTATTACCTGACCTCCATTACCATAGTTGGTACATTATAGCCATGAAACTCACAGACCCAATGGAGTTTGCCATCTTTTAGAGGAAAGGGATTCAATTCAGGAGCATGTATTGCATTTAGTGGTTATGTCAGTATAGATTCCCTCAGTCTGGAGGAAGTTCCTCACTTTTTTTCTTGAGTTTTGTGATCTTGACACTTGTGATTATTATAGGCCAGTTATTTTGAAGAATGTCCATTAATATGTGTTTGTCTGATAATTGCCTATGATTAGATTCATGTTATACATTTTTTTTGGGAAGAAGTATCAGAGAATCAATGCTGTGTTCTCATTGCATTCCATCTGATGGCACAAAATTTTATTTGTCTTTGCCGGTGATGTTAACCTTGATCCCTTGATTCAAAAAAAATGTCAGGTCCATCATAAAGTTACTCCTTAATCCCTTTGTAATCAATAAGTATTTTGTGGGGAGGTTACTTTAGGACTTGTCCTGCCAGTTCCATGGGAGTTTCCCAGGTGGAATCAGAAACTTGTCTGGTACTGGGGGTGGGGACTGAAGAGTGAAGCAGGCCACTCCTGACTGGTCTTTGGTAGGTTTAATAACAAGGGAACTTACATACAAGGCTTATCTTTAGTGGCTTGTCTTGGGTGAGTAGATCTCTGCATCCGCCCACCGAATCTTAAAAGTTCATAGAGGCCTTAACTGGGTTTAGTCATATTTACTGTCCGGACAGTCTGAACACCACATTGCCATCTCAAGGCTATGTCCTTGAGGCAGCCTCTGGGAGCTGGAACGGCAGGCAGAACACCCACATTCCCAGGACAGGGGAGGAGGTGAGGAGTCTCTGATTGCTGGGGTCTAGCTCAAGTGGCGGTCACATCCTCTGGAGGATATTCTCCATCAGACTATGTAAATATTCCATTCCTCATCAAACTTTCACCCACCAGTTTTAGCATTCATTGATATTTCTTGGCTGAGTTAATTACTATCATGGTTACTGAATGGTGATTTTTCTGATTCCATAATTCCTGCCACATTCATCAGAAGGCATTCCATTGTAAGGAAAAATTTGTCTTCTTTTTAAAAATTAATTAATTAATTGATTGTATCAGTATAGATTCAAGGATTCTTATCGTATTTAATGGTTTACAGTCTATTGCTATCGTTATGTATTTTGATACTCATGTGGTCCCAGATTTGGCCAGTGGGAACCCCTTAAACTATCTTCTGTGCCCACATTCTATAAGCACTTCCTTAGCATCTTACATTAAGAGATGCTCCAGACTCCTCTTGTATTCTTCCTGTCCCAGCACTGTCATCAGTCACTTCTGCAAGGAGCCCTGGGTTCCTTTTAGCAGAGAACAGTACACAGCAATCAGGGTCTGGGTGTGTGTGGGGGCATTATTACTGGGGTGTCACTCCTTCAGACCCTCTCAGGGCACAGAGCTATTGAGTATTTGCATATATACACACATACCCACTAGACTTATTTATGTAAGTATCTATCTATATTGAAAGCCTTGAGTTTCACATTAATACTTCAATTTGAATCCAGAAACACAGAGTTTATTATAGTGTTCCTCCAGACTCCCATCATCCTCTGTATATTTACATATCTGACCAACCCTGCTGAATGTAACAAATCTTGCCCATCGCCATCCCATTGCTGTGTAACAAATCTCCCAGCACCACTGCCCCATGGCTGTGGGTCTAGGGTGGGGCCAGCACCCTCCTCCCTCTTCCTACAGAAAAGGCTCCTGCTCGCTCCATGGCTGCTGGACACACCCTCCCTTCCCTGCCCCCAGATTCCTTCTTTACTTTTTTTGATCTAATGCCTTTTATATCAAATCATTCGTAAAGGGAGAGAGGGAGAGAAGGAAGAAAAATTGCTAATTTTTAATTTAGAACTGATGCTGATAGAACTTGTTACTAATTATTCTTTCTTTGGTTTCCATTGAAAAGTGATTTCCCTTTGGTGTATGAGAAACAAGTTATATTCCCTTGCTAGCATGTTCATGGTAGTGTAAGCAGGCTGCTCCTTATGTAACAGAGACCCCAAATAATAGTGGTTTAGACAAGATAGAATTTTTTTGGCCAGCTTAAATGTACTTTTTTTTTTAAACTAACACTTACTGTTCTAAGAGCACTATATCTATATTAAGTCACTGAATCCTTATTATCCCTGTAGTAAAGAAGAGGAAACAGAGGCACAGAGAGGTTAAGTAAGTAACTCAAGGTCACACAGCTAGTATATAACAGAGTTGGTTTATAGGCAGCTGGGCTTCAAAACCCATCTTTGTCACAACACCTACAGCTGCCATAGTCTTGATAACTCTAGCTACTTAAACAATTTATCAGGCACAAGTGTAATCTACCTTAAAGACCACAGCTGTTCTTAAGATTTTCTCATATTGCTTTACATAAATTGAGGCTCATTTTGGCTCACTTGTGATAATCTTGCGTAAATTGATACCTTCAAAAAAAGACAAACATATTCATCAAATGTTAATTTTGCACAACAGCTACAGCATTGAAACCTGTGGGCTGTGAGTTTTCCATACCAAATAGCAATTTTTTTGTGATTCCTCAAGCCATAGTCATAAGATGCAAATCATACAGTAACAGGAACCCAAACTGAGAAAGGGGTGGGCAGTTCAGAGAAGGCCAAAATCAGGGAAAAACAACCCTATATTTAGGAAGCGAAAAAGAGGATGCTTTTAGAGTCATTTTACTTACAAATATCTACAGACTTCAAACATATTGCTCCAAATATTTATGCATGCTTTTTATGTAAAATGACTTCAGAAATTGAGACCACAATCATGTACCTTTATGCTTATTGCTACAGTCAAATCACTGGCAGAATTCCTTCCTGGTCTGTGGTAGGTTTAATCACAAGGGAACTTACACATAAGACTTATCTTCAGAGGCTTGTCTTGGGCGAGTAGATCTCCACATCCACCCACTGAATCTTAAAAGTTCATAGAGGTCTTAACTGCATTTAGTCATATTTACTGTCCAGACAGTCTGAACAGCACCCCATAAAGGGCTTTAAAACTTTTGGAAATATGAATTTAGTCAGCTGACTTAGATGCTAGTCTTGGCATTTCCATCAGTGAGAATCTGCTCTGATTTTTCTGTGCTTGTTTCCAACCTGTAAGATTGAAGCAATGATACCCAGTTTATACTTCCTGTTCAAGTATGTTACTAACTTAAATGGGATTTATTAGATGTAAGGGACATTAGAGATCAGCCTCAATCATTTCTAGCTTTTTGAAAATAATAGGTCTCTTTTTTCTAAACAATCCATGTATGAGAACCTTTTATAAAAGTTGTAGCTAAAAGGTTAGAGTGGATCTATTCTGCTAATAACATACTCAGGTCTGGGGCCTGAGGCTTGGCCTGTTGGCCTTACCTAACACTTCAGGAACCCCTGACGCCCCCAGAGCACAGTTTGAAAACCACTGAGTTCATCCGCCTCATCCTGAGGAAACCAGCGCCCAGAGGCAGTGACTTAACAGAAGTCTGACAACTTGCTTAGGAGCTGAGATCCAATCCCTAGTCTTTTGACTCCCAGTCAAATGTTCCTTTGGTTAAAATAAGTTTTATTATTACTCTCCACTTACACTCTCTTCTTTAAAAAGAGTATAATTTTCTGAAATTTAATAATTACCTGTATCTAGGTTTCTCTTTGCTGAAGTTCATATCCATTTTTGTCACAAGAGTGCTAATACTTGGTTGAATACTGACATTTGAAACAATATGGCAAAGAGCTTTGGAGTTACAGCTGCTCAATAGCTAACTTGCCTTCTAGTTCAAAACACTCACATCCTGTTGTACTGCTAATATTTGTGGGTGATATCCGATGTTTCCTTTTCCTTACCTTACCATACACTCATTTACAAAATCTCAGTCACCGTAAATAACTTCAGTTGAGCAAATGGGATTTTGTGCTTTTTTCCAACAACAACCAACTAGACTCTGAATTTTGGCTACAGGCTGTTCTTGTGTTGCACACTGAGACTACATGTAAATCAGATGTGATTCAGGCCGCCTTCCCTTCCCCTTTCCTTCACTTTACCCCCAACTTTCCTCCTGATGAATTCACAAACCAGTGGGAAAGTGAGGTTCCAGTGATAGAACCAAACTCAGCTGGACCATGGACTCTTTCCACTTAGGAGCCTCTCCCTTCCCTCTTTTACTCATTCGGTTGTTTGTGGGTTTCTGTTAGAATTGTTCACCAGCTGTGGGTCAAATTGTAACACTTCCAGAATATCTCGCCTGGCTTTGGTGCATTTGCATATCCTCGGGGGTGGAGAGAAGTTCATCTCCATGTCAATGGGTAATTACCTGGGCAACTGAGGGTGTGTCTGAACCAGAGAGGTTAAGGGGAGGGGGCTGGCTTGCTGCTGGCTTCTTCCGGAGAAGAGGAGAGAGACGGCCCTGGACTGCAGTTTGTAAGCAATAAACGGGTTTTAGACTTTATTTCTTCCTTTGACTGATTTCGGTTTTTAGAGGTATTTTGCCCCGGGATTTCTTCTCCCCGGACTTAACACCAGCCATGCTCGCATGTTATATGATTTGTCAATCTCTCTCTCTCTTTCTTATTATCTAGTGAATAAAAAACAGAGCACTGCTAGAAATGCCTAAAGACCATCCATTATGCACCCCCCATCTAAATAGGATAAATGTGTCTTCTAACCCCGCATCTCCCTCTGTCCCTTTACTAGACTCTCTTGTCAGATCTCACTTTCTTCTTACCAAGGAAATTTTCTTGTTGTCCATCCCCTCCTCTTGGGTCACTGCTTCTCATACATTTTCCGTCATGCTTTGTATAGAATCACTGGTTTGTACATACACCACCTTGGATCCTCTCTGGCCTTAAAAAAAAAATTTGAAATCAATCCTGCAGGAAGCTTTTATTAATCCAGCTCTACATACCTACACAAATAAAGCATTGTAATCTTGGACATCCCCACGAGTTTCTACAGACTCATTAGGAAGTATGACCTTTTATTTTGACGTTTGTCCTGTGGAGTCTTTAAAAACATTTTTTTATATTGATGGAGGTTAATATAAACAGCACTGTGAAATTTATTGTGTTCAGTGTAAAGGTATTGATTTGGGCATTGTTCACCATGTTGTACTCATGAACTTTGTAAATTATGTTTCTCTTTCTACACTGGTTGCCAGCAAGCTCAGAGTGAAATCTGTGGCTAGTCTTCAGAAAGTGTTTAGAATTTAACAGCATTTGCTGCTTTTTACAACCTCCCCCAATGGCTTCATCTTTATTTTTTGCCTCTATTTTCCCTTTGCTTAATTTTCTTTGTTTTTTTTTTTTAATCTCATTATAAGTAATTTTCTTGTACATGTGTTTATAAACCACCTTAATTCACTTTTGGAAAAAGGTGTAAGCAAAACAAAGCATGATTGTTTATTCAGCTATGGATTAATTAGCGAGCTAAACATAAAGCAAGTCTGGACATTGTGTGTGGCTTCAACACAAATGTGATGCTCCCCTGCGCTCTTAGATATTTTGGGCAAAGAGATAAAGAGAAGGCATTATAAATTTGAGGTAATATTATTTAGTTGAGAAGATTTTAGAGAATTTTTGGAGAATGTTGTTAGAAGGCTGCTTGTTTCTATTTGGAGCTCAGGTTTTTATATTTTTTTCTTTTGAAATTTGCTTTAAATGATACTTTTCTCAGGAAGAACTAGTTGGATAGCTTATAAAGTGGAATTTGGTGATGAATACCCAAATTTTCTTTTGAAGTTGGTTTATATGTGTGCATTATGTAAACTCCACTTACTAGTGCTATTATCTATGCTATTATACATTCAAGCTTGCTGTCTCATGATGTCAAGGAACATGCAGTTGGAAAACTATATTTGTTCTATTGATATTAACCAAAGAGACAAATAATGTTTCATTGAAAAAAAGCAGTTGGTGAGCAAAAATTTTAGGAAACTTGAGAATGAAAGAAGAAATACCACTTAGTCAATCAAAAAGCACTATAGTGAGTGCATGGTGTGTGAGGAGTTGCTTTCTATACATGTGATTAACAGCAAGTGAGTTATATTAGATGGTATCTCTAAGATCTTCTACATTTGCATACCCAAGGGCAATTGGAAATAATGACTTTAATTATTCAGAAAATGATAGGCATTAAAAAGTCTAACCTTATCCAATAAAAACTATTCTGAGCCAGGAAAAAATTATTGATATCCCATGAGCTCTGCTGTCAGAGTGCATGGGTCAGATACTGGGTCTTGAAAGTATGCTGCCCCATGAGAACTGCCAAAAATATTATTTTTTGGAACAGTGGGCTGTTTTAAAGGATGTAGAAAATGTTTCAGCAAGATATAAGAGAGAACATATATGGTAACTATAAAGCAGCCGCCATTTATATTGTCCTACTCTGGGCCAAACACTGTCCTTGTGTGTACATTTGTCATCTTATTGAATCCTAACATCAACCCTAGAACATAGGTTCTATGATTTTCACTTTTACAGATGAGGAAATAAAATTTTAGGGAGTTTATTAGACAGGGTGTGCTAACTGTTCTTAATACCTCAACATCAACATTTTCTACCACCATCAAGGTTTATTTCTCAGTGAACTGAGGGCCTAGGAGAGGACTGCTCTGCTCCATGCAGCTGCTGGGGGCAGGTTCTTTGCATCTGGTGGCTCTGCCATCCTTAGGTCCCCAGGGCCTGCCTTGGGTCCTCTGCACCTGGCAGGGAGGGTAGGCCATTGAGAGTGTGGAAGCGAGCTTGTTCTTACCTGCTGTGTCCATGGGTGACGCACAGCACTTTTGCTCATATTTCATGGGCAATGACTCAGTAACATGGCCACATCTAATTGCAAGGGCATCTGGTGTTTCTGTGGTTCTAGGAAGAGGAGGAAACAGGTAAGATGAGCATCTCACCAGGGTTTGTCACCAGAGATTTGAAGGTCACATAGCTACTCAGTGGCAGAGCTGAAATGCAAACTCAGACAGAGCCCTCTCCTCCAGGAAAACATTCTACAAGGACGTATAAGGCAAATGTTCCAGTCAAGGAGCAAGATCACATTGTTGAGTTTAAGGTTTATGTTATAATTTGATCTAAAAAGGAACCTAAAGCAATAGGTTAAATCCACCGCTGCAGAGATGAGAACATTAATTGCTTCTATGAAATGAAGTGTGAAATGGGCTTGATAGAGTCTGAGAGGGCTACACGAAGGGCTTCTTAGTGTGGCCTAGAGCCTTAGAAGCCTCAGTCAGCCTAGAATAGACTTTCTGCCTTGAATAAGAAACCCTAAAACCCCTGCTGTGTTAGTGGTAGAAAGCACTTTACAGAAAGCATTTTGCTGAATTCATTCATATCCAAGGAGACACATGTCTCCAATGATAATTCCAGAGACACGTGGATTTATTACCAATGGTAAAAGCAATGGGTAGATTTTGTTAACAAAACCACGAAATACTTCCATTTGTATATTAAATAAATATGTATATGTGTGCAATAGATTGAAGCAAGTGAAAGGCCAATGTTTGATTATTTTTGACCTACCAACGGCCATTTCACACTGTCCAACTTAATACTTAGAGGAAATGAATAGCTAAATTAACTGATGGTCTGTAGATACATCGTTTCATAATGTGAGATGGGTGTTTGTCAAAATAGTCTTATTTTGCTCTAGGAAATCCCAAGTTAAAATGACCCATAGATACACCAAGTAGGGAGACTGCTCAGCTTCTGCTGGCCAGGGAGATTAGGAGCATTCTCAGTGAACAGTTTGAACAGGATCTCTTGAGGTGGGAGTGTGCTCGCCCTCCTTTCATGTCTGTGGTGAAGCTTATCTCATTCACTTGAAACAGTTTGGTAGGCTTGAAAGCAGTTATCAAGGGCACATATTTTGGAGAGGAATTGCACAGTGAATCGCTGTCAGAGAATAGCACCTGTGAAGTCCTAAGACAGGGGACAGGTACGTTTTGAGAGAGAGGAGTGCTGTATTGGAAATTTGGGGCATCAGACTTATTAGGTGGAGGTCAGTGTGAGTCACTGTTACCTGCTGAGATTGAAGAGTCAGAGTCACTGGATGGAAAAAGGGATTAAGAAGGAACTGGCGTGGTGCTGGAGATGAAGTTCAACTCTGTCACCTTGTTGCACAGGGTTGGCTTTACCCCTGTGGAGCCAGTCAGAGGAGAACTTATTTTCTGTCTCTTCTGTATCTGCTGGTTCTGAAAATCTCCTTATGTGTTATAGGAAGTTTATGAGGTGCGGTGTGCTGCTGATCCCAGCCCGATAGCTAAAATGGCATCTACTTCCAAGACCAGGAAAATAGAAGAGTCGTGTGGAGACAGGTGAAGTGTCCGGCATGGAATGGCTGGACAGGCAAGTAATCATGGGCCATATTTCCCATAGTTTCCTGATTTAATGTGATCTCTCCCATTAGCCTCAAACTGTCCACCTGTGGCTCTTCATTTAGCTTTTCTTTTGACCCCTGTCCTAAATTAATATATGTGAATGATATTGGGACCTCCTAATATTTGAGTCCTTGGTCCTTGACATCTTCTTTCCCTCTGTTTTTATTCCCTTGGGAATCTCATTGAGTCTCATGGTTTTAAATATAAACTCTTAGATTAAGAGTTTCAAGTTTATATTTCCAGCTCAGGTTCCTCAGTTTATCTCCTGACTTGAATATTGAACTTGGACAAATATGGTTGAGTGGATGCATTAAACTCAACCCAAACTGTGTTCCTAATTGTTCCACCCTCTGCCTTCCCCTCTCAGTAGGTGGCAATTCCATCTTCCTGGCTGTTCAGGTCAAAAATCTTGGGGACATATATTTCAGTCTCTTTGTTTCTCATACTCCACTTCTAATCTGTAAAAATATCATTGATTTTACTGTGAAGATATATCTCAAAGTGTATTGAGATGGTGTACACTGTTTTCTGTGTTACTGCTGTAGGGTCCTATCTGGTCTTCTGCTGTTCTTTCCACTTATACTCAACACCACAACCAGTATGAGATCAGGTCCCTTCCCTGCTCACTGCAGTGAGTGCTGCCGATTGCATTCTGAGTAAAAGTGAAGTTTTTACAATGGCCCCCAGCCCATACAGGACCTGTCCTACCCCCACTTTCCCTATTATTTCTCCTTTCCGCATGCCCTCTCATTCCATTCTAGCCATTTGGCTTCCCAGATGTCCCATGATCAAGGTGGACAATCTTGGCTTAGGGTGTTTCCCTCGACTCTTCCCTCTGCCCCACAAGCATGGGCAACTCCCTCACCACCTTCAAGTCTTCACTGAAATTTCATATTTTCAACAATTCTGGCCACTTTGTGGAAAATTATAACTCTTCTCCCTGTCCTAACTCTCCAAATCTACTGTTTTCTATAACACCAACCACCTTCCAATATTATATACTAATACATAACATACCAAAAAGTTTACCTTGTATATATTTAATTTTTTTTATGTGTCTCTTGTCACTAGAATATAACCACCATAAGGGCAAGAAAGTTTTTGTTTCTTTTACTGATGTGTCTCAAGCACCAAAAATGAGACTGGTAATTGTTTAACAAAATTTGTTGAATGACATATTTATTATATGGAGGTTGATTATTTATGTTTAATATATATCTGAATTAAGTCCATCCTAAACTTCGTATTAAGTTCATTAAGTATGTTCTTTTGGAATTAGAGATAAAAGGGTAATGATATATATTAGTTGTTCAGTAGGAAACTTTAAAGAGCAATGACATATGCTGACTTCCTGTTATCTCATTTCATTAGCAGCTATTTAAACTTACTGTGATTAGATTTACACCCCTTTTAATGATAGACTAGGTAATCTGGGCCAACATTCCTGTCGACAATGACTGAAAAAGCTTGACAAAATATTTAAAAAACTTTCAGCAAATATCTAAGAACTGACAAGATAGTAAAGAATTACCTTGCCAAGACCTGGGAGAAGACAGAAATCTTGAAATATGGGATCGGTTTTGCTTAATGGGGAACATTTGCGACAAGTGACTGAGTGGCTGAGCAGTGCTTGCCATGGCCTTGCAGCACATTGGGCATCAAAACTGGAGTCCAGTGATACCAGGGTCCATGGGGACACCCAGATTGTGGACGGGGCACAAAAGGCTGCACCCTGGGAGTGTGAGTGAACTTGACATAAACCAGCTCTTGATTGATTCCAGATAGGCTTCAAGTTATCTGTGGACCCAAAACTTGAAACTCTGAAGTTTTATTAAATGGAACCTAAATTGCCAGTGCCATTAAGCTCCTGACAGGAGCAAATGAAAGCCTTCTTTTGAAGGAAGACAAAAATCATCTTCAGCCTTGAATTACTACTGTACATTTTTTTTTCATTTTTTTTACTGAAGCATCATTGATTTAAAATCTTATGTTGGTTTCAGTGGTTCAGCAGTCACCTACGTTATCAAATCCTCACCCCTTCTAGTGCAGTTACTATCTATCAATGCAGAAAGATGTTACAGAATCATTGACTATATTGTCCATGCTGTACCGCCTTCCCTGTGACCAGCTTATATTGTGATTATTAATTATTGTGCCCCTTTATCACCCTTACCCTCCCTGCCCCCACAACCACTCCTCCTTGGTAACCACCAGTCCCTTCTCAGTGTCTGTGAGTCTACTGCTGTTTTGTTCCTTCTGTTTTGCTTTGTTTATATATTCCACAAATAAGTGAAATCATATGGTATTTGACTTTCTCTACCTGGCTTATTTCACTGAGCATAATACCCTCCAGTTCTATCTATGTTGTTGCAAATGGCAGGATTTCTTTTTTCATGGCTGAATAATACTCCACTGTGTATATGTACCACATCTTCTTTATCCATTCATCTATTGATGGACACTTAGGTTGCTTCCATATCTTGGCTATTGCAAATAATGCAGTGACTATAAGGTTTTTTTTTTCAACTACAATGTCCATTACACTAGTAAAGATATCCAGGCACACAGGGAGGCAAGAAAACATGAATGAGAACTAGCATAAGCAATAGACCCCAGAAACAGATCCATGGGACATGTGGATAGTGAAATTATCAGAGGTAGACTGACATAAACTGTGTTTATTATGCTTATGGAAATAAAACTTAGTCTTACTCTTTCATCAAGAAACTGGAAACTATAAAAAGCAATATTGCAAATTTGAAACAGAACTAGAAATTTTAGAATTAAAAATATAATAATTAAACTGGAAGTGTTTTTTATTCCCATTAATATTCTCTAATATAATAATGAAATTTTCCTTGTTGAAATAATGTAGTGTTGCTGAATATCCTTATTTTATTTTCACTCTTTCTGGACATGCTTTTATCTAACCCTGGATTTTTCCTGATGTTTTCTCATTTATCAGTTTTAGGTGAGGTATAAAGTAATTGTTAAATGGGATTATATTTTTATTCTCAATGTTGTGTTTTCATTGTCTACATTCTCTTCTGACACTTTAGTGATAGTTATCTCGTTTAGGATACTTTGTGTTCTGTTTTTGGTTGTAGAACTGTTTACCAGTTACTCCTTTTGTATATAGGTATAAGATGATTTTTATTTTTGACTTTTTGTTATTTCTTACTACAGTATTTCCTGTATGATAACTGAATTTAAACATACTTCATGACCCCTAGACATAGCACTTTGAAACAAAGTTTTCTTGCCTTCTGATACTTCCTTCTTTGATAATTGGTTAACTTAGTCAGCTATGAGAATTCTAAGAATAATAAGATTTTGGAGTAAGAGGAGGTGCTGAGTCCAGAACACTAAGCCCTTTACTTCTGATTTTAGAGAATCCTGTGACTATGGAAATGCTGAGCACTGCAGACTGGCCTGATTGTCGATATCACAGCTGACTCCTATCACTGATATCAGCAGGCTCAGCAAAGCAATTCTCTCATCCTTTAAAGGCATTTGTTTAACTGTGGTATTGGTTATTACATTTTCAGAGAGTTTTATAAACCCTAGATTGCATATTTGAAAGAGACTGTGTGGAAGAAGACACACCAGATGGCATAAAGGGGGAAAAAGCCAATCTAATCTAAAATGTGGTAAAAAATGAATTTTTATTTAATTAGTATGCTAATGATTAATAGGAAAGTCAATAACACTGACACCAAAGATACATTACACATGTTATAATAAGCACTCTGAGTGTGCTGCTCTAGTCTGTCAGATCCCTGCTTATACATTATGTGACTCAGGAGTAAGGAAGGACAGTACCTATTGATGATAGGTGTAACACTGGAAGGTTGCTTTATTTGAACAACTCCCATCTTACTTCCTGAGGACAGCATTGTAGTAGCTTGAGTGCATGGAAAGATTTTTATAACAGCAAGTTTTCAGCTAGAGCCAGTGAGTGAGCCAGGTGAGTGGCACCTGTGTTGTTGCAGATGTTCTGTAAGTTTGCAGACCAAGTTCCTGATCCGTGGCTGAGGTTTAAGGGCAGAGTCCAAGCTCCCAGGACGAAGGGGTTGGAAACAAAATAAGTCAGGGTTTTAGGGATCCAGATGATTGGGTTGGGGATCAGAAGAGCCTACCTTGGCAGGCAGGTAAGAAGAGATAACCTGAGATAATCAAGAAGGCAGAAGTACAGTCAGACAGAAGGGAAAAATACACCTGGGGTTCCAAGAGGAGCTTCCACCAGAGGCCTCCAGGCCCCGAACTTTCATCCTAGGGAGTATACACGGTGATTCTTTGGAGTGAAGAAGAGAAGTACTAGCACTGTCATTTATATTTGTTCATATTTATTCTTAGAAGATTATACTCTTACGTATGTCTTACGATATGTATAATATAGTATTACACTACAGCTTGGAAATAATTTACATATAAATAAGGCATTGTATAATGGTGCGAGGTCTTTGCTGATGGGCTATCATTGTATGCCTAAGTGCACGGAGATTAATCCCCTGGCTAATCCAGCTTTGCACAGGTGTACAGGGCTAGTTCAACAACCCAGTGGGACTGAACCTGCAGCTGACAGGCTGCTCAATCACTGCTGAGAAGTGAGCAGAGCAAGGGGGCCAAGGATTGGGAAACTGATTATCTTGCACAGTTTTCTTGATTTAGGCACTTCTTCCTCCCTCCCTCTAGTCTGCCTCCCTCCTTCCCTCTCTTCCTTCTTTCTTTTCTCAAGTACTTGGTCTTGATGGTATCTAATGCTTTAATTCTTTTTTTTTCTTTTCTTTTCCTATGAGGACTTTCAACAACTAGCAAAATATCATTGTAAATTTGATAGTATTATCTTTTACTCTTTTGGATTTTAACAACTTATTATAAATATACAAATCTCTCAGATGTGTTTTCTTTCAGAAGCTGCATTTTATTTACTTTTTAAAATTTGTATACATTATTTTTTGTAAATTATGCAAAGATATTCATCACAGTATTGTTTATAAAAGCAGAAGTTCAGAGACAACCTAGATTCAACAATATAACTCATTAAATTAGTTAACAAAACATCCATGAAATGAGTATCTAGATAGTGAACAAAATGGTGTTTTAAACATATTGTGACCATCATTCACTATCAGAGATCATGTGTAAAAAAAAGTTAAACTGTGAAATAATTAAATCTAAGTTAAAACTTGCAATGCTCATGCAATAGTAGATGGTATATGTATCTATATGTTTATACAAATATACAAGTTGACCCTTGAACAACATGGAGGTTAGAAGTGCCAACTTCCTGTGCAGTTGAAAATCCATGTGTAACTTTTGACTCCCCAAAAACTTAACTACTCTTAGCCTACTGTTGACTGGAAACCTTACCAATAATACAAACAATCAATTAACACATATTTTATATATTCTATACTGTATTCTTATAAGAAAGCAAGCTAGAGAAAAGAACATTTTTTTTTAAAATTGTTGTAAATCTCAAAAAGATTTTTCCAATACATCTATTGGAAAAAATCCACCTATAAGTGGACCCACACAGTTCACACCCATGTTGTCCACATATAAATACATACATACATATATTTTATATGTATATAAAATGCTGTTTAAATATCAAGTGTGATATGGTGGTTATCTCTGAGCTGAGGTATTATAGTTTTGTTTATCTTCGTTTTCTAAATATAGCAAACAAGTTTGACAAATTAAATAAAAAATAACGTTAGAAGAATAATGGGCTATAGTTACATAAAGGTTAGAACTGTAATGGGTGAACATTTCATTACACTGAGAATTGAACTATCATATTCCAAATTTCCCTCTTTAACATATTGCGTTACCTAATAAAATCTTGCTTCACACATATTCTGCAGAGAATATTCATATGTAAAGGCTCCATTATTAGCAAAATTGTATGTAATATATATTATTAGAGTATCACTGTACACATACAATCTTATGGTGGTTTCAGATACACACCACAGTGGTTCAACATTCACCCACATTATCAAGGCATCACCCCCTCCATTGCGGTCACTCTTTATCAATGTTGTAAGATGTTATAGAGCTGTTAATTGTATTTTCTGTACTGTAATACTGTCCCTGTGACCTACCTATATTGTGCAGAAGCTGCATTTTAATCTTTTTCTGGCTTAATTGTTAGCACAAATTGTTAAATTGCAATTATTCTAGTCAAAACTCAGAATGACCATTTTTTCAGTTTTATTGAGAAATAATTGACATACATTGCTGTGTAAGTTTAAAGCATAGGACATGATGGTTTGATTTACATATATTGTGAAATGATTACAGTAGGATCAGCTAACATCCATCTTCTCATATAGATACAATAAAAAGAAAGAAAAACAGGAAAACATTTTTTTCCTTGTGATGAGAACTCTTAGGATTTATTCTTTTTTAACAACTTTCCTATATCTTATTCAATAGTGTTAGCTATAATCACATTGTACATTACATCCTTAGTATTAATCTTATAACTAGAAGTTTGTATCTTTTCACCACCCTCCTCTAATTTCCCTTTCCTCTCACCCTCTGCTACTGGTAACCACAAATCTGGTTTCTTTTTCTATGAGATTGACTTTATCTTAGATTCAACATATAAGAGATCATAGAGTATTTTTCTTTCTCTGCCTGATTGATTAATTTAGCAAAATGTCTTCAAGGTACATTTGTGTTGGTGCAAGTGGTAGGATTTCATTGTTTTTAAGGTCTGAATAATATTTCATTACATATACAAGCTACATCTTCTCTATCTACTCATCTATTGATGGCTACTTAGGTTGCTTCCATTCATTTTTTAAAATAATGTTGATATGAATGTGGGGGTGCAGATATCTTTTAGAGTCAGTGTTTTCATTTCATTTGGCTATACTCCCAGAAATGATGTTGATGAATCATGCTGTAGTTCTATTTTTAATGTTTTGAGGATCCTTCATACTATTTTTTTCCATAGTGGCTGTACTAATTTACATTTCCACCAACGGTGTAAGAGGGTTCTCTTTTCTCCACATCCTCACCAACACTTGTTATTTCTTTTCTTTTGATTATGGGCATTCTAACAGGTGTGTGGGGAGATCTCATTGTGGTTTTAATTTGCATTTCCCTATGACTAATGACATTGAACAACTTTTCATGTTTTTGGCCTTTCGTAGATCTTTGGAGAAATGTCTATTCAGGCCCTTTGCCCATTTTTAAATTGGGCTATTATTATTATTATTACTATTTGCTATGGAGTTGTATGAGTTCTTTATGTATTTTGGGTATTGACCCCTTATCAGATACAGGGTGTGCCAATATTCTGTAGGTGGTTTTTTCACTTTGTTGTGGTTTCTTTTGCTGTGCAGAAGCTTTTTAGTTTGATACAGTCCCATTTGTTTTTGATTTTGTTGCTTGTGCTTTAGGTGTTATAGCTAAAATATCATTACCAGACCCATGTCAAAGAGGTTATTCCTATGTTTTCTTCTAAGAATTTCATGGCTTTGGGTCTTACATTTAAGTCTTTAATCCATTTTGAGGTAATTTTTGTGAGTAATGTGAGATAGGAGTCCAGTTTTATTCTTTTACATATGAATAGCCAACTATCCCTGCACTCTTTATTGAAGACTGTCTTTTTCTCCATTGAGCATTCTTGGCTGCCGTGTCAATCGTTAATTGACTGTGTACACTTGGGTTTATTTATGGGCTCTTGCTCTGCTCCATTAGTCTATTTATGCCAGTACCTTACTGTTTTGATGACTATAGCTTGAAATAAGGAAGTGTGGTGCCTCCTGCATTGTTCTTCTTTCTCAGGAATTCTTTGGCTATTTGGGGTCTTTTGTGGTTCTATATACATTTTAGGAACGTTTATTCTACTTCTGTAAAAAATGCCATTATGATCTTGTTAGGGATTGTATTGAACCCATAGATGGCTTGATAGTATTGACATTTTAAGACAATATAATTCTTCCAACCCATGAGCACAGATGTCTTCTGTTTTTCTGTGTCTTCTTCATTTTTTTAATCAATGTCTTATAATTTTCAGAGTAGAGATCTTTCACCTCCTTAAATTTATTTCTAAGTATTTTAGTGTTTTTGATACTGTTATAAATGGGATCTATTTATGAGAAAAGTCAGTTAGTGACAGTGACTGTTTTTAACTTGTTATTTTAACCATTGTCACAACTGGCCCTCTAACAGACTTTTAGTAACTTGGGTTCCGAGTTGAAAACTTTCATTTTTTTCTTTATCCTTCTTTATGTCCAATGTTTGCAACTTAGATGAAAAAAACAGCATCATTCTAGCAGTCAAAGAGTGGAACCTCAGCTGGGTAAGCCTCAGGGAGGCAAAACTAGCATTTATCTACAGCACATGAGTAAATTGGACAGTAGACCATAGTTAACACCAACATGCTATACTCAGTAAGTATTTACTGAGTACCTCTTAGGTGCTAGGTGCCATGCCAGCTGCTATAGAAGTTGAGGGGAAGATATAGGGAAATATGAGATATATATATATAAGTTAACGAACAGCTCAGTTAATAAGTGCCAAATAAATATTACAGACAACAAAACTTTAAGAGCTCGGGGGAACATGTTTTTCCCTTTTCTTTGTCTTTAATCTTTCTGCATAGATTTTCAAATCTGTGCTTAATTGTTTAGCTCATTTGATGAGGATGATGCTTATATGAAAGGACAAATGAATTTCACTCTAAACAAACCTAAATTACTAGATTTGGTTTCTTTCATCTGTCCATCCATCCATCATTCATTCATCATCCATCCATCATCCTACATTTACAAAACCCTTATTATGTACCAGGAAGCAGCTAAGTAATAGGGTTACAAAGGTGTCCTCAATTCATGCTTGCTGATGAAGTCTACTTTCACTGCAAAACCATGCAAATGAGTGACTCTAGGATACTAAAAAATGATAGCTCCAGCTCAAGGATGACATTCATTCATATATTTATTCACTCATTGATTTATTCATACATTAAATATTTATTATTATAGGCCAGGTGCTCTGCTGAGTTATAGGGCAATAGCAGGAGAAAGGTGAAACACAGATATGGCCTGTACAGTGAAACTTATCCGGTTTTCATGGGCCTTACAATTTCACAGAAGAAACAGACATTAACCAAATCATTTTTGATTGTGAAAAATGAAGGACCTGGGTTATGGGACCACATAAGAGGGATGCTTAATCTAATTCAGGAGGAGGGGGCTTCTCTCAGAAATCAACATTTAAGCTGAGATCTGTAAGGGGTTTGCAGTTAGCCAAGCATAGGTGAAGGGAAGAATATTCCAAAGAAAGGAGGTGACAGCACTTTTATGTGTCCTGAGGAAGAGACAGAAAAGGATTTTCTCTGAGGAGGGGCCAGAATATGAGTAGGTCCTGAGTGGAGAAGGTACTGGCCTTCTGAGGAGCTTGAGGAACAGGAGGAAGGTCAGAAAGCCACAGAAGCAGGCTTTGTGAGGTGATTTGTGTAAAGTGTGACTCGTCAGGCAGGCAGTAGCCCAATTATGCAGAATATATATAAATATAAATATATATCATTATATATATTAATCCATAATCTATGTATCTATAAATGTAGCTACATATCTATATTAAGATATACATAATATCTTATATAGTCTTATCTTAAAATACACATATATATCATCATATACATCATTGTATAGTATATACTGTGTATCTATAGATACCTATATATTAAGATATATCTTCATATCTTAATACACATAATCTTACCTTTATATACATACAATATCTTATCTTTATATGTATAGCAATATATTTTATATATCTATAGATCTCTTTATTAAGATATATCTTCATCTTGTCTTAATATATATAAAATCTTACCTTTATATATACATTTACATATAATATCTCATCTATCTATCATCTGTCTGAAGAGATTTATTATAAGGAATTGACTCACACAATTATGGAGGCTGAGAAGTCTCATGATCTGTTGTCTGCAAGCTGGAGCTTCAGGACAACTAATGGTACATTTCAGTCTGAATCTGAGGCTTGAGAACCAGGAGTAGCAATCAAAGAGTGGAAATGATGGTGTAAATCCTAGTCTGAGGGCAGGAGAAGACCAATGTCCCAGTTCACACAGTCAGGCAGGTACACACACAGAGAGAGAGAGGGGGTGAGTGAGCGAGCTCATTCGCCCTTCCTCCACCTTTTTGTTCTACTCAGGCAATGAACTGGATGACGCCCACCCATACTGGGGAGGGAAATCTGCTTAACTCAGTCTACCAATTCAAATTCTAATCTCAATTGGAAACAGCCTCACAGACACACCCGAAAGAGTATTTAGCCAGAAATCTGAGTACCCAATGCTCCAGTTGAGTTGACACATAAGATTAACCATCATATTTTACATCACAGATTATACAACAGTGCATTGAGACATCTTGAAGATGGTATGCAGGCAAGAGAAACAAATAGATTTGCATTTTCTTTTTTTTTTTCTGACCCCAAAGGCAGTGCTTTATTTACTTATTTTTTAATTTTTTAAAAATTAAGGTATCATTGACATATACTCTTATGAAGGTTTCATATGAAAGACAATGTGGTTACTACATTCACCCATATTATCGAGTACCCACCCCATACCCCATTGCAGTCACTGTCCATCAGTGTGGTAAGATGTCACAGAGTCACTACTTGTCTTCTCTGTGCTACACTGTCTTCCCCATGACCCCCCAACACCATGTGTACTAATCATAATACCTCTGAATCCTCTTCTCCCTCCCTCGTCACCCGCCCTCCCCCACCCCTCCCCTTTGGTAACTACTAGTCCCTTCTTGGAATCTGTGAGTCCACCACTGTTTTGTTCCTTCAGTTTTGCTTCATTTTTATACTGCACAAATGAGGGAAGGTATTTGTCTTTCTCTGCCTCACTTATTTCACTGAGCATAATACCCTCCAACTCCATCCATGTTGTTGCAAATTTGTTTCTTTCTTATGGCTGAATAGTATTCCATTGTGTATATGTACCACATCTTCTTTATCCATTCATCTGCTGATGGACACTTAGGTTGCTTCCATATCTTGGTTATTGTAAATGGTGCTGCACTAGACATAGGGGTGCATATGTCTTTTTGAATCTGAGAACTTGTTTTCTTTGGGTGAATTCCTAGGAGTGGAATTTCTGAGTCTATTTTCAGTGTTTTGAGGAATCTCCATACTGCTTTCCACAATGGTTGAACTAGTTTACTTTCCTACCAGCAGTGTAGGATGACTCACCTTTTAGATTTACATTTTCAAAAGTCCCTGTGGCCGCTGTGGGTGAACTTGATCAGAGGTGGGCAAAAGCAGAGATGGGAGACTTGTTAGGAGGTTCCCTTTCAGGACATATCTCTTCCTTCCATCGCTTTAGATTCATTTCTCCAAGGACATTCTTTGTTATTATTTTATTGCACAGAGGCTTTGCTGAGTATAGTAGATATGTAGTAAGTGTCAACTGCACATTTTAACTTAAGTGAAATTTATTTGTGTTTAAGAACCAAAGTTATGAGTGGAATTTTTGTGATGGTATTGATCTCCATTTTTAGTTCATAGCTGTCTTCAAATGATTCTGAACACCTGAGACATACATATTACAGGCTTTCCTGTGCATATAGTACACATTCAGATATTGCACCAGTATTCACTGTAGAGTGTAAATGTCAGACAAAACACATTTCAAAGTTCCTTGTATCTTTATTGATGTAGGAGATTTAGAAAACAGGTCAATACAACTGATACTCAACAAACAGGTAGGAAGTTTGTATCACTCATGTCTCTTGTCTCCAAGAATTAGAATTGTGTCTTGCACATGTAAGTGTTCAACGAATATTCAGTGAACCAATGATGATAGAAGTTCTGTGTAATAGCCAGGCACATTGTCGGTATTGGAAAAATACTTATTGAATTTAATAGAATCTCTTGAAAACTGGAGGAGAATGTTAAACTGTTAATATAAATGTGTTAATATTATGCATATTTAACACTTAATATTGAATGTTTCCATAGAGCCAAATTATATGTAAAAACTCTTGACATGTTTTTATCTGTTTCATTTGGTTTTTCTACACCTCAAAAAATGTTTTTGTTTGTTTGTTTGAAACTAAACCCAATGGATTAAGCCATCTGCCTGCTGTTTTCAAAATGAAAGAATTATTTTCTCCCAAATGAATGAGATATCCTAGAATATAAACCCTTAGAGGGCAAGAATTAATATTTTCATGTTATTTAATATTCTGCAAAGGAAAATGCAAAGCCTTGCACTCAGGAGACACTAATAAACACCAGCTGATTATGACAAAGCCTCTTGAAACCAGGCTTAAAATAGTGTGTTGTTTTCCAGTTTGTCAAAATATCATCTATATTTAGCAACACAAAATTTTTTATAAAGCAGAGTTTTTTGTTTTCCAGGTTGTCAAAATATTATCTATATTTAACAACGCAAAATTAAAAAAAAGTCCAAACATCTTTTAAATGGTTTTTATGATGTGTAGGTAAAAATCAAATAAAGTTCTTTAATCTCTGAGGTGTCATATTTCTTTCCGGTTGTTTGTTTTACTATTAGTTTATTTATGATCTCCGTCATGCTCCAACTTAATTTCTAGCTTCTTACAAGAATTTTAAGATAACTGTAAAGTTGCCTGAAGCTTAAAGCTCATTCAACAGAAAACTGCTCTACATCCGCATAAAGCATTTTTGAAGAAATATAATAATCATAGGTATTAAGAACAGGAACTTAGGCATCACTGCTCTATTAATGATTCTTCTTTAATCTCAGATTCCAGCTTTTGGCCAGTTCTAAAATGATGTTCAGAATGTTGGGATGTAGTACTTCATTTATCAGTGCAAAGAGAATGGCTGGAGAAGGCAATTAACTTTTCTGGAGAACCTACCTTGTGCCGAGTGTTTTGTATATCGACTCATTTAACCCTCAGAACAACTCTGTAATAATCTTGCTCATTTTGAAATTAGAAAACTGAAGTAATAACAGATTGTACCAGCTACCAGCTTCCCAAGGACACACTGGTGGTAAAGATGCTACCACCAGGCAGCTGTGAAAGCCCACGTCCACCCACCACACCGGGCTGCCCTCTTGATGTCATCCACTGGAGACCTTATGGCAATTTTGGCCATTATGCCTTGAGGACTTGTATGGGGAAAATGGAAGTTCCTATGGTCAGGATTCTCACCTGGCCCTGGTCGGCTTGCTCACTATGCAAGTGTGGGTAATACGTTATTACTAACTCTGTATAAAGAGCTCTGCCCAGGGCTATGGGCTGCACGACTGCAGGAGAGCTGAGACTGGAGTGGTGGCAGCGCTGACTGAGGACAGAGACTGAGGTGGCTGCAGGGACAGAGAGGTACAGAGACAGAGAACGGTTTGCTGCATGCACACTTGCTCAGAGGTGGATGGGATTCTAGTGCTTGACCTGCCATAGTGGGAATAAGGTTGAGTATAAACCCTTTCACCCCCAGAATGTTCTTCCATTGTCATTTTTCAGTCTCATGGAATCAAGAGTGAACTTGCCCGGGGCTGAAACCCACTGGCAAGACAACTTGAGACACTAATGGGCAAGAAGATTATTTCATCATGGAACATTCTGGAAAAGAATAGTCTATAGAAGAATTTTGTCTGATCTCTCTACACCGGATCATCCTTCAACTGTGGCATATGAGGGAGATCATTATTAGCCCCTTTTTAATATTTTTATTGATGTATTACCAAAGAAATGCCAACAGTTCCTTTCTCACAGCAAACTCATCATTACATTCTCCCAGGTCTAAGCTCTCCATGACTGCCATTAGCTTTCATTTGGAAACTATAAAATGTTTTTAACTGTTAAATGTTTGAGGCAAAGTATATGAAGAAAAAAATACCATCAAGAGCCCGATTTGCAGTAGCTCATTATGGATGAATCTGCTACTATTCCCTGTCTATTTCCAATTTTTAAGCTGATCTTAAAGTGAGAAGCCAGAAGATTCACAGTGTTTTGGCAAAATTAACTTGGAGAAATTCACATAAAGATATATTCTGATAAAAATCATAAAACATTTTAAATATAAAGAATGATGCTGATGGATTAGTAATGTTTTACAACTAGTGGTAGGTAAATTGGTGGTTAGTGCTTGTCATATCATCTCTTTATTTTGGTGGGGTAGTTTTTCTCTAATACTCAATAGATAAAAAGTGTGTGTGTGTGTGTGTGTGTGTGTGTGTATAAAATATAAAGTTCCTTTGGGGAGTCTAGGGCTGGGATGTATATATATATATCCACAAAAGGTATAGGAGGTGTATACACCCCAGGAATTTCACTGCCATGTTTGAAATCCCTGCATGCCTCTTCCCAGAGGTTCCCATTGTCTGGAATTTTCTGGCTAGCATTCATTGTTTTTATTTATATCTTCTCACATATTTACATTCCTTAGTAAGTATTGCTTAGTTTTATGTATTTTTGAGTTTTACAAGAATGGAAGCATATTCTCATATTCTTCAGTTTGTTCTGTTCACTTAATGCTATGCCTTTGAGATTCATCTTCATCATTGCATATCCTGGCAATTTATTAATTATCATTACTGCAATATATATATTTTACACCAAAATCTATTCTATTCATTCCACTGTTGGTGGACTTTTGGGTTACTTTTATTTCTGTTTTTTTTTTCTATAATCATAGTGCTACTGTGAACATTCTTTTATCTGTGCAAAAATTTCTCTAGGGTATGTGACTGGCAGGGGACTTACAGGTTATAGAATATGCTCATCTTTTTATTAGGTAATGTCAAAATGTCTCCTATAGCAGTGGTACTAATTCAAACCCTGTATCTTTGCTAATTTGTTTTTGCCAGACTTTTAATCTTTTGCCAGTCTGGTGAATGTAAAATGGTATTTCATTGTGGTTTCAATTTGTATTCAACTCATAAACTAACAAGCTTGAGTGTCTTTTCTTGTATTATTGGCCATTCAGGTTACTATAGTGATAGGCCTTTTCAAGTATTTTACCTATTTGTCTGTTGGATTGTTTGGCTTTTATTTATGGATTTTTTGGAGTTCTACATAGGAATCCTCACTTTGTTTTGTACTTAAAGAATGCAGAAGTTCCTAAATTTAGCAAAGTTGAACTTATAAATCTTGTTTCATTTATGTATTGTGTGCTTTATGTATCTTAAGTAATCATTCCCTATCTCAAAGTAATAAAGACGGTCTCTTACGCTGTTTCCAAACAATTTTATCATTTTATCTTTTATATTTGTATCTTTAATCCGCCTAAAATCTACCCTCACTTTTTTTCCTTCTTTTGTGTAAGATGTAAGGTAGAGATTTACTTTTTTTCCCCCAGAAATGAATAGCCAGTCATCTCAGCACTACTTACGAAAATCTGTTCCCCACTGATCTGCATGATTTTACAATTGTCTTACAAATTTCAGTTACACAATTGTACACAAAAACATGCTAAGCTTTTGATCGTAATTGTATTGAATCTATATATCAATTTAGGCAATTAAAGATGATTTGACATCTAAATGATATTAAGTTTTTCAGTCTTTGAATATGGCATATTTCTTATTTTTTAAAAAGGCTTTAAAAAATACCTTTCAATAAGGACCTATCTTACTTAAAGTTTAAGCATTCAAAAACATTTGTGCTCCCAAAGATATCATTTAAAAAAGTGAAAACATAATCCATACAATGGAGGAAAATGTTTGCAAGTAATACATTTGACAGGGGACTCATGTTCAGAATATATAAAGAACTCTTTAGAACAAATTAATAACAAAAAGACAAACCAATTTAAAAATAGGCAAATTATTTGAATAACCACTTCTCCACAGGTGATACAAATGCATGAAAAGATGCTCCATATCATTAGTCATTAGAGAAGAGTTAATCAAAACCACAGTGAGATACCATTTCACACCCATTAGGACTGCTAAAATGAGATATACAGACAGTAACAAATATTAGCAAGGATATAGAGAAACTGGTACTGTCATGCATTGCCGCTGGGAATGTAAGTTTTGCAGCCACTTGGAAAACAGTTTGGTAGTTCCTCAAAATATTAAACATAGAGTTATCATATGACCCAGAAATACCACTCCTATGTATATCCAAGAAAATATTAAACAGATTCAAACAAAAGCTTGTACGTTAATGTTTATAGCAGCAGTATTCATGATATCCCAAACACAGAAGGAACTCAAATGTCTCTTAATTGATGAATGAATACACAAAATGTATATCCATTCAGTGGAATATCATTCAACCATGAAAAGAAATGAAATACTAATACAGGCTACAACATACATGAACCTTGAAAATAAGGTAAGTGAAAGGAGCCAGGCAAAAAAAAGGCTACATACTGTATTAAATTATATTACCTTTCTATGTAATTATGCAAAATGTTCAGGAGAGGAAAATCCTAGAGACAGAGACCGTATTAATTTTTGTTAGGGGCTGGAGAAAGGGATGGGGAATGACTCCTAACAGGCATGGGCATTTTTTTGAGATAAATTAGATGGTGGTGATGGTTGCCTAACTCAGTATACTAAAAACCATTGACTTGTACCCATAACGAGTGAATTTTATGGTATGTGAATTTAAAGCTGCCATTAAAATAAGGTGGTTAGAAGCAGAAAGGGCAGGCTGTGGCAGTCTGACCATTAACAAACCTGTTTCCAGTTCTTCCTGGGTGTGCCCCTCCTTACTAGTATTTTTGCAGATGGATGGGGCTCCCTACTTAGGTCTCACCAACAAAAAATGCATGGAATTGCTAGGTGCTGTTTTCCAGGCTGGCTTGGCGTCCAAGTCTTTCTCATTTCAAATGAGCATGGTGAATTTTAGTTCTGCATTTTAGTATTTAGGCAGCAGAATCAGTTATGATTATTATTAATGTAGTTTTATGCAAAGTTTTCTTATATTTGCCCACATATGTATCAATTATTTTGCTCATCATATTTTGTAATTTTAGATATATAATATATGTAGTGCTGCTGGTTTAACTGCCAACTTGTTCTCATCAAGGAACCAAGTGTAACTAAGTGAATAGTCTTTGTTCAGGCCCAGCCAGGGCTCAGCCTCTTCCATTGTTCAAGTGTTGTCAACCCTTTCCTAAGTTCTCCCCCTCTTTGTGCCTCAGGCCTTTCTGTGTTGGGAGGTTTCTTCTTATATCAGGGTACTTAAATTACCAAAAAATGCTCAGGTCCTTTTTGTATTTGTTCAATGTTTTCCTTATCCACACTTTTTACCCACAGTATTTTTAAGCCCTGTGCTCTTTAGAATCTGGTGTTGATTACTTGATAATCTTGGGATACAGTCCTTATATATTTGCCTATCTCTGGAGCTTCCTATCTATTTCTCATCTGCACAAGGTGGGATCTCTGTCCAATGTCTCTCACCTTGCTGGTAGGAGGCAGACCCGAGCACCTCATCTTAGACAACTGTAGACACTCCTTTACAGAGATCTGATCTAAAGTTAGCAATCCTGTCAGGCAGAATGAGCAGCATCCAGAACAAGTTGACATTCTCCTTATTTGCAGAGGCTCAGAGGAATGTCGTGTTAACCATTTTATTATTGTCAGAGGGTGGACTCTTGAGGCTCTTAGCCTCTAGGTTCTTATGGCCTATTTAGGCCACTGAAGCTCAGATATTCACACAGGAGGGAATTAATGTGCTTTCAGTTTTTATCTTTGAGAAAATCAATGCTCTGTAGCTTATTCACCTACCTTAAAAATCATGGTGAACTGAATATCTTTGCTTCTAGATTTGACCACAGAAGGACTAAGTATTAGTTCCTGGTATGACTTTAGCAGTACTGTTTCTCCTACTAATTATAAAGGGAAGATGGGAGTGGAATTTATATCTCAACCAAAAGCAAAAAGAGCAATATTTAGTCTCAGCTAACAGACTTTCCTGAAGCCCTATTGTAACTTAAGTGTACTGGTGGCAGCTTTTTACTTATAAAAAAATACTTGTTACGGAGCGCATACCACTAACTGAACCAAATGTACAAAGTGGGGTTTTCTGTTTAAATAAATAAGCACCATTTGGCATCTGGTGAAAATATCTGTGCAGCACCCTTTGTTCTCTTTAGTGTACATTGATGAGGTTTTAAAGTTGAGAAACTGCCCTGTTAGGAAAGAAAGCACATGAAGACACATGACTATTAGTTTTCCTTCGCTTCAAATGTCTGAAAATTTCACATCTAGAGTCTGTAGTTATTATGGGGTTTGGCGTGTGGGTGGCTGAAAATATGGTACTTGGCCTTTTGGTGCCAAACTTTCATGCAGCTTCAGCTGTCTGTATACAAAAGACATGGCAGAATGTGTCGCTTTACTTTTAATATTCGGAATTGTTCGCCTTGCCAGTGGAATAGTGAATATGTGGATGGTACTGTTGATCTTGGAGCCTGCCAGTCTCATAGAATCTTAATTGATGAAGATGCTGTTAGGAACTGAGCATGTGGGTAGGGGATGGCTTCGTGAAAGTCTGCAAATTAGAAAATGCAGCCTTGGGCACCATTCCCTCTCAAAGCCCCTCCTTACCCTCCATACCCAATTTTCTATTTTTCCCCTTTCCTGCCTCAAATTAATGTCTTTGATTTGCCCTGGCCTCTGATCCTCACAAAAAGAGAAAGTAAAGGACAAATTTCAAACATCTTAAGTGACCATTCTTGGTTGGTTGAAATTTCTTTGTATTTTGTTAGGTTTTGGAAAATGAGAAAAGTGACCTGGAACCCCCAGCTTCTAGATAACTGTTCCTGGAAGTTTGATGACGTAAAGGCCTTGCACTTGAGGTGAGCTGGTGGCCATTTCTTCTTTCTGATTGTCTGCGTTTGTCTGCCTTCCTTAGCTTTCTCCTTGCCCTTCTCATGGTTTTCTTCCAGCTCTGTTCCCTTTATCCGTGTTTCTATGTAGTTAAATGGAGAGCTATTAAAGCCTCACAACCCAGGGAAATTGGGAAGAATAGTGAGATGGCTTGGCTCTGTTACTTTGGGAAGTGTGTGAATGTCACAGCTCTGGAGAGGCTTAAAATTTGTGTTGTGATTTGCCTGGGATGAACACATGTGTGGTTTTTCCTGGAAATGACTGGGGCCTGGGGTACAACCACTCAAGCTGTGGGGGAAACACATAGGGCATTCCTCACTGTAAAGGTGACTTCTGTGTGTGGAGTCCAGCCTAGGGAAGCCAAGGGGCACGGTGCCTCCTTCGTTCCTGGTCTCCTTCATGAGCCTTCCTCTTCCCACATGAAGCCGTCCCTTCCTGCTTTTGCAGGCTTTCCTCTGGAGTGGGTTTGCTATGGTGATGAAGAGGAAGGTATACTTAGCACTGTGAAATACAGGGTTTTTTACAGTTTCCATATCATCATTCATGCAACAAATATTGACTCTCTCCTATGGAATTCAGGCACTGGGGTTGGGACTGGTGATGCAAAGAAAAATAAGACAGATTCTTTTCTGCTAAGATGCTCACTGACTAGTAGAGGCAAGACCAGCTACAAAATTTATGAGTTTGCCCAATTTGTGAGGTGCAGCATGAAAATGCAGGGCTCCTTGTTGAAAGGTTATTGAGAAGTTCAATATTTGACAATAGAGCACTAAACCAAGCACCATTTTGAGCGTGGTGCTGTGTGAGAATGCACACGTTGAATGCCCATGAGGCTGGCTGGGAGTGGGGTATAGATGATACATGTAAAGCAATACAAGGCTGGGGCAAGGGCCTAGGAGAGCTCTGTACAAAGTCTCCTGCCAGCAGTGAGGAGACAGGGGTTCTCCCAACTCAGGGAGGAGTGAGAAGGCTGCCCTCCCTGTCAGAGATGTCCCTTATCTCACTGTCACTAATGGACTTGAGAAATGCATATTTCCCACTCACTTTCTTTCTGGGACACAATAACCAACGCTTTGTCTTGCCAGACTGAATGTATTTTAATATGGAAATTCTTCCTTGTTTTGCCTCCCTACCCACCACTGAAAAAATATTTGTCTTTGTACTACAAAAATTAATATGCAACAATATTTTAAAAGGATGAGCAAAGACAATGTGAGGGCAGGAAGAATAAAGGAAGCAGTAATGAGATAATGATAAATGAAGCATCTGGGAGATCCTTAACATTTGCTAGAGGTCAGCTTCCAATTTAGTTTTTTTTAGCATTTAACTGTTTTAAGTGTATAGTCCAAACATACTACGAACATTCACATTGTGGTGCAACCTTTACTCCCACCCATGTCCAGAACTTTTTTTTATCATCCCAACCTGAAACTCTGTACCTATTAAATAATAACTCCTCATTTTTCGCTCCCTACAGCCCTTGGTAACCATCATTCTACTTTGTCTCTATGAATCTGAACACTTTAGGTACCTATAGAAGTGGAATCATACAGTATTTGTGTCTGGCTTATTTCACTTAGCACAGTGTCTTCAAGATTCATCCATGTTATAGCATGTGACAGAATTCCTTCCTTTTCAAGGCTGAATACTATTCCATTATAAGGATATGCTACATTTGGCTTATACATTCATCCATCAGTGAACACTTGGGTTGCTGCCTCCTCTTGGCTGTTAGGAGTAATACTACTGTGAAGAGGGGCAAACAAGTGTCTGTTGGAATCCCTGTTTTCAATTCTTTTGGTTATATACCCAGAGGGGGAATTGCTAGACTGTGTGTTTAATATTTTGAGACATAACAAATTTAGTTTTGAAGTTTCTAGCAACCACCTCAAAAGAGGAAACATAATTATATGACTTATAGTACACCTAAGGTAAGCATGGATCATTTGTGAGACTAGAAAAAACTCTCCCTTAAGCACTTATAAAGAAGGTGCTCTGTATTGTGATGAGCGACCCAGTCTCCAGTAGCCTTAGAGTAAAGACAACAGTGCGTTTCTGGAGGCTGTTTACTGTGGTGGATGGCGCAATGCCAAAGCACAGGTCGGCGAATGCAGGCCATGTGGTCCAGGCTCAGAGTGCAACTGGATCCTCTTAGGATGGAAATTCAAGGGAAGAAAATGGTTAGCAGGGGAGAGAGAAATTAAGAAACACATCTAAGGAAGAAGGGAGTTTTCTTTAAGAAAGCATTCTTAGCACTTTGCAATTTAGATGGGAGCCTTTTTTTCTAGGATAAACTGTTCTTTATTTCTCTCTGTAGCAAACCATATTGCTGATTAACCACTGCTTTTATAAACTTCAAGTGGGCCATTCAAGCTGCTTTACCACTGCTTAATGTCCTGTACTGAGCCCGCTCTTTCTGCAGTGCTTACCTAGTGTTTTGTTTTTATTAGAAATTCACCTCGCCTTGTCTACTGAGGGGAAGGAAGAGGGAAATGATACTCCAGAGCTCGGCAAGCACATAAAATGGCAGAGCTTCCTGAAGAAGGCTACCCTGAGCCCCAAGGCCCTGGCTGCCTGTGCTTTAATGAAATGCATGACTCCAGGAGATGATAATAATTGCAGCAACGGCTCGTTACAGCTCCCGAATGATTTGGTGCTGTCAGGAGTGCGCTGTCCTCTGACATCCCAGCAGGCGCACAGCATCGGTGACTGCAGGCCCTGATTGGGGCAGTGAAATATTGCTGGCAAAAATTAAAAGGTCCCCGTGTCAAAATAATTCATGATATGCATATCTTCCATTCTGATGAAACGGCTGATATCCGGATTAGCAAGATAATAAAACTGATCAGGCTACAGTTAAACAATTTAAGTTGGAGAGCTGTTCATTTTGTAGGTGTCACTTGTCAGATCAAGGGGTCAAAGCAGAATGAAAGGCTCTCCCCCGTAACCTTCCGATGATGTGGGTCTGGAGTGTTCTTCATGATTTGTCCAAAGTTTTCATCATCGGGCTGCCGACTAGCATTACTGCGGCAGGCTGTATTCTGACATTCAAATCCCCGGAATGACAGGTTATTAGGCGAGGAGAACTGGCTCTACATACATTAAGCACCATATCTCTGACCTGTAATGTGAACTGATAGTGATATTGTAATTGAGTGAGTCTGAGAAAGAGGAAGGGGGGCCCTATATTAAAACATGGGAATAGAAAGGAAAGCATTTATATTTCTAATGATTTGTGGGTTTGTAAAATAAGCTTTTTGGTGATGATTTATTTTTTGTTTCTAAAAGGCTGAGTAGTGTGTATAGTATTTATTTGGTATAACAGTTATTTAACTAAGATAACACAAACTCTCTCAGCCTCCTCTCCACATGCTGAGCAGGCACAGATCAAGAGAGATTTGTTCTATTAAAGGCAGTAGCTTTAAAATGAACAAAATGGATCCGAGTATGACCTGAGGCCAGGACTGCCACTCAGGATATTTGCCTGGTAGCTCAGCCTTCACGTTCTGTTCAGCTTGAGGCTGAGCTCTCTCTCCTCCATGAGCTGAACCAGGGGTGGTGGTGGGTGACCTCCCTTATTGGTGTCAGTGACTTCGTCGTAGGGTGGTGTCAGGCTGGGAGGCTCATTTAATGTGCATTAGTGGGGTCTCAGGTGAACCTTTCCTGCATCTCATGAAGGACCCTAGTCTAAGAGAGCGAGGCAGACAAATCACTGATTTCAAGGGCAGTTGTGGATCCCCTCAAACAGCCTGATTCTTTGGTAATTGTAAAGAATCCGAGTGTTGTGTGTGTATGCATGTGGAGTGCCTAGGCATACATGTGCATGTGAATACACAAGTATTTGACCTCTAATACTGATTTCATAGGGTAAGAACTGCCCAGAGAAAGCTCTAGTAGTATGCACCTTGTACAAGGCTCAGGAAAACTGAGGTTCTGGGGTGGATTCCAGCAATAACACACTAAATGACCTTGGCAAATTAACTGGTGTCACCATCTGTAAAATGGCAATACCAGTTGCCATGTTGCTGGGGTAAGGGAGGAATGACACAATGGCCATTATAACTACAAGAGGAATGTAGGATCTTGTCATTCATAATAGGAATGGGGCTGACAAACGTTTAGCCCCATGCAAATGTAAGGGTTTATTATATTAACATTTATTGGAATTATCAGAGGAGCCCTAACAGATTCTTCAATATTTGAGGTGTGTTTTAGAAAAATATCCCAAACGAAATATGGTACCTTTCAACATTTTGGGAACAGTTATCTTTAGTCTCAGTTTAGTTCTCATTATTACCAATTTTTCATTTTATAAATTTTGGTGGGGTAGGGGGTGGTAAAGGTATCACGGGCTTTGCCAGAATCAAAGCTAATGCATAACACTCGTCTTCTCTCAGAGATGGTATAACAAGGGCATTTGGAAGTGTGAGTCAGCAATCAGGAGAGGAGTGGCAAAGGTGGTCTGTGATTTTTGGTGTAGAAACTGGGTGGATGATGGTGACATTTTTAGAGCTAATAAATGCTGGAAAAGGGGACAGTTGCTGGGAATACAACTTAGGACATATCAAGCTTGAAGTGCCTACTATGTCTTTCCCTGCTGTAAATTTAAGGATAAGTATTCTTGAATGACTTACTTTCATGTTCACAGAGGAGAAATGTTATGAATTAATTAACTGAGAAATGTTATAAATGAATTTTAAACAGGTCAATTACAAACAATGAGTCAAGGATTTGCTTAAATTCAACATGTTGAACACTTAAATGCACAAAGCCTGTGTATAAAGGATATATAAGTAGCTCCTCCGTGCAAGAAAAAGAAAATACAACAATAGAGAATAGTGATCATTGTGGATTAGGCCACCAAAGAGTGCTTCCTGGAGGAGGTTAGTTTAGAAAGAGACAAAGGAAGATGGGTTGATTGATGGGAAATCAAGGGCATTCCTGAGGGAAACCTTAATCAGTAACTTCATTCAAATCTGTGTCTAAATGAAGGTCTATGAAAATATGTATTTCTAATTTAATAAGTGTAATTAAGTGATAAGTAGAGACAGAAATAAAGTAAAGTTGAAATAATGGAAGAGCAAGAAGACCTGGCATCTTAAAAATAGGTCTGTGGTGTCATGCCTGCGTGAAGTCATGTGTACTAGACACTTTTTCAAGGTCTATCAGGGCCATGAATCAAGGAATGCAAGTTAAGTCAGGTTACAGTTCAGTGAGCAACCTCAGTCTTACACACATATACAAACCAATAAAATTTAACCACAGGATTCCTGAATAATTCCGGGTACTAGGATCTTGGATCTCTGGAGTCTAATTCTCCACACCTTTTATGAAAATGTCTTTGTCTGGCCCATGTCTGGCCCCAGGAAACCTCCTTGTCTGATGACACAGAGGTGCAGGAGGATTGAGAGGGAAAGTGGATAAAGGCACTGGTAAGTAGAGTGTTTTGTGCCTATCCATTTTTAAATTTGCCTGAGGCCACTGGGTAGTGGGAAGCAGTTCTGTTATATCCTGGGATAATTCACATACTAGGAATACCTGGCTCAGTCTAATTTACTTCTCTCAGTATAGATTTTTGTTATTCAGCCAAAAATCTTGTTAGCTGCAGGTGTGAGGGAATCAGCCTATAATCTAGTTCTCCATTTTGGGGTCATTTTAGATGGACATCAATTTAGAATTAAGGGCTGGGTTTACATGAGATGCCCAAAGAGTATGATCCCAGAGTACTTGAAAAATAATACATAAAACAATTTAAAAAATCTTTTTAGGAAGTGCTGTAAATGCCTATTGTGCTTAGGTGTAAGAGAGAATGAAAGAAAGAGGAACAGGTGACTAATGGTATCACCGGGTCTTGCTGTGGCTGAGATACATCCATGTGAGGATTCATTATATTATCCAGTTGGTGAATATGAGAAGGGGTCAATCTCATTGTTATCAGAACCAGGTGAATTGAGACCAGCAAACTTCTTGAATTGATATACTCCCGTGCTTATTTAGAAATAATCATAATATATAAAAAGTGAAAGTCAAGTTGAAAATAAGGTGCTGAATTACTGTCAGTCAACTTTCTGTTTACTTTAAAGTACAAGAAGAAGAAAATTTCAACTTAAATGCCTTACACAGACCAGCACAGAGGATGTAGTCTTATGTAGGCTTTATAATGTTATTTGCATATTTTGAATGCTGAAATGATTTTCACTTCCAAAATAGTGTTATTCTCCTGCAAACCTTTAGTTTAATAAATACACATGATGCTTAGTTCAGATGTGAAATCTTCAATCAGATGTTCAATGTAGATCAGATAACATTTCTACAAGCTCTTATATATCATAGATGCGATGCACGTCAGGACTTCCCAGCCAGTAACGTTAAAGTGGAGAGCATGCTGGGAAGACCTACTGTAGTTCCAGTAATTCCTTTAAATCAGACCTTTGGGCTTCACTTCTCACCTTCCATCTTTCATTGACATACTATTCTTTGTATTTATTATTATCACTCTATTCTATTTAGTCTCATAATAGATGGAAAGGAATGTTTCTAAATATGTGTCCTCCACTTCTCAGGAACGGGGCAAAGTAAGAGAGCGAGCCAGGGTTGTTTTGGAGTGTGGCTTGCCAACAGTCTGAGGGATGGTATGGTTCAACCTAGTTTCATGGGGATAGTCTTTATTCTTATATTTATTGGATTGAAGAATTTGTAACATTTCAAACTAAATAAATGAGGCACCACCAATGCCTTCCTAATGGGAGGCATTATAGCCTGGCAGATTGGAGCATGTGACCTGAACCAGACAAACTGGCTTTGAATCCCTGCACCACAGCTATATGATTTTTGGATGGAATACTTAACATCTTTCTGTGCTTCAACTTGTCTATCTGTAAAATGAGGAATAATGATAAATAGGAGTTGTCTCCTAGGGTTAGTGCAAGGGTGAAACCTGTTAATCAAGGCCCAACACTTAGAGTTAGCTATTATTGTTCACAGTTTTCCACTGTGGTCTTATTACTCTCACTGACTCTTGGTGAGGTAGGACTTTGCTCTTTTCCTTCCATTCTTTTGAAATTTAGGGGCCTTTGCCAGCTATTATCTTTATTGTGTGTTTGGAGCATTATACTTTAATACATTATTTAGCAACACTGCTAAACAGCAGCTTAAGGCACTGGAACAGAAGTTTTCCTATAGATCCAATTCTAGGAGGGCTGGGGATGGGCGTGGGGGTGGATGGAGGGGCCTGTGGAGGAGGAAGGCCCTGAGGGCAGGAGGAAGAGGCGATGAAAGTCAGGGGCTGGAAAGAGGCTCCAAAGGGAGTCACCCCCTTGCTGTGGTCTGTCCCCACAGTGCTCAGATCTGGCAGAGTTGTCCCTGGGTCCTTCTGGCCCCACAACTGGTGACAATGTGTGCATGTGGTTCTGTGTCTCGCCTACAGGGGGCAACACCGCAGCTCTGGTCATTTTTCTGTATCCTCAGGCTCCTTCCCATTTCCTTTCTGAAATACATCGTTTTTTTACAGCCCATCTAATTTGGGTGTAAACTTGGCCAGCCTCGTTGTCATTTTAATATATATTATTTCAGTTCTTCACACAATCTGTAATTTATTTTATTGACTTTCTAATAAATAGGGGAGAAAAGCTCCTATTTCCATATGGACTGTGCATTTTGGAGAAGCTTCTCATGGCTCAATACTAGAGCAAATCCACTCTGGCTCATTTTCATCCCTCCCATTTGAGGTTTATGTGTCTCTCCTTTCCTAATTTTTCATTAGAATACAATAATAGCCTGAGGAAAGGGTGATTTGATATGTGATATATTTCATTATGCTCTTATGGTAAGGGTAGCATCTAAAGTGGGAGAGCATCACTAATTTTTCGGCACAGTAATTTATTCTGCAGTATTTAAATGTTGTAATTTTCACACGGAGGCACATGCTGCCACATCTATCTTCCCCTGGACCAGTCTGTCTTGCTCTTTCCTTTTCATCTGTTTTGTTTTTGCATATTTTTTTCATAAATTCGACAGATGGCCTCTTGATGAATCCTTGATAATACTGTCATGTAAAGCAGCTAAGACTAGAAATCATCTCCTAACAATTTTTCATTGCAAAGGGAAAACTGAACAGAGACAAACATCACTAAGTCCGTAACAACAGTCACAAAATATCTACTTCATGTAAATAAAGAAGACAGGCTTGCCTCCTAATGCTTCCACACAAATGCCAGCGTCCTTTTAAAGTCCTCTGAATATTTTATGTTGGGTTTAGATCCCCCTTCAAGCCTCGGGTTGGTTGAGATTTGTGGGTTTTCATATTCTGAACATTCGCACAGCCTCTTCTCCACATCTTGTCTCCACTCCCCGAGCCCCTCCTTTTGGGCCTTTGTAATTGTGGATCAGGTGAAGTTTGCATCCCCTCATTTCAAGGTCATGCACCAGTAGGACCATTTTCCTGATTCAGAGGGCACGTAATTTCACAGCCGTGTACTCCTCATTAATCCCCCCGAGTGGGGGCTTGGGAAGTTCCAGATCACAGGTTTGTTTTTGTCTTGTTCTCTGACTCAGTGCTTCACAAAGGGATTAGATTAACCCCTTTGATTGTATTTGTATCTTACTGCATAATTTCAGATATAAAGTGATTTCTTCTACCCTCTCTCCTGCCCCCATACTCTACCCTTTCCCATTTCCTGTCCTCATATTTTTTCCTGCCATTTAATGAATAGGTTGCAGTTCATTAAAGAGAGATTTGTGGCAAATACAGGGAATTTGTTCGTTTACTGATAGTAATTATAGCTTTCTTTTCTGATATACAAATATATGTATGTATATGTGTGTGTGTGTATATATATATATATATATATATATATATATATATATATTTTTTTTTTTTCCTATCCTTTTTCAGAAGCCTGTCTTAAAGTCCAGGATTATCACAAAGATGAAAATTTGTTGTCCAGTAGATGTGAATTGATGTCCCTCTGGGTCTGAACTCTTATAGTTTCTAAAAATTAGAATGTCCTGAAACTAGAACATTTTAAATTTGTTTCTCTGCACTGTTGGCTTCTAGAATGAGTAGGTAAGGGATCTCAGAAAACATCTTCCCTCATTGTAAAAGAGCCCCTTTCTTCTGGCTTTCTCATTCCCATCCATTCACTCCTGATTCCAATGGCCTCTGTGACTCTCAGTAGCCATGAAGGACCCATCTGGGCCTTTTATGATTTCTTAGGATGTGTGAGGCATTGAGAGTCCCCTTTGCAGGTACAGAGATCCACCCCTTTCCAAGACAGTAGCAATAATAGCTTTCATATTATTCAATGCATTTATTAATCAAGCACTTTACTCCCTTCCATGGAGGTAGGCATTTTTGCACCCATTTTACAGAATAGGAAGCCAGACTTAAGAGGGGTTAAATAAATTGCCTAAAGACCCCGTTATTAGAAGGGTTGCAGCCAGACTGAGCTCAGATGTCCTGGAGTTCACAGCCCATGCTGTCTCCTTCCTCTGTACCATCCTGCTTACCTGAGAAACTGTTCTAAGCTCCCAAATTAAAACCAATAGGCCTGGTTTTAAGTTTATAAAGACACAAATGCAAAATGAAACTATACTCCATTTGGGGAGATGATGCATCCCCTTTTTCTCTTTCTTATCTCTTTGACAATCAATATGAGCTGGGAAATAATCAAGCAGAACTGGGGTGAGCTGTGCTCAATTCCAATTTAAGAGACAGGGTATTAAGCCTGCCCTCTGTTCAGTGAAGCAGTGGAATGCAGGGGCTGAGAACATAACTCTGTTAGATGGACCTGGTTTGAATTCCGACTTCTCTGCTTACTGAAGTGAGTTTCTTTCTCTAAGTCTGGAACATTGTTGTGAGGATTAAATGTTTAACATGTGTAAAGCATTTTAGAAGGTCTGTGGCACACAGTAAACACTCGTAAGTGAAAGTGGTTGTTTTTGTGGCTGTTAGAAGTATTACTACTCTGTGGCCCATCAGGCGAGGAACACCAGGAGCACCTGGAGGGCCAAGCCAAAGTCAGAGGTTAGTGGGCTGCAGCTGGTCGTCCTGGTGCCCTTGAGAACGCTAAGGCAACTCAGAGGGGTGTGGTTAGGATTTGAGCTAGTGCCAGAAAATTCAGGAAGTTTTGGATGGGGTGCTGTCAGTTTGCTGATTGGATATATTGGTCATGTTTTATCCAGGAGGAAGGACACTTATGTGGGAACAGAGCCGTAATTGGTAAAGAAGCAGACATTGCTCATTTAGTCCTGGGTGCGGGATGCTGAGTATCCTTGTGTATATGAAGTGAAGGTTCCTATGGCCAGGATTCTCACCTGGCCCTGGTCAACTAGCTTACTACACACATGTGGGCAACACATTCTATGGACTCTATATAAAGAGTTGTGCCCAGTACTCTGGGTGACACAGTGGCATGGCTGCACAGCTGTTGCATGGCTGCAGGAGAGCAGACATCAGAGTGGTGGCAGCACCGAGGACAGACACTGAGATGGCTGCGGGGGCAGAGAGGCCCAGAGGATGGCTGTGCAGGCAGAGAGGCCCAGAGGCAGAGACTGGCTTGCTGTATGCAGACTAGCTCTGAGTGGATGGGATTCTAGTGATTGACCTGCCACCATGGAAATAAAGTTGGATATAAACACTTTCACCCCAAGAATGTTCCATTGTCATTCCTCGGTCTCACTGAAACCATAGTGAACTTGCCCTGGGCTGAAACCCATTGGGAAAACACCTCATGTGTCTTTCACACATGGCCTTGTATAGACCTTGCCTCTCTCTTGTTCCTCTGCATGGATGGAGTGATTTTGTGCAGTTGCAAACATCATGGCTTAGGAGACAACTGCCAAGACTTTTCACCACTTTCTCATTGATTAGAAGCCGCCTCCAACATTAAAACAAAATGGAACAACCGTCTGTGGGGAAAATGGAAGTTCCTATGGCCAGGATCCTCACTTGAACCTAAATTACCTGGTGATGTAACTGGCCTGCTACTAGGCTACTGCTCCACACCTGTAGGCAATAAGCTATGACTGACTGAATCAGTATATAACGAGCGCTGCCCAGTGCTTTGGGCGGAGGTGGGGGTTAGACCTGCAGATTGTTGGTTGCAGATGTAATTCTAGTGCTCAACCTACTCCCGGGAGAACAAGCCATGTAATAAACCCTTTTACGGCAAGAACATTCCATTTTCATTCCTCAGTTTCACTGAATCTATAGTGAACTTGCCAGGATTGAAACTCTTTGGCAAGACACCATCTACTCAACAGAGCTTACTGAATACCTTGTTTTAAGTATTTTAAAAGGTAAATGTCATTTTATCCTTATAAGAACCCTATGAGATAGCTGGTATCTTAAATTTAAGAAGAACTTGAGACAGAGAGCACTTCAGTAACTTTCGCAGGAATAAGTGACTAGTGGTGGCTTTTCTCTGACACCCTCTATTTTCTCATGGAAGGAAAACTCATCGGAAGCATTTGGCATTTCCTTTAGACTCAGATGTCTAATTCTGAGAGCCTCACTTGTGACTAAGGCACAATTTTGCCCCTCTCTGCCATGTATTATTGTTATTTAAATATGGATATGGATGCTGTATGAGGAAACAGATCAAGTTGTGGATTTGGGTCAAGAGGTTGGGAGGATCAGATGCTTTGGAACTTTTATGGGACTGGTTACATAATGTACTAGTTGCTCAGGGACACTGTTATGGTGAGAAGAATTGGGAGACACTTGGACAAAATATTGTACTATGTGACAGTTTTGTCATATTGGCAAGACAATAAAGTTTTAATCCTGAAAGTCAGACAGGGTCTGGATTGTCTATTTCACTGTAGAGAGGCCATAACTTCTATAAAAGGAGAGGGCCCTGGTAGTGAAAATGAAATTCAGAAAGGTAATGTAAAAATGTAATAGGGAAAGAACATGAAAAATTCCTGTTTTAGAAACTAGTATTCAGCCATACAACAAATATTCACTGAAAATGTAACATATGCATGGCATTCCAATAAATCCTGGTAATACAGTATATTACAGGGAAGGCAAGGTCCCGACCAAATTCTTCCCTCTTTTAATTCCATTCAATGAATACCTATCATGTGCCTAACATCTGATAGGGACCACACACACACCAAAAAAAACTAAACCAAAGCAAGCCGTCAAACATAAACAAAAACAATAACCAAATCCAAACCAAAACCAGATAAAAAATAAAATAAAATAAAATAACCTTTGGCTTGGCTTCAAGTTGCTCATGCTTTGCCTTCCAGCAAGTGAGAAAGACCTTGTCTTGGTGACAATATTTTGAGCTAAATGACTCTTGTTCCAGGCTGACCCTCAGACTGCGCTTGTTGCTGTCTGGAAAAGAAATTTCATTTTGGCTACCAGATTAATATTCAACTCTCCTTTATTGAGTTGCAGGCACTCTGCTAAGAGTTCTCACCATTGCATTTTCCTCTCTCACTGAGAATGTGCCTGGGCATCTTTTCCTCCATTGTGTCCTGAGGTTGCTGAGGCTGAGTGGGCAAATGAGGGGCCAGGCTTCTCGAGACTGGATTTGAACCCATTTCTCTTTTGCTTCAAATCCAGGTTTCCTCCTTTCACAGAAATCAGAACTTCAGCTTCCAGAATCTTAGCAATCTTGGTTTTTCATTTGCTTCATCCATCAAATGAATTTGTCACTAGTTTCACATTTATTAACTCCACATAGCTACTATCTTTTAAAGGACAATTTAAAGCTTTCTTTTTTGTTATATAAGCAATGTTTGTATGTAATTCTGTACTTCACTGATGGTCAAGATATAATAGAAGGAAAAGGTGAGTGTGAGGGATGGGCTTTGTTTGGCTTAAGGAGTCTCAGGTGTTAGCGCTTTTTTATAATTCCATTTTCCCCTCAAGTTCTTCACCACCGAATGAAGATGTTTTATTTGTGTTCTTTTGCCTCAATCCAGGAATGTTGATGAAATCAAGTGTATGCATCTTGTTAAGGCAACTCATTGAATCTCTCTGTACCTCTATGTCGAACTTTTTGTGGATATAATAAAATCATAGAGATTGGATCGACAGCATTTCTGTGAGTGTTGGACTTCTCACCGCCCTTCCTTCTGTGACCCAGCTGGGGAATTTTCAGCTGAGATCACAGGTCTCATATGATGGCTTTCCAGACAGTCTTTTTCATTTGTCAATTCACATCTGGAAATTGAAGAAGTTATCTTTTGTATCTCAGCCCCTGTGATTTTTTTCCTTTTGGTTTAGGGTGAGGTATGGGGAATGGAGCATATTTTTGCACTTGTACATGAACAGCATTACCCTTGTATAGTGTGCATATTAAAATTCACATCTTTCCATTAGCAGGAACTTATTCTGCATTATCTCAATTCTTTAGGGGCTGGGTTATTCCATTTATAATTAATTGTACAATTTATTGCTCAGATGCAATTTTGCCTTGCAGAAAAGCATCTCACTAACCTCCTGCCCTCCCCACCCATATACTCCTGCACTTTATTTTTAACCTCTAAGAAGCCCCACTTTCCAGGATGCCTGGAGAATTTTCCAATGGGAAACCAGGAAAATTCCCACATTCAGTAGCAGTTTCAGTACCAGCAGAGGCATCAGCTGTTTGCAGCTGTCCCTTTGGGACCACAAAATCAAACAGTAATATCCCTGATATGGACAAAGCCCGGGCTTCAATTATTCAGCAAGAATCACAGTTGTGCAGGGAGAACAGCATGCCAGAGTGGACTCCATGCAGGCCTGGGGGTGAAAAGCTCTGCATTTTAATTTAGATTCTTCCCTGATGCATTGTATGTACTATTGGGTGAGTCTCTGAACCTTTCTGTGGTCACACTTTCAGGTGCAAGATCCATTGCTTGAAGCTCTGTCATGTTGTGGTGAATATTGACAGAATAATATCTCATCTCTGTGCCTTTCTCTATGTCTTCTTTCAAGCCTTTCAAATGTTAGGCATGGAATGCTCATCATCTGTGGATGGCAAACGCTGATCTTTTCCACCCTGGTGGATGGTCAGAAATGCCACTTCTCCTTCAAAGCCACCCACCCTTAGGAATCAGCAGTCTCCCCCATCAGCCTCCCTGGCAAATAGGAGCAGACTTCTCACTGAGCTGGAAGAGGAACAGGCTAGTGTTCAAGTCCCAGTTCAATCACTTACCTTATTTCATCCATTTGAAGACACATTTAACTTGTGCAAAATTGAGATGCATTTTAAAACCAATGGCATCTTTGCATATTTTAACTTTCAGCACTGTTTTCTTATTGGGACATGAAATAATTCAGTGAAATGCATAATACTTCTGTGGCTGCATGCAAATTATTTAGCCTCTCTAAACCTAAGTTTTATTTATAGAAAGGGCTGATAATGGCAACATGCTGCAGGTTTGCTGTGAAGATAAAGAAAGATAAAGTATGTGATTGAACTGAGAGAACTGGACAATAGAAGACATTCAGTGAAAATTAGTTGATGGCATCTTTAGATCTAGAAGATACTGGGGTAGATGGAAAGTGCTTTTTAATATTTCTTTTCTCTTTTGTCATGTATAGTTGGTATGGCTCTTCTAAATGACAGCTCTGTTGACACAAGTCCAGCTTTCATTACTAAATGGTGGCAAACTTTTCTTCTGTCCCCTTTTTCTAATTTAGTTTGTGATTGTGTGAAAAGGGTAGGGAAGGAAGAGTTATTTCAAATTTGAAGCCTACTGTGTATATATACCACAAATGTTAATTTTGACCTCCATTTTTATGATTGATAACATAATCACATGTCTTATAATTCTTAAGAGAATATATTTAATTCTTATGCCTTTGGAGGTATTATTAGTTTTAGAATGCAACTGTTTTTCTGACTGTAGCAGGTGACTGGACAGAAGCTAGAAGGATTGAATTTTAAATAAAAATGAACAAATAGACTGAATTTTTTTAGTAAATGTGTAGCAATGTAGTATGTCTAACTCTTCTAGTAGAAAAAGAACAAGATAATTAAGGTGACCATAAGCTACTTCAATGATACAGTGATCTGGATAAAGAAACAAAGAAACAGACCACTTATGTGTAATGCATTCATATCACTCATCCAGAAAACTTTTCTGGAGTATTCTGCTAGTGTGTGGCACTGTGCTAGGCACTGGGGACACAAAAATAAATAAAACTGGTTTCTGCCTTCCCAAATGCCATGGTCTTGTAGGAGAGAAGATATGGGGAATTAATGGGACTGTGACAAGCATGACACTAAAATCATATGGAAAATAAAGAGAAGGGAGAGAAGAGCTGATAAAAATGATCAAGAAAGAAGGGGAGTCAGGAAATATTACCCTAAAGATACCGCATATGAGCTAGATTTCAAAAAATTTAATATTAACTCCACTGGTTAACAGTAGTGTATCAATTTTTAGAATTAAGTCATTTAAATATGATTGACATATAACATCTCAGGGGTACAACATAGTGATTTGATATTTGTGTATACTGTGAAATGATCACCACAATAAGCCTTGTATTAGCCACACAGAGTTACAAATTTGTTTTTCTTGTGATGAGAACTTTTATGATCTACTCTTGATAAATTTCAAATACACAATATACCATACTAGTGTATCAATTTTCAATTTCCTGAATTTGATAATTAGATTATGTGTTTGTAAGAAAATGGCCTTGTTCTTAGTAGATACAACCTGGAATACTTAGAGGTAAAGAGTAATAATGTCTTTAATCTATTCTCAAAAGGCGCAGCAAAATAGTAACTGCTGTGTGTGTGTGTGTGTGTGTGTGTGTGTGAGGGGGAGAGAGGGAGAGAGGATACACAGTAGATGTGGCAAAATGTTAGAGACTGGAGACTCCATGTGAAGAGATTCATTGTTCTATTCATGCAATCTTTCTGTAGGTTTTCTGTCACTTGAATTTTTTCAAAATAAAAATAAAAAAGACTTCAAAATTTTAAATACTTCTAGAATTTCATACAGAAAAAATAGAAACTTTCTGTAAGTATAATTACATTTGCATGGGCAAAAAAACTATTTACCAATTGTACATTACCTTTGAAGCATTAATACTTGATTATAAAATAGGCCTCAAATATCTGGAGCAGTAGTTTACTTTGAACTGTCACCATATTGGCCCCTGAGTGCTTTAAAGTTAGTTAAATAAGAAAACAAAACAAAAACAAAAAAACGACTCCTTGTTTTGATCAAGTAATTAAAAACTGTAAATGGTCACACCTTCCTCCAAATTCTCAACATGTGTAAGTCAGTTGTTTGAACACAGTGTAAAATTGCATTGATATAATACCATACCTTACTAAGGGTTTTTTTTTTAAAGCACAGCATGTAATATTTGGTTTCAACTCATATTGTGACTCCATGAAAAGAACTTTCGATGTCTGTTCTGTGGACCAATTATTGGCATAATTGTGAACTAGCTATGTCTCCTTTTATATGTCTTCTGAAGAGCTCTCGTCCTGGTTCCTTGGGAAGCTGGTATTATACTCACAATCATAGTAATTACAGTTCCCACTACCAGCTCTCTTTTGGGAACACAATATGCTAGGCATCACGCTAAGCATTTGTATTTAAGGTATATCTCTTTGTAAACATACAGTTAAAAAAAACCCATTCTGACACTTCAATTAGCATTTTTTAAATTAAGGTATCATTGATATACACTCTTATGAAGGTTTCACATGAGCAACATTGTGGTTACTACATTCACCCATATTATCGAGTCCCCACCATAGCCCATTACAGTCACTGTCCATCACTGTAGTAAGGTGCCACAGAGTCACCACATGTCTTCTCTGTGCTCCACTGACTTCCCTGTGACCCTCCACATACCATGCGTACGAATCTTAATGCCCACAATTCCCTTCTTCCTCCCTCCCCACCTCCCCTCCCCCATCTTTCCCCTTTGGTAGTCTCTTCTTGGAGTCTGTGAGTTTTGTTCACTTCGTTTTGCTTCATTATTATCCTCCACAAATGAGGGAAATCATTTGGTACTTGTCTTTCTCCGCTTGGCTTATTTCACTGGGTATAATAACCTCTAGCTCCATCCATGTTGTTGCAAATGGTAAGATTTGTTTTCTTCTTACGGCTGAATAATATTCCATTATGTATATGTACCACCTCTTCTTTATCCATTCATCTACTGATGGACACTTAGGTTGCTTCCATTTCTTGGCTATTGTAACTAGTGCTGTGGTAAACATAGGGGTGCGTATGTCTTTTTGAATCTGGGATCTTGTTTTCTTTGGGTAAATTCTAGGAATATAATTCCTGGGTCTAATGGTATTTCTATTTTTAGTTTTTTGAGGAACCTCCATAAGCTTTCCACAATAGTTAAACTAATTTACATTCCCACCAGCACTGTAGGAGGGTTCCCCTTTCTCCACATCCTTGCCAGCATTTGTTGTTGCTTGTCTTTTGGATGTTGGCCATACTAATTGGTGTGAGGTGATATCTCACTGTGGTTTTAATTTGCATTTCCCTGATAATTAGTGATGTGGAGCATCTTTTCATATGCCTGTTCGCCATCTGAATTTCTATTTAGAAGAAGTGTCTGTTCATATCCTCTGCCCATTTTTAAATCAGGTTATTTGGTTTTTGGGTCCTGAGGCTTATGAGTTCTTTACATATTTTGGATGTTAACCAAAATCAGACTTCCTATCCATGAGCATGGGCTGTATTTTCATTTATTGGTATCTTCTTTAATTTATCTCATGAATGTCTTATAGTTTTCAGGGTATAGGTCTTTCACCTTGTTGGTTAGGTTTATTCCTAGGTATTTTATTATTTTTATGCAATTATGAATGGAATTGTTTTCCTGATTTCTCTTTCTGCTAGTTCATCATTAGTATATAGGAATGCAATAGTTTCTGTGTATTAGTTTTGTATCCTGCAACTTTGCTGAGTTCAGTTATTAGTTCCAGTAGTTTGGGGTGGATTCTTTAGGGTTTTTATGGACAATATCATGTCATCTGCAAACAGTGAGATTAACTTCTTCCTTACCAATCTGGATGCCTTTTATTTCTTTGTGTTGTCTGATTGCCATGACTAGAACTTCCAGTATTATGTTGAATAAAAATGGGGAGAGTGGGTATCCTTGTCTTATTCCCAATCTTAAAGGAAAAACTTTCAGATTTTCATGAAGTATGATCTTGGCTGTGGGTTTGTCATATATGGCCCTTACTATGTTGAGGTACTTGCCCTGTATACCCATTTTGTTGTTTTTAATCATGAATGGATGTTGAATTTTGTGGAATGTTTTTTCAGCATCTGTGGAGATGATCATGTGGCTTTTTTTCTTCTTCTTGTTGGTGTGGTGTATGATGTTTATGGATTTTTGAATACATTACCATCCTTGCTTCCCTGGAATAAATCCTATTTGATCATGATGGATGATGTTTTTGATATATTTTTGAATATGGTTTGCTAATATTTTGTTGAGTATTTTTGCATCTATGTTCATCAGGGATATTGGTCTGTCATTTTCTTATTTTGTGGTGTCTTTTTCTGGTTTTGGTATTAGAGTGATGCTGGCCTCATGGAATGCGTTTGGAAGTCCTCTTCTACTTTTTGGAAAACTTAAAGGAGGGTGGGTATTAGGTCTTCACTAAGTGTTTGATAAAATTCAGCAGTGAAGCCATCTGGTCCAGGCGTTTTGTTCTGAGGTAGTTTTTTTACTACCAATGTAATTTCATTGCTGGTAACTGGTCTGTTCAGATTTTCTGTTTCCTCCTGGGTCAGCCTAGGAAGGTCATATTTTTCTAGAAAGTTGTCCATTTCTTCTAGGTTATCCAATTTGTTAGCATATAATTTTTCATAGTATTCTTTAATAATTCTTTGTATTTCTGTGGTGTCTGTAGAGTTTTTTCCTTTCTCATTTCTTATTCTGCTTGTGTGTGTAGACTCTCTTTTTTTCTTGATAAGAATGGCTAGGGCTTTATCTATTTTGTTAATTTTCTCAAAGAACCAGCTCCTGCTTTCATGTATTTTTCTATTGTTTTATTCTCAATTTTATATATTTCTGCTCTAATCTTTATTATGTCCCCCCTTCAACTGACTTTGGGCCTTATTTGTTGTTCTTTTTCTAGTTTCCTTAATTGTAAGTTTAGACTGTTCATATGGGATTGTTCTTCTTTCCTGAAGTAGGCCTGTATTGCAATATACTTTTCTCTTAGCGCGAGCTTCACTGTGTCCCACAGATTTTGTGGTGTTGAGTTATTGTTGTCATTTGTCTCCATATATTGCTTGATCTCTGTTTTTATTTGGTCATTGATCCATTGATTATTTAAGAGCATGTTGTTTAGCCTCCATGTGTTCATGGGCCTTTTTGTTTTCTTTGTGTAATTTATTTTTAGTTTCATAATTTTGTGTTCTGAGAATCTGGTTGGTACAGTTTCAATCCTGAATTTACTGAGACTCTTTCTGTGGCCTAGTATATGATCTATTTTTGAAAATGTTCCATGTGGACTTGAGAAGAATGTGTATCCTGCTGCTTTTGGATGGAGAGTTCTGTAGATGTCTGTTAGGTCCATCTGTTCTAATGTGTTGTTTAGTGCTTCTGTCTCCTTATTTTTTGTCTGGTTGATCTGTCATTTGGAGTGAGTGGTGTGTTGAAGTCTCCTACAATGAATGCATTGCATTCTATTTCACTCTTTAATTATGTTAGTATTTGTTTCACATATGTAAGTGTTCCTATGTTGGGTACATATATGCTTATAATGGTTATATTCTCTTGTTGCTCTGATCCCTCCTTTTATCATTATGTAATGTCCTTTGTGTTATTACTTTCTTTGTTTTGAAGTCTACTTTGTGTGATACAAGTACTGGAACTCCTGCTTTTTTCTCCCTATTAGTTGCATGAAACATTTTTTGCCATCCCTTCACTTTTAGTCTGTGTATGTCTTTTGTTTTGAAGTGAGTCTCTTGTAGGCAGAGTATAGATGGGTCTTGCTTTTATATCCATTCAGTAGCTATGTCTTTTGATTGGTGCATTCAGACCATTTAGATTTAGGGTAATTATCAATAAGCATGTACTTATTGCCTTTGTAGGCTTTAGATTTTTGGTTACCAAAGGTTCAAGGGTAACTTCTTTACTATCTAACAGCCTAACTTAACTCACTTAGTACACTATGAAAAACACAATCTAAAGGTTCTTTTTTTTTTCCTTTTTCTTCCTCCTCCATTCTTTATATATTGGGTATCATATTCTGTACTCTTTGTCTATGCCTTGACTGAGTTTGGGGTTAGTTGATTCGATTTTGCATTTACTTAGTAATTAATTGGTCTACCTCCTTTACTGTGGTTTTATTTTCTCTGGTGACAGCTGTTTATTGTTAGGAACACTTCCTTCTATAGCAGTCCTTCCAAATACACTGTAGAGATGGTTTTGGGGATGTAAATTCTCTCAACTTTTGCCTATCTGGAAATTGTTTAATCCCACCTTCAAATTCAAATGATCATTTTGCTGGTTAGAGTATTCTTGGTTCAAGGCCCTTCTGCTTCATTGCATTAAAAATATCATGCCACTCCCTTCTGGCCTGTAAGGTTTCTGCTGAGAAGTCTGATGATAGCCTAATGCGTTTTCCTTTGTATGTGATCTTTCTTCTCTCTCTGGCTGCTTTTAATACTTTGTCCTTGTCCTTTGCCATTTTAAGTATATGTCTTGGTGTTTTCTTCCTTGGGACCCTTGTTTTGGGAGATCTTTGTACCTCCATGGTCTGAGGGACTACCTCATTCCCAGATTGGGGAAGTTTACAGCAATTGCCTTCTCCAAGACACTTTCTATCCCTTTTTTTCTCTCTTCTTCTTCTGGTACCCCCTAATGCAAATATTGTTCTGTTTGGATTGGTCACACTGTTCTCTCAATATTCTTTCATTCCTAGAGATCCTTTTTTCTCTCTGTGCCTCAGTTTCTTTGTATTCCTGTTCTCTCATTTCTGTTTCATTTACTGTCTCCTGTACTTCACCTAATCTGTTTTTAAATCCCTCCATTGTATGTTTCATTTTGTATACTGTATTTTTCAATGTTTGTATCTCATGCTTGAATTCCTCCCTAAGGTCTTGAATATTTTTCTGTAGCTCTGTGAGGATGTTTATGATTTTTATTTTGAAATCTTTTTCAGGAAGATCGGTGAGTTCAGTTTCACCTGGCCCTGTTTCTGATGGGATTTTGGTTTGAACCAGGTTCCTTTGACATTTCATTTTTGTATGTGGTGCCCTCTGGTGCTGAGGAGCTCTACTTTCTGGAGGTGCTCAGCCCCTAGAGTGATGGTTTGGGTTGCAGGCAAGTGGTGCTTGTGACTACTGGGAGAAAAGAGCTCTTTCTTGTTTCCCAGATGCAGTTCTGCCTCCACTGCAAGGGACTGTGGGCCAAGCGCACAGGGAGGGGCCTCTTTGCTATGCACTTCTAGCTTCCATAGGTGGTGCCACCCTCTAGCTGTGCTGGTGCAATGGTGGGGGCAGCTGGTATGTGAGCTGGTGCCTGCTGGGAGGAAGGAGCGGCAGGGTACTGTTGCAGTGGGGGTCCTTGGAGCTGCACTGCCAGCTGGAGGGTCAGAGTGCTTGAAGCTCCTGAATGTTCCCAACCTGCTGGGCTGAGTGCACTGGGACAATTTTGTCCACCTGTCCTTTGTCCTGAGCAGCAATCCTTGCCTCTTTAGTAGCCCTCTCACTGTTAGGAAGTCTCTCATAGTACCTACCTTTCTTTTGTCCCAGAGCAGCCAGTTTTGGGTACCTGTTCTACACAAGTTGCTGGAATCTCAGTAGCTCCAAGTATCCTGCCTGTCTTAGCTTTCCAACCCCACTAATCATGTCCAGAGCACCACATAATGTAGGTTTGTGCTCCCAGAGCAGATCTCCAGGGCTGGGTGTTCAGCAGTCTTAGGCCTCTGACTCCTCCTTTCTGCATTTCTCTTCCTCCTGCTGGTGAACTGGGGTGGGGGAAGGGCTTGAGTTCCACCAGATCACAGCTTTGGTACTTTACCCTTTTCTGTGAGGTCTGCTGTGTTCCCTAGGTGTAGACAGTCTGCTGCAGCCTTCTTTCCTGTTGCTCTTTCAGGATTAGTTGAATTTGCTATATTTTCATATTATGTGTGATTTTGGGAGGTTTCTATCTCTACTCTCATGCCTCCATCTTTAAGCCAATCTCCTGTTGGAAGATTTTTAATAATAAAAAGTTTGTTTGCTTTTTTAGAGAGTGATATTTAGAGACAGCTGAACAGGTTCAACAGGAGAGACCAAATCAATTCCATGTTAAATAAATTTTATCAGTGAATGTCCCAGAAATCTTTGGCATTTTTGCTGGCAGGTAATGAATATAATGATAATAAAAGCAATTACATATATTATCTTACTTAATTCTCATAAAAACCTTGAGATGATAACTATGAAATACTCATTTTACAGTTGAGATCACTTTAACTCAGGGAGGTGGCCTGCTTTGCCAGGCAGATTTGAACTCTGCTACTCTGGTGGCAATTTCTTATATTGCCTTCCAACCTGTCCCTTGTAAAACATCTGTACCGTGGGCTATGGGTTTTCCTCTGGCTTCCTCCACCTCTGTATTAGTCCTTCTTCCCTTCTTTCTCCAATCCTTGTCCATTTATGAACACCCAGATCATACCTCTTTAGTGAAAAAGATACCTACCACTGCAGCTTATCAAGATTTCTTCTGAATTCTTATTTTACTTGTAACTAAAGTAGAAGTTAATTATGTACTAACCTGTGACATTTTTCATAGTATTGTCTTGAATTGCTAATAAAATACTTAATTGTTTAATTTTACTTGTTCAAGCCTAGTGTTTCCAAGTAGATTTTTAAACATTCTGAGGGCATAAACAGTGTCATACTTTGTGTTCCTCACAAATGTTGGCACAGCATCTTGTATGATAAATTTGTGCTAGTTCATGGAAATTTTGGGGGACTTGATAAGTAATGGTAAGAAGAATAGTCTCCTTTATGCCAATTCCAGAGAGTCTATCTATGTGTAAGGAAAGAATTGGCAAATTCAAATATAGTAAATCATTCATTTAAAGTCCATGTTCAGGGAAACGCTTATCCCCACTCCCCTTACTGCTTTTGGTGTGACATCCTAGCTCTCCTTGCCTCTCTCCCTTTTCCTCACTCACCCTTTCTAGAGGGAGGAGAGATGAGCAGAGCAATAGCAGTCTGACATTTAAGTCTGAGAAGAAGGAATAGAGCATGCTCATTTCTCAATCTCAGTCTTGGTTTCCCTGATTTACAGAGAATATGTGTACTTATCTACTCTTGAATATGTAGGAAACTAAGCAGGCCTGGTTCTGCCCAGAATCTGGGCTGGCAAGCAGGCCGGTGACTGCAGTACTCCTGTTCTCCCTTTGACACAGTTCATAACTTCAATTCTGTCAAGCATCATTAGCAAGCCCACTTAGCTTTCCCATCTGAGACAGATCCTCCAACAGCCTAATCAGGAATACAGGTGATATTTTAGGTTCATCTTCCTGGTTGTGTGTGTCAATTCTGAACTTGGTTAGGGGGAAGTGTTATTTATAAGCCTGTCAAGCCTCAAACATGTCAAGAAAGTGATTTTTAGAATTAGACTCATTAATATCACCAGCTAACTGAAAAGAAGGCAGGGGTTCTTAACAGCAAGGTTTGGTAAGTCAATTTTGTTTAAAAAAACCCCTCAGATGGGGAGATGGAGTGGGAAACCTCCATGCCCCTGTTTACTCTGAAATGATCTGATTCTGTGATGGGTGAGGACGGTGATGGATTAGAAAGAAGGAGCTCCATTTCCCTTTTAGCCGCCACTGGTGGGAGAAGCAAAGACAAGATGGAGAAGTTAAGTGGGGAATAAGAACCATGTAAAATAAGTTATGGGAATAAAGAAGAATATTGACAAAGTGAAAAAAGAAGGGATATCAAATATTTGGTATCAAAGAGCAATTAAGATATATGAAGGTCATGGAAGGAAATGAGAATTGGACTTTGAAATAAGGCTTGACTATAGACATTAGGTTGGGTTAGGTATCAACCTATTCCACACCAGGTTTAGATCACTCTTTACTAGCTTAGGTACAAGGCTTTTATAATGCAAACAAGAAAAGTGAAGTCCAGAAATGTAAAAATACTTTCCCAAGGTCACAGCTATTTTCAGACTCCTTTGCCAAAGTTGAGGACCTCTACCCTCTGGACCTTGGGTGGGGTTGGGAGAGTTAGAATTAAGGTGGGAGAGGCCAGATGAGTGAGACCCCACACATACACCACACACTCATACACACCCACATGTGTGCATGCTACACACATACACAGACATAACTCAAGCAATTCTACTTTTATGTTCTTTAAAGTGCAGTCTTCTGAGTTAAATATTTTGGAATGAATTGAATGGTTCCTTGCACCTTGAGTTTGAAAACTACTGTACCACACAATGTGGTAACCCTTATTTTGATATGTGGTTGACTGCTAGATATAAAACCTATTAATACTAAAGACAAATAAGTGATTTTTGTGAAATCTGATGCCTTTTCTGCATTTCCCCTCCCCCCCCCAACTTGTGGCATCTCCAGAAGAATCCTAAGAGGGCATATCTATCAGGGTTTTGTTATTGAAAGGATGGTCCACAGACCGGGTTCATTAACATCACCTGAGAGCTTGTATCTGTATTTCAACAAGATCAGGCTGGTAAGTACCCATCCATGTGATCTCTATGGTCTTTTCAATTTCTGAAATTTTATGAATTTTGAATATTTAACTGTAAACATGTTTTCTTTGTAATTCTGTAATCAAGTGAATAACTTGTTTTGGAAGTTAGCGATGATGTCTTCATTCTTATGAACCTATTCATACACACTGCCTGTACACATGAACACATGAACAAATGGTTATTGTATTATCATGAGTGCTTAACATCATTTCCCATCAAGAAACGGAACTCAACATCTACCTTCAAATTTTTACTTAAAAACATATTTTCAAAAATATATATCGAGCCAGGAACGAGAGAAACAATTTAAGATGGGTCATTATAGCCCCTCAATGTGTCATGATGAATGTGTTTGGATTTTATAGAATAGCATCATGTGGAGGGGAAGAAGCCCTTAATTAGCTCATTAGTACTGATTTTACTTTTACAGTATAAACAATCTTTTGCAGAAGTCATAATTACTTATAGATGCTAATGCTGATGTGCTTTAAAAACCTAAAAATTGCTGTCATTGGAATTGTGTCTTGAAAATATGTTTATCTTAGTGCAAATGCTTTCTAGAATCCTGGAAAGCACTTAAAAATTTTTTTGAGGCACTTAAGCTCAACAGCTAATGGAAGATCATGTATTTAAATAATTTACACTTCCATCTGGTTTGAAGAACACCAGGTGGAAGTTGCTGATCAGGATGAGTCTGTTACGTGGAAGGAAATGTTTGCTCAAAATAAATGAAAGGCAAACATTTACATGAGTCTCATCTTTTTGTCTGTGTGGGTAGACTCCTGCTTCCTGCTGTACTATTCTCTGGTCCTGGGTTTTGTCTTTTATATTCACTGTGTACGGATGAGTTTCCAGAAGGAGCATGATGAATTGAGTGACTTGCCCTGTTTTATTTTCTTCTTCACAATCTTTTGATCACAAGCAATTATTGTCTCCCTTTCTCTTCCTTTCTGCTGCCAACCTGAAATCAAAAGAGGCCATCCCCTCCCCTTGCTGTAGGAGAGAGAAAGCTGAGCTTCCTGAATGTGCTTCTCCTTGTTGCTGGGCCAACTGGCACATTTTTTATTTCCCACTGCGTGTCACAGTGTGTTGTCAAAAGCTTGGTTTTGTGAGTTGACTTCTGATAGGCACTTACTGTATCTTACCTGTCAACGCCGCAGTGGACTTCCTCATTTACAGCATGGGGCTTGTGAGCACAGACCAAACCCTTCAAGCCAAGAAGAGTCCTGCGGAGCCCATGGCTCCCCTCTCCAGCTCTCTTCTGCTCACTGTGCTTGTCAGACACATTCTCCCATGTGTGGCCTTTTTTGGTGTGTATGAGTGTATGTGTGTCTATGTGTGTCATTTTAGGGTAGATAAAAGGATGAGGACCATTCCTGCTGTTAACCCGACAAAAGCAAAAAAGAGAACTTTTTGTTTGGGCATTGTAAGGAGTGACTGGCCGTGGAGGGCAGTTGTTCCCAGGGCTATAAACCAACTCACCTAACAGTTTCTCAGCTTACATGGGAGAGCATGAGATGGTTGCCACAAACTGACTCAGCACTGAGACAGGCAGCCTTTACAGTCCACGTATTTCAAACCGACACGACCTCCATACTCTACCAGTGGGACACTGAGGTTCACCTACCCTGCCTCTAAGTCTCCCCAGGGAAAAAGATCGCCAAATATGCAGCAGCTTCAAACTCCTCTTTTCCAGAGCCAAATGAAATACAAATTCCAAATGTTTCCAGTTTTATTCTAGGTTTAGAAATAACACTTCTTCGAGTCAGTTCTAAATTTGACAAAATATCCTCTCTCATTGCTAGAAACAAGCCTGGGCTGGGCTGGGTGGGGATGGGGGTGGGGAGACGCTGTGTATTACCCGGAATGACTGTTTCTCTGTCCATCACAACTATAGCGGAATCTCTGAGAGAAGAGCCCTTTAATTTGTTGTAAAAAAGTGGTATGGGGTACTAAAACATTGATGAAATTGCTGTGCGGCATTTTTTAGATATCGTTCGGCCACTCAGTCTGGAATGGGCGGTGGTCATTGCTGTCATCCCTTCCTTGATCAGCTCTCAGCTACACATGGGTGCGGACTGGAAAGGAGGCTCGCCAGGAGATGTGGTATTGAGACATCGCTATGGCTTCACCCTTCCGTGGGATGGCCTAGCAGTCTTAGGTGGTGAGGCTGGTGTATGTAGAACTGGGGATCTTGCAACAGTCCCCATGTTCCCCTCACATGGTGCCACTCCTGGTGTCACTGTGGGCAGGTGCTCCTGCCTCACCAAGTGTGGAAAGCATTTGCAGAACCACCTTCGTAAGCTTGGCAGGGATGCTGTTAATGACCGTCATCCTGATGAGCAAGTGGGACTCCTGACATGTGCTCTGCAAATACCTTCACTAGTTTTAGTTCAGGAAACACTGCTTGTTTTTCTCCTGCTCTTGATTTTCTGCTTACCTCCACATAACAAAAGATCCTCTGATTATCTCTAGCAGGGTATCAATATCAGTTTAGTAATAATATGCCAAGCTAGGGTACTTAATAACTTGCCTGCTTTTCATTTGATGGTAAATTTCTCCCTTCAACTTGAGCCTGCTGCAAACAGCCCTGTTATGGGTTTGTAGTAAGCTACTGTGGTGGTGGTGCTGGTCTTTCCCCACTTGCTCCACTCAGCGCTCTGGTTCTCCGGGCCAGATGTGGTGTTGGTGTGGAAGAGGAGAGAGAGGCAGGAAGGTTTCACCCTCGGCATGATGCTCTTGGTTTTGGGAGATTTAAAAAACAACTTTTCTCTTGTAGGACACACACATGCACATACACACATGCAAATTGCTGGGGTTTTATTGCCTGCTAATGTGTCTCCACTGGCTGGTCACATAAATGGTCCTCAGCCCTGGGAATTCAACAGTTCACACCCTGTTGGGGTCACCTCACCTGCCTAGGTAGGATCACAAAAAGATCCTAACTTACTCTTTTGCTGGTTTTCTTATATGAAAGGACATATCTGGGCACACTCAGGAATTCTTTGCCCCAACAAGCCTTGGGAGCATCCACAGGCCATGGTGTCCCCCAGCTCTGTGGGATGCATGTCAGGCTCTCAGAGGGATCCCACTGAAGTCCTTTTCTTATACCTAAAGGGAGAGGCATGCACTGACTAATACCCACACATCCCTTAATCTTGAGGAGAGTCGGCACACACAGAACACAGCAGCTCTCCAAAAAGTCCTTTTATAACTTCAACTCATTTTTCAGTCCCTCTGGTCCTTTCAAGGCTGGGTTGGGTAGTCAGCAAAATACTAAATACCAGTTCTTAAGCAAGTTCCATGCTCTGACTGGTGGACTTGCATTTCACTTTGAAATATAATATTTATTGTCTTTGGGCCTCTGCTGAAATTAAAGTCAAAATGGTTTATTTAACATCTGGTTACATTAAATCAAAGTTTGAGTTTCAAAATCCAGGTTTTCTGTTCCTATGGACATGTGGATATCTGTGCATTCTCAGCTGAATGATCACATTCTTAGGTTCCTCTTCCAGTTGCTCTTTGACTACATGTGTACTTGAATGCAGAGGTCACAGGCGAAACAAATTTTCCCAGAGCAGAGGCGTTCTATTGTTTATCTTGGACCAGACAAAATCACGAGGAAACCCCTATAGCCTCAAGATGTAGACAGGAATTATTAAACATTTTTGACCCCTTTCTCCAAGGCATGATCTTCAGCAGCAAAGTAGAATAGTATTCAAAAAGGAAGAAAACAATGATTAATGAGCCAACACTTATTCTGCAGATGTTGTGCTAAGTGCTTTGTAGCAACTGGCCCAGGACCCTCACAACAGCCATGTGTGAGGTAATGCTATTATTCTTGAAGAAATTTTGTGACTTGCCCAAGTTCATGTACAGTTTAGATTTTGGTTCAGGAAATTAACTTCATAGCATATTTTCATAGAAAGATTGAAAGGGGAATTAAGAGTGACTGGAGTTCTGAAAAGAAACTTCCTATAAAACAGGTGATTCTAGAATTTTACACATTGTCTCGTGGCCTTGACTTCACTTAGTTTCAGCCATTTCATTGAATTTATTTTAAATAATCTTGCCCACTGAACATAGTCTGTTTCTGTGGGCATGGGAGTTTTAGGGCAAAGGGACAAGTTTGTTTTTTTAACACTTTATTGAGTTGTGATGGACCTGTAAAAAGTTGTACATATTAAATGCGTTTGACTAGTTTGGGGATGTGTCTACATCCTTGAAACCATCGCTACCCTCAATGCTGTAGACATATTTATCACCTCTCCAAGTTTCCTCCAGCCCCCTTTGTTGTTATTTTTTTGTGTCAAAAGAATACCTAACATAAGACCTACTCTCTTAGCAAATATTAAGTATACAATATAGAGCTGACCCTTGAACAACATAGGGGGTAGCAGAGCCAACCTGCTGTGCAGCAAAAAATGCATGTATAACTTTTGACTTCCCAAAATTCTTAACTACTAGTAACCTGTTATTGACTGGAAGTCTTCCTGATAATATAAACAGTCAACTAATACATATTCTGTATGTTTTATATACTGTATTCTATGTGTAATATAAGTATATTCATATACTGTATGTAAAACATATAAAAATGTTCAGTATTTTTACTGAATGTATTATATACTGTATTCTTACAATAAATTAAGCTAGAAAAAGGAAATAAGTTTTCAAATTGTCACAAAGCCCTAAAAAGCTTTCCAGCATATTTATTGAAAAAGTCCACCTCTAAGTGGGCCCACACAATTCAAATCCATGTTCGAAGGTCAACTGTAGAGTTGTTCGCTATAGGCCCTATGTGTATAGTAGATCTCCAGAGCTCAGTATCTGTGAAACACACCTCTGGAGAACTGTGGATACCTGTAGACTAACATAAATCACATTGTTAGACTGTCTGGTGGCCAAAGCCTCCAGCCAGACAAGACACTCCCATTAAGCAGGACATTCCAAGTCCAGGAGCTGAAATTTTGTTTGACCACCACCTCCCTACTTACTTCTCCCCACACCCAAAGGGGCAAGTTTGATAAGAACAGTGTTCAAGGTTTTCTATAAACTTCCTCGACCCATTTCATGAACCTTTAAGATCCTTTCATCCAGTGCATTTCTTTCAATAAAAAGTGTTGAGAGCCGTTTGTCATTGCAACTCCCTGACCAGTCTGATAGCTATTTTCTTGGAAGTCGAGGCTTTCTTTACGCAGGTTGGGATTTACAGACCTGAGGTGGGCCATGTAGTAGCCATGTTTTGTTGGCTCCCTGAAGAAAGGGAAAAGCCAAGTCTGAAACTGACCCCATGGAGCCCTGGAGTGGGCTGGGACCCAGTGCACGTTAATGCCTTCCCTTTTTCCTTCCCAGTCCCATGGATGGAATGGTTTTGACTTAGCCTGTGTCCCCTCCCCTCCTGGAGGAGAGAAGACATGTGTTTAGGTCAGCTTATATTGTTTGCAGTGATTCTTAGCCAGGGTGGCTGGCTGATTGTGTGTGAATTTTGGAAACAGCAGTGAACAGTGGATTGAGTAAGCAATGGCTTTTATGTATTTCCAAAGGACACATGGAAAACTGGAAAATGGGAATATGGAGGAGTTGTGGGGATGCTGATTCCTGTGGCTTTTTCCTCTAGACAGAACTAAGCAAACTACTCTGCCTTTCCCCACCCCCAATCCCAGGATTTAAGATGTTCTCTAGATTGTACTGACATCTCTTTCCCTCCACACATCCTTATTGTCATTTTTAGCACTTAGTTCTAAAGCTACTCTGACTTCTTAGGAATTTCCTGAAATGAGAATGACTTTAAATTAGACTAATCTGGGCTTCCCAGGTGGTAGTGGGATTTACTCCCTTTCTGTCCTCACCATCTAAAATTTGAAATGTTATTTTTCTCAATATTTTATGACTCTTATGACCAGTCTGAATTAAAAATAAAAAAGATGTCTAGAAAACCATTTATTGTTGTGTTAAATGTATTCCAGTGAAAATTGTGAGTCAGATTCAGGACAAGTCCCCTGGACCTTCTACAGACATACTGCCTTCCTTAAGAATTTTCTATATAGAATGCTTTATTCTTAAAATTTTTCAACAAATATTTGTTGGGCACCTACTACGTCCCAGTAGCTGTTCTAGGAAGCTGGGGTACACTGAACAAAATAAAACAAAATCGTGTCCTTCATGGAGCTTACATTCTCATGAGTGGATAGAGAAACAAAACAAAAAAATACATAGTGTGTTAGAGACACATGCTATGGAAAAATAAAACAGGAAGGGGGGATCATGATGCTGGAATGGAGGAGGTGGTTTAATTTCAAGTAAGAACATTAGGGAAGCTTTACTGGGAAGGTAATGTTTGAGCCGATTTGAAAGGGGGCAGGAAGTGAGCTCTGTGGAGTTGTGAAAGTGCCAGAAACACCATGACTTTTAGGAGATACACTCCAGGGGAGGACTCCTCTGGCTTGGTCCTCTCTGGTACTGGATCTCTGGGATCAGTTCAGAGGTCAAGTGACCTCTCAAAGTCAGGGCAGAGCAGTGGGACTTTAAGGGAAAAGGTGATGGGAAGGAAAGAACTTGTGGTACCAGGTTGGCAGTGGGCTTAGAGACCCAGTCTTTCTCTCCCAAGGGTAGCTGTTCTGTTTCAGGCCTCAGATACAGTCCTGTGTCTCCTTGCTTTGTCTGGTTTTGCAAAATGTAGCACATCTAAGGTGAGATAGAGCCCAGTTCACACAGGCCAGTCCTCACCTCTGATTCCAAGTGCAAATCTGGAGAGTTCCCCAAACCACTCTTAGTTTGGATAATTCACTAGAAAGGCTCACCGAACTCCCTGAAAATTGTTACACTCATGGTTATGGGTTATAACGGATTAAAATCAGCCAATGGAAGAGGTGTATAGGGCAATGTCCTGGAAGGGGACAAGTGCTGTGCATCCAGTTGTCCTCTCCCCATGGAGACATGGACCCTGTCAACCCCTCCTGTCATCCACGTGTGATAATATGCCCAGAGGATCGCCAAATGGGAAGCTCATTTGAGCCAGGATGTCCAGAGGCTTTTCAGCACCCAGTCACATGGTGCCCATATGGCTGTCCTTTAGTCTCTTGCTCTTCTGGAGATCAGGTTGATACCCTTAGTCTCCAGTACCTCCGGAGAGCCACAGATACCACTTGGCCTAACATAAATCACATTGTTAGACTAGCTGGTGGCTAGAGCCTCCATGCAGAAAAGACACTCCTGTTAAGCAGGACATTCCAGGACCCAAGAGATCACGTCTCTGTAGCCAAGGGCAAAGGCCAGACCTAACTTTTGGATATGGTTGCGTCTTCACTACACAGTTTGTAACATGCAACTATTTTTCCTCAACACTTTTGTTTTTATAACATCACTCATAATTTTTCTTCATTAGAAATCCTGGTGATAGGTGAGGAGGCAGGAGCAGAGCTGGGGTTTTCTTCATCTGTACACATGAGGGAACCGCAAATTTTGTATTTGCATCTCAAGGTTCTTCACTGTTGAATATACAGTAGATGGTTTTAAATAACATTCTTCTCATCGTCTTTTGTCCCTTTTTGGTGCAAGATGGAAAACATGAATTCATGGAAAAAATATGTATATATTCTGCACAAAATCATTGAAGGTAAGTAAACTAATAGCATATAGATTTAAATGTTTGCTGGTTTGTGTCAGTGTCTGGTTATGCAATGAATAATTCATCTCAAACTAGTAGAATGTAACATTTACATAAAATAATACTTTGCAAATTTATGGTAAGTACTAATTACTTGCCTTATTTGCCATGACTATGATATTAAATATTCATAAAAATGTGATTATTTCTTTGATTTGGCAGGCATTTAGATTTCTCTACAGCTTTTCACACTGCTAATTTTAATCCAGTAAATTATCTGGAAGAAAACAGTATGCAGCCTAAAACTGTTCAAAATTCACTCCAGCATTGAGCACATTATGGACGTAATGATCCATTACAACCAAACTTTAAGAAGGTCTTAGAAGAAAACTGAGAATTAAACAAAGAAATATGGAGGCTATCATCATGATTTGTCAGATATGTTTATTAGGAGGTTTTTTTTTTTTTTTACATATACTATGGAAAACCTTTAGAAGGACTATCTTGATATATAACAAATGCATTTTGAGATGTTTTGCTCCCGCCAGGGGCCAGTTTAAGAGAATTTACCAGGACTCTGCCAGTGCTCATTTCCCAGCTTGATGTTCAGGGATATTATTTGTGAGGCACATTAATGCAAGAACCTGAACTGTGGGTAAGTGTGCTGGAAATGTGCTCCTTATGGGATTGGGGGAGGACATGCCTCCCGTCCTTACTGGTCCTGCTTAAGTTGTGGGTTCTTATATTCTTTAAAACAAAATCAGAGTTCCATGGCACAAGACTCATATACCAGCAGAGCCTGTACTGCAGGACCTGAATACATAAGATATATATGTTAACTTATAATTATTCTGATAATAACCTGCTTGCTTTTTTTTTTTGATCCAGTGAGCACAAAATGAAACTCTCTTATGGATAATCAGCATTCTCTGGTCCAAAAATCCAGGGATCTAATGGCCTTTGGATATAAGATAAAAAGGGAGGTGGTAGGGAAAGAGGGGGAAAGATTGTCAGACATGCATTTGCTCATCAGAAAATAGTTGGAGGAGATGGCAGAGGGGGACCAGACTCAGTATATGTCTCATTTATGTCACAGCTTCTGTCACTGAATCCCAAGAGACAAAGAATTTTATAACTAGAGTTCCTTTGAAAGCTAGTATTCAACAGGGACAGTTTTATGAAACCAGTGTATGAAGCTAAAGCTAGGAAATATTCCCAGATCTGTTCATACCTGTCTGTTTATGAAACCTTGAATCAGGTCAGGGCCATTTACTGAATAACACAAGTTGGTAACTCTGAAGAGTAATGTGTTTAAAATGTAAACCCAAACACTGACGGTTTATAACTCAAGATTGATAGAAGAGGACAGGTGGTGTGGCATTTGGACACAAAGGACAGAAGGTGAGGGTGCTCCTTTCATAAGCCTTACTGAAAATGTGAGATGAAAATTAACACTGAAAATTTAGAAGGGTAGCAACTCAACAAAGCCTGTAAATCAGTAAGTAAAAGGGTGCTGTCCTTTGTCTTTGGAAGATGACCATGACCTGGTAAGCAATGTACACGTTAACAGATACTCAACAGTATGCTCTGAAGGAAGATAGCTTGTTTTTTCTCATGTCAGGAGGTAACAGAGCACAGTGATGAGGTTAGGAGCAGACAGATGTGGGTGAGACTTCTCATAAGTTACTCAACTTCTGTCTGACTCAGTTTCCTTCTGTGAACTGGAGAAAACATTCATATTCATCTCAGGACTGGTGAGGATATACTGAGAATGTTCACATAAGAACTTAGCATTGTGTCTGGCATGTAATAAGTACTTAATAAATCTTAGTTAATATTATTGTGACTCCTAGGTACACGAAGCTAAAACATGAAAAAGATCCGTTGAATATCTATTCATGTAAAGAAGGATTTCAGATATTTGCCTGATATTTGCTGAAATACTGAATTGACTACACCCACGGTTTTGTGACAGTGGAAAACCAGCATAATCTAGGTAAGTCAGTAATTTACTCCCAACTCTGTCTTGGGTTTAAGCAGGATTGAGCAAAGCAGACATTTCAATATTAGATTCAAGATGAACCTCATTTCCAGAACACCTTTAAGTCTGGTTGCTCTGGATACATTCTATATTAGAAGTTCCAAATCTGGGATCCATGGGTATCTGGAGCCCAGGCCTGTTGCTATAGACCCTTTAAGGAATCTGAACACCTGGAAATGGGATACGTATATGCATTTTTGGTATGGATTGGTGCATAATTTTGATCAGATTATTAAGGGACTTATGATTCTACAAGATTTCGGAGTAACTTGTCTGTATTGTGGGGGATCCTCTTAATGAACACTACTTGGAAGCAAAGAAGGTTCCAGACTCCAAGTGAGGCCTGGACTGTGATAAGGAGAGCAGGAATCTTGTCTGACTTGGTTTTGGCATTAGAAGGCTGCCTATGATGTGTTAGCTTTTTGGAAGCACTTCACACTGAAATTGTACTCCAGAAAATTTATTTGGTCATTCCCTCAAATGTTGCTCTTTAACCATAGCCACCTCATCTTTTCTTATATAGTTATTATTTTGAGCCTCAAGTGCTAGACTTTCCATTTTTAACAATAATTACAATGTTAGATTTTCCCATAATTTTATTATACTGAAATAGTTTTGAATCCTGATTCTGTCATTTGATATATTTTATGACACTCAATTTCTTCAATCATAAATTTATGATTATGTCATCTAAATAAATATGGAAAATCTTGTGTCCATTTGAGAAAGTTCTTTTCTTTTTTGAAAAAAAAAAAAAAAACCCCACAAAAGACATGTTCAGGCCTGGTAAGCTTTTTCAACACAAAATACTGTAATCATCTTCCTGGCAAAATAAGGATGATATTTACAGATCAATTTTTGAGTCCCTTGTTATAATGTTGAACTGACAAATTAGGGAAGAGCAAGAATAGATTAAAATATGTTATTCCTTTTTAGCCAAAGTCTTCTTGTGTCATTGTTTTGAAAATTAGCAATGATGCATGAATATGATTTGCCTAAATTGAGGCTATAAAAAAAAATAACGCAAAGAACGTTGTAGTAGAGTGTGAAGCTATTCTGACCCAATTTTACTTCCCTAACAAACCCACACAAAGTCCTCAGAAAATCTGCTGCAAGATGGCACAGTATAAAATAACTATGTATAAGTTAACCCCACCCACATCCCTCTCCCTACCTATGTTGCTAGCCACACTTCTTACAACGAAAAAATATAAACTGCATGCTTGCTTGCTTTCTCTGAAGTTTATGCACCACCTACTGAATTGCTTTTCCAAGCCCTGAACCAACCTTCTCAAGTGCCTGCTTCGCAGGTTTGAGAAACAAAGCTGCCTTTAAATAAAAGATTCAGTCTGATGGAGCCTCTCCAGTTCCTGGTGCTAATCATAGAACTGGAGTGGGCGGCTTTCAGAAAAGCAGAACGCACACGTTTTAAAGGTGGGGGGATCCTAGCTCCCAAGAAAAACTGCAAAGTATACCTAATTTCCCTTTCCATGAGTCTGCTCACCGAAGGCTTATTATGATTGTGATTATCCGGACAAGGACTTGTGGTTCCCCTCAGCACCTCACTGCTGTGGGCGGAGTGGCGAGGCAGCACGGGAGGAGGGGGGCGTCCCGACAGGAAGCGGGACACAGGAGGTCAGAGCCGTGCGCAGCGGCTCTCAGCAGCTGTGGGCACCATCTGACTGATCCGAGCGCGTCCTCCGAGCTGCCACAACAATATGTGGAGCTTACAGGAGATCCAGGCCCGGCTGCAGAATGTCATTTCCTATAAAGGAACTGGCTGAATTGGCGCCGGTTCCGTCCTGGGCAAACGTGCCTAGCGGACCAAGTGTGGCCTTCATTTACCCAGCGTCTCCGAGAGGAACACAAAGGGCGGGAGGAGACGGTTTCCTTTGCGAACACGGAGATAACATTGTTTGCCTATGTTAATTTAAAAGGAGGACCCAAGACATCAGACATCTGGTTTTTAAAAGTCAAATCTGTGCCCTACATTTGGAGTTTTTCATTTAATTGGGATATAATTAAAAATCTCAACAATGAAAAATGGGAGGAATCTGCCAGACCATTTCCATTCCTGGAATTCTCACCCCACTGAGGTCAAACAGCCCTTCGACTGGGTTTTAAATACTCAACTTCCCTTGTGCAGATGGCTTGGTTGACCAGCGCTGCCATTTCCCAGCTGGATGGAGGGAGGTCAGCTCTCTGGAGCCTGGGATGGTTTTCCTGACAGCATATTACCCTAAGCTGCTCAAAATATGTGATGTCTAGAAACAGGGAATACTGTTTATTGTAGCTTATGTGCATTGTGTGGGCCTTTACTGCTGAATCAGAGGGTCTTGTGCTTTAAATGTCACTGCTCTGCCAGGCCGCTTCTTTGCTCCTGGGAAAGAATATGAAAGAATTTTAAAGAAAAGACAGCCATTAGTCCACTGGTGCCACCAACGCCAGTGCGTTTTAGGAAGAAGGAACTTAAAACAATGCAAAGTGATCCAGCGAAGATGGACACACCTTTTGCCCAGTGCTGTGTAGAGGGGAGGAGTGAGCATTCTAAATGAGTCTGGGAAAAAGCAGAGACTCACAATATATTCAAATTCCAGGTTGCCGTAACAAAGGATCAAAAACTGGGTGCCTTAAGACAAAGGCAGTTTATCCCACAGCTCTGGAGGCTGGAAGCCCCAAATCAAGGTGTTACCAGGGTCACCCCCATCTGAAGCCTCCAAGCGAGGCCCCTTCCTTGTCTCTCCAAGCTCTGGAAGCCTCAGATGTTCCTTGGCCTGTGCCAGCGTGGCTCTGATCTCTGCTGCTGTCTTCATATGGCCTTCTTTCTCCCTGGGTCTCCATGTCTTCACACCTCCTCCTTCCGTGTCTCTCTCTTCTTCTTATAAGGACACAATCATACTGGATTAAGAGCCCACCCACTCGTGTGACCTCATCTTAATTATTACATCTGCCAAGACCTCTTTTCCAAGTAAGGTCACGTTCTGAGATGTTAGGGGTTTGGATTTCCACATATCTTTTTGGGGGGATACAATTAAGCCCCTAACACAGAGTAAAAAAAAATCAGAGAAGATTGTTGGAGAATTAAGTAAGGAACCTAGAGGAAATTGAATCCTGTAGCTTTCTTTCACGTTAGCTTTAAAGCTGGTGAGGAATTGGGGTGAGGCAGGGTAGGGAGGTGCTGTGCGGCTGAGGTGGGATCAGGCAGCGCCCCCCACTGGCAGGAATTTAATGCTTAAAGATACTAGGAACCATAGGCGCAGTATTACAATGTGCAAGATTTATAAATGAAGGCAGCGCCAAGACAACATTTGGTGGCACCACAGATCGCTTTTGGGTCTAATGATGAATTAGAAAAACTCTTTGTGAGGTGCCCTGTCACAGAAGGAAAGTGCCTTTGTGATTTGTGACGTGTAATTTTAGAGGAGACAAAACGCCTGTATTAAGTCAAAGGTACACACAAAGCACCTGCTGAGTGTCAAGCTCTATAGTTTGGATATACAAAAGTAATGTAGGGTATTTACATATGCTTAAAGAAATCTAACCAGAGGGGTTTGGTTAGATGTTATCCTTGATTGAAATCCTTATTGTATCAGGAGTCCCATGTCATCTCCATTCTTATTTCTTAGTCTGGGGTCATTTGAGAGGTAATACAGGCACTGCCAGGCTTGTTCTCAGCTTCCTAGCAGCTAGAAAATGAAGTTCTACCCTTGAAGTCCAAGTAGTTGACTTAATTGTTATTGTCCTACCTTAACACTTAAATTTTCTGAGTGCTGCGGGTAAAAGGAACAACTTAATCACCCTGTCTCAAACAACACCCAACTACACAAGACATTTACCAATTTTCAATATGAAGGAAATGGTAGTGGAAGATCCAGCACCGACTGGGCCCCATAGTGTCCTGGACATCCCTGTCGGTCCTTCGGGGTCCACTTCTTCAGCAGAGCTGGGGAAGGACCCCCAGGAGGATGCTGGTGTCCCCTGCCCAAGACGATGTGGCAGTGAGAGGAGTGTGCCAGGATTCAAATCCTCATTTGTCTGCCTCCAATGCCTGCGTACCCGTTGCCTGCTCTTTTGGAGCTAATGGTTGAGGAGGGAGCAGAGTTTTTCAGGTTTGTGCAAAGCAGAGGAGCAGAAGCAAGAAATAGTACGTTCAGAAACACATTTTATTGGGTATTATCTATGTGCCAGGCACTTTAGAAAATAGACATTTTTATTCATTATGTATTTAGTTAGTTCATCTAGGCACTTTCGTATGCTCTCTCTTCTCACAAAAACCATGCCAAGGATATTCCCATTTTCCAACTGAAGAAGGTTTTCCAAAGATTAGACAGAGAGCTGGGCTTTGTATAGTTGCAAGTGGCAAGTAGAGAATGGCACTAATTTTGAATTATTCAGAGCAGAAGCACCTTGTCAGTAAGCAGGAGAGATAAAATTGGAAGTGTGTGGGCAATTGATGGAGGGCTCTGAATGTAAACCTGAAGACTGTATCTACAACACTGATATTACCAAGCAACTGCAGATTTTGAGCAGCTGGGTGAAGTGATGAAAACAATATTGAAGAAGAGGAATCCAACATTTATGAGAGGAGAAAGTAGAGGCAGGGAAACCAGCCAGAAGGTTTTTACAGTAACTGAGGCATATGGAATTGGGCCTTCTGTGAATGGGGGCAGTGGAAAGGAAAAGAAAGGGAGCTTGTTTGTTTGTTTATACCTTTTCTTCTTCCAAAGAAGAATTTCAGGTAGTTTGCAAGAATCTATAAAATGCAGCAGAGCAATACAAAAAAGAGGTATGAAAACATAAAAAAGCATACAACATAAAAAATATAAAAACAAACAAGGAGTAATAAAATAGAACCAAGGCTGATTCCTGTTATGGAAGGCATCTCACTTTTCTACAAGTAATTCAATAAGGGAACAAATCTATACATACTAGAGATACAACTCTGTTTCTCTGGCTTAATACAGGAGTGAATTTTAAAGTATGTAGAGGAATTTTAGGGCTGCATACCCTTTAGACAATCTAAAAGTTGTACAACTTTGGTTAGATATTGCAAGACAGTATGTTCAAGTAATAGGACTGTGTTATTGTATGCTAGAGATGAAAACCAGAAACATACTCCGTAATCAAAGTTCAGTTGGCTACTATTGTCATTGACATTTTCTTTTGAGAAAGGAAATGTGCCTGGGTAGAGCATCCTAACTCCGTTCATGAGGGAGTGAAGTATTCACTTGGGAGGTGTAGAGATTATCATTAGAAAAAAAAAGCATAAGTGGTGATGATGGCCTCTAATTTTAACTTCATATAACATATCCAGCTGAGAAAATTTTAAGGCAAGTATAAGGAACATCACAGACATACATAGTTACATCAACCATAGAATTTCAGTTTAGTTTTATGCAAAACATCTTCCTGGTTGCCCTTTGAATAGACTAACTGTGACATGTGTATTAGGAAAGGGCTAACTTTCTGTTTGGTGAGATAAGTGGTCACTGAAAGGCACCAGGTGATGAGTCAGTGACTTAGAGAACAACGGGAAGAGATGAACCTTGGTCGGTTCATGATAGATGATATCAGTGGATCTTTAGTTGCAAACAACAGTATCCTTATTGTAGTTGGTTCAAGCAGGAGAATAACTTGTTAAAAGATTTTTGACTGGTACTCTTAGTAAGAAATACACTTCCCACCGTGGCTTTCCCATGCCCATACATGTCTTTATATGTAAATGAAACAATTTGAATGGAGCGATACTTGCTATAACTCCATATGATTTAAGCATTCTTCTTACTCCATTGTTTCATTTTTTAAAAATTGCTGGTTGTGGTGCTCTAAACTGATTTTACTCCCTACTATTGGGTTGTGAACAATAGTTTAAAAAACCACCATGTTAAAAGTTACATGGATGGAATATAGTGCTGGCGTTTCTGCAGTTGCTGAGTTAGGTAAGGCAGCCAGTCACAATAGCAAAACATATCATGGTTCAGCTTAAGTGGGTCAATGCTTCTACCTCCCGGGTTCATATCCTTGATTTGAGGCACCAGACACTAGAAACTGCACCATTATTTTCCACAGAAGTCAGATGCTTCCTTTGCCATCCTAGTCAGAAGATGGATCCCATCACAGTTTGGCTTCCTTGGGTTGCTTAACTCCAAATTGCAGGGTCCTGTGGGTGTGTCTGATGGTGGAGGGCTCATGTGTTGGTGCCCTTGTGGCAAGGAAGGTGCATCTTCTGATGTTTATCTAGGGAAGGCAAAGCTTTTATGGTGGAGAATTCCCCAAGTATAGGGAGTTCGTTCTGGAGATGTTGGGCAGATAGAAAAATGATAAGTGCTTAGTACATCCCAGATAAATGGCAACTTTCACTGAATTGATTTTAGAAAAAATTCATATTGAATGCTTGGTATACTTTTTTTTTTTTAATTTATTTATTTTTATTTTTTTGAAGAACATTAAGTTTACTAGGCTCTCCCCTACCCCAAGTCCCCCCCACAAACCCCATTACAGTCACTGTCCATCAGCATAGAATGCTTGGTATTCTTAATGAGTATTATAAAATTGAGTGTACAGAGGAGTAGAAGTTCAGGTACTGAGTCTTGAGGAGCCATGGCAAAAGCCTCAGTGAGCAGTAGATGGAAAGCAATACATAGTAATTGCCCTTGCTGGTTTGAACAGAGGGAATTATTTCCCGACACAGTACCATAGACTCACCTGCTAGGGCTTACCAGAGAATATTTCACATTACGGATGGGCCCAGTGTACTGTGATCACACTAACTTCCCTTGCAGGAGGTTATGTGTGTGTTTCAAGCTGGCAAAATCACCGATTACCTCTAGCACTGTGCTGGGAAGGCCTTTATTAGGTCTAGATTCCAGATAATTGTGGAAACATCTCAAATAGCTCATTATAGTTGGCAATGGAGAGATGAGGAAAGGTGAGGCACATTTTCTTTCTCTTAGACATGAGCCTTACAGTATTTAGATTGCTCTTAACAAATGAGATTCTCGCAAAGACTGTCAATTATGGTAATAAACTGGATGACAAGAATCTGAGAGAATATAGATATGACCTTTGTGGTTCTAATTATTATCACTGCTCTTTGCATAACACCCAGAAGACAGAACAAGCAACTTAACTAGGGCATAACTGTTCATGATAGTAGCATGGATGATGCATTGTTTGTGTTTATACCTATTTGATTTGGTAGTGATGGTGGGGGGGTGGTATCCTAGTTAAATAAGGATATTAATGTTTTATCCTAGTCTGATTTTGTTGAGCACCTGTTAATAGTACTTAGGTTCTGTTCCTTATTAAGTCCATTGTTCAGGAGGAGACACATAGCTTAAATGATTAAATCTAAATGTAATCATCATTTATCTAGGGCTAACTGTTGATTGCTTTAAAGGACAAAGAAGAAAGGAAGATAAATTATGAAACATGTGCCAAAGTAGGCCAAATATAATTATCCTAAATTTCAGAGCTCAGTTCAGATATGAGGATTTTAAGATGTGTGGTCATCATTAAATTTTGCCAGATGAATATAGCTGGAGGAAAACACACAACTCTGCTGACTGGAATCACTTAAAATTTGTGACGACTACAAGCTCCAGTAGGCCCTTAGTGCTAGTACATTTCTCTAATCAATTCGTTTTCTTGTTTTCCTACATGACTATTTCATACCTTCTTCTCTCCACCAAACCTCTTCTTTCATTACTCTCCACTGATAAACTTCCATCATTGAGAAAATAGAGGCAATCTGAGGAGAGCGTCCATGTACTGCCACTCTGGAATCTGCCAACTGACTTGCATTTTTACACACATCCTCCTGTAATAATAAAAGAACTACCTATATACATTTTTAAAATGCAGTGGATCCTATCCCTTCTTACCTGCTCAAATACATGGCTTCTATAGTGTGCCTTTTCTCTCTTAAATTGTTAATTTCCCTCTAAATCATGGGTAATTATCATCATATAAGCACACTATTATAATCCTCTGTATTAACCATGTTGCTAGCTTCTGTAAACTTGATGCTTTAATATCTGCCCTACATGCATGTGGCAGACATGCTCTGGACAACCACATGGTATTCCTGAGTCACCTTGCCTTGGCCTCCTGCCTTCCTTGTTTACACATCCACCACCTTGCCCACTTCCAGGAAGCAATCAATCAAATACAAACCTATCAACCAGAGTACACACCTACAACCACTTCATTTATGAGGTTTTCACATAATGTGCTGCGCTAATCGCTCCAAGATCAGGTTCAGACAATAAGGGACAGCTCCTATGCCCCAGAGCCTGCTGAAATTATTCAAGCTAGCCAATCCTAAACCTTGCTTGCCCTGCCTTGCCGTTTACTACCACAGAGACCACAATGAAGTTCCCCCTCTCCCCTCTGCTTCACAACTTCATGAGCTGCTCAGTGTAGTCCTCCATGGCATGACGTGGAATCTTTCTCAGATCTGTGAGTATATAACACATCATCTTTTCAATGGCAATCATCTTCTGATCTGTTGGTCCTAATGTACCTCAACATTTCCATTAATACACTGTGTTTTAAATCACCCTTATTGGAAAAAGAACTACACCCTTTCTTGATGTTACGTCTGCTCTGAATACTGCTATATAGATCTGCTTTCTTTTTAAACTAAATTCATTAGCTGTTGATCATACTTCCATCTCCATTTCCTGTCTTCCCATTATCTCTTGAATTCCCTCTAGTCAGACTTTTGTCTTTAGCACTCTGACAAAATACTCTGGTCAAGGTCACTGTTGACCTTTCTTTCTTTCCTTTCTATATTTATTCCTGAGGTCAGCAGTTCTTAAATGCTTTGGTCTTAGGCCTTTTTAGACCATTAAGAATTACTGAGGATCCCAAAGAGCTTTTGCTTATGTGAGTTATTTCTATTGATAATTACTTTATTAGAAATTGAAACTGAGAAATTTGAAAATACTATTCTTTTAAAAATCTCAAATAGTTAATTATGTATAATTACAACAATAACAAACCCATTACATATTAACATAAATAACATTTTTATGAAGAATAACTTCATCTTGTAAAAAGTGAGCAGAGAACATAGTTTTACATTTTGCTAATTTCTTTAATGTCTGGCTTAGAAGAAGACAGCTGGATTTTCATATCTGCCTTTGCATTTCATCTGTTGCCATAATGCATCTCATGTAGTCCTTAGAAAACTCCACTGTACACTTGTGAGAGAATGAGAATGAAAAAGGAAAATGTTATCTTAGTATTATTATGGGAATAGTGTGGACCATGTGAGCCTCCTGAAAGGAACTTGGGAATCTGCAGAGGTTCCAGATCACCTTCTGTGCATGTTTTTCCTAGGTGACCTTACCCATGTCCTTAAATGCTAACTCTATGCTGGTGACTCCCAAAGCTTGTATCTCATCCCAGATGACCTCTCTGAATGCTAGGGGATATATATGCAGTTTTCTGTTTAGCATCTCCTCTTGGTCTGAGATAGTTCAAACTTAACATGTCCCCACCTGAAGTCAATTTGCACCCACAAACTTGATCATCTTACACTTCCCAATGCCAATAAATGGCTTCTGGTTGCTGGGGCCAGAAAAAAGATTGCTCATATTCTGCATCAAGTTCATTAGTGAATACTGTCACCTCTATTTTGGAAATATTTCCCAAATCCAACTTCTCCTGAACTCTATTACCCCTCATCCTACTCCAAGCTACCAGATTAATCCTAACCCCTAACCACCTCCCTGCCTCGACATTTCACCACACACTTCTCCTGACCTCATCTTATCTCCATAGGAATCCTGAGTGATCTTTCTGAAATTTGAGTTAGCTCCTTTCAATGGCTTTCCACTGGAATCATAGTGAATTCCACAGCCTTTTCCATGCCCTAAAGGACCTCATCTTCTCCCACTCTTCTCTGCTCTTAATGTCCTGGAACAAGAAGAGCCTCTTTGCTTTTCCTCAAATACACGAAAACATTCTCCTGCTTCAAGGCCTTTGAACTGAGTTCTCTTTGCCTAGAATGCTTTCTCCCTGTGCGTACACATGGCTCTGTCCCCTGCTTCCTTTAGGTCACTCTCAGGTGTCACTTTTGCTGATTACCCTATAAGCCTCATGATCACTCTGTCTTCTTTCATTACTTTATTATTTTCTTTTATCACTTCTCACCACTTGGCACATTATCTACTTATTTATTTGTTGGCTTTCTCTCTCCCCTGGAGAATGTAAGCTTGAGGGCAGGGACTTTCTGTTTTGTTTACTTCTGTGTCTCCAGTGCCTGATTTTTTGTTGGTACTTGTACATCAAAGGCAAATGGCCAAGCCGCACATGCACCAGGCCTACTGGAGCAGTGTTTATGGGAAGAGCTCATGGAGACAGGAGCAGGAACAGCTCCCTGGTTGCTCATTGCATTACAGGGCAGTGCAAAGAGATCTAGCAAGTACAGATGTTAGGCTCCGGGAGAGGGTCCCTGACCCTCAGGCTATGGGCCTTTTAAGCTGCATGATTAGATAAGCATCATCCACTTCCCTGAACACAAAAGCATTTCAGAGTGGCAGAACCTTGGCTTTAGTTCTGTTCTAACAGCTCTTTCCCTTCTCAGAGAAGGGGCTGCTACTCAGGTAATGTCGCTATAGCTCTCTGCTGTGACAAGGCAGACAACTTGCCACAGAAGCTTTCAGGATCTGGAATGCAAGGCTCCTTCCCAGGACATCCCTGGGGGCTATGGTCCAAGCTTCATTTTTGACCAAGAACCACTGTCTTAAGCTCTGGACCATGGACAATAGCCATGGAACACTGTAGAAGGCCAACTCCTTTTCTGGTCAGCTGGCCTCCAGGACAAGTCCACCTTTACCTGCTGGCACTTAATAAATATTTATTAAATGAATTAATACCCTCATAAGGGTGACTGTGTGTAATAGAAGCATTCCTCTACTTATGACCATGATTAATGGCTGATTACATAAAACAGGGAGGAGCAATGTTAGGGAAGGGGAGATCTTTGGGTCTTTTGTGGCCCTATCTGATGTCAGAGGAGCTCTTCTGAGCCCAATTAAGGTGCAAGTTCTTGTCTTTGTCATAAGAAAAAGTTCTGAGACAAAGCACAGTAAGCCAAGCAACAGGAAGGTTGTATCTAAAGTGAAAGTCCACACCTTGGCAGGACGCAGGCAGCCTCAGAGGGGAGAGAAGTGTGCTTAACATGCTTAATGGTTTTAGGGTTTGGGTTTCTACATAGCCTTTGAATATGGGTTGCTATAAGGCATGATGTTTATAAGTGATTAATATTTCCTTTGAAGTTTTGTCTTAAGAATAAGGTCGTCTGGTGACCATGTTAATTTGTATTTTGGCATTTTTCATCCATCAAGGTTGATGGTTGGTTCCTTTATGCTGTGGAAGTCTGTTCCCTGTCCTGGATACAATATTCTTAATTGATTAATGTAACCAGAAGAAGAAAAGACAATATGTAAATGGTAGTGTTAAAGAATAAACTGGGCCTTCTTAGGCTAAAATATTTCATAGTCGCCTGATGCTCGGCCCATGCCCTTGTCTCTAACGCACATTTACTGTGCTGGGAAGGGACTGGGCTATAAAGTTATCCTCATAGGCAAACACAGCAAAATATTTTCCCTTATACCAATGTAAAGAGCTGGCTTCTCTAATGTAAAGGCTATTGATGTCCCCAAAGTACTTATTCTCAACCTCCAAAATTGGTATTACATTAATAATGGCCACAAAGGGAATAAAAACTCATTATATCTTTGTTTAAAAAAATAATATTCTAAATTATGTTCTAGATATATTTGAAATAAAACTTCTATTTTTAGTACATCATGGCTTAAATAAGTTCAAAGGACTATCTAGGTCTACAGATGTAATCACTGAAAAATTTTTTTTCTTTTTTCTACAGGAAAGGGTTTTAAGTAACTTTTAAATTAGTAATTGTAATTGTGAAAAACTGACATGACTGGTGCCATTTTAGAACAGGGCCAGAGCAGCTACTATAGGGAAGCTGCCCTATTCATCATTCTTTGAACTGAGCCAAAACCTTTGGACTAGGCAAAATGGCAACTTTTCTAAGCCACTGCTTAAGAAGTTAGTGCGAGAACAGACATGCTGATCACAAGACTGATTGTTGTAGACTTTATGGAGATAGACTTTGTAGTCAGTCAATGTATAACCCAGAGTAGCTTAACCTGCACCCACAGAAACCTTTTTTACCTCTTTTCTTCAGCTCATGTAATTGCTCACCTCCCTTTTCCTCATAAAAACCCTTTGTTTTCACCCTACAAGTAGGACACTATTTGGGTTTCTACCCAAATTTATGCTCCCTGAATTGCAATTCTTTGATCCCAAATAAACATTTGTTTGTCTCTCATTGTAGCTCTTTATTTTTAAGTTAACAGCAGGTAATCTGTTTATAATTTAGTCATTGGTTCTTTAGGTAGTCTATATTTTCCCCAGTGAATTATCTTTTTTGATTACTGGTTGCATGCAGAAATGGCCATGCAAATGCAATGAGTAATAACTCCAACAAGAAGAAAGATCAAGAATCTGTACATTACAAAGTTATCTTAAAATTTCCATCATAACAAGCTGTACCACTTTCTCATCACTCCCTTGCACCCCTGAATTTGTCTTGCGTCCTGACCACATCATGTAAACTGCCCACTCAGAGCCATCCAACCTTTACCTCTTGTCCTAACTCACACTGTTTTGATCCTCTTTCCAGTTCCTTTCCATCTTATTTGTCTGCTTTTCTTCCTCCTGTCACCTAATGGAGACATTCCCAAACTTATGAGCTTGGACCTCTCACTTGTCTCTTTTGGTGTTTTATGTTTACAGGTATCATTATTAACATCTAGTTTCTTGCAAATCTCCCTCTTTAACCTTCACTTTCATTCTTTCTCCAAAATGTGACCAATTGTTCAACAATGATTAATCCTTCCATCCCAAACCTTTCAAACTGAGTTTCCTTTTTCTATGTAGAATCAAAACTAGGTAATTATTTTTGGCTTATCCACTCCATAAATTGATTTCATATAGTTAGTTGGCAAGAAGTGTGGATTTCATATTCCAAATATTTTGTAAACCCAACTCCTGGTGCTACTTCATTACATCTCAATTGCATGATCATAAAAGACTTCCAACTAATCTTCCTGCCTCTTAAATCTTCCCACTTCAATTCCTTCTGACTCTGCTTTCTGATTAATCACAGTTAAGTTAGCTGGAGCCAATTCTCATTATATGTCAAATTCATTATAAATTCTTTACCTGAGTCTATGGTGTTAAAAAGAAAATCACTGGCCCAAAGTGGGGTGAGTTGTGTAAAGGCCCCACATTAATAAATGAAGATTTCATATATAACCTAACTTGTAATTTCAACATTTTTAGGGATGTAACCTTTAACTAGTCAAATTGGAATTTTCTGGTCACTAGCAGACAATTCTCTGAGAAATCCCTTTCCCCTAAGGAGGATAATCTTGCCTAAGCAATGAATCCCTTGCTAATAAAAATTCCTTTTTTTAATGCCTTCTCACTGCCTTTAAAAACCTTTCTTTTTTCTGCAGCTCAGAGGCGATCCCCTCTACTTGCTACATGTGATGCTGCCTGATTCAATAATCATTTAATTGAGTCAATTAGATCTTCAAATTAACTCAGTTGAATTTTGTTTTATTTTAAACATTTAGTGGCAGTGTTAGGATCTGAAGTGAACTTCTCATGGCATTTGGGGATAATGGAGAAACCCAGGTGTGGTGACCCATGAGCCCTTTTGAGTTCACTGTCTTTCTTGCCATTTCAGAGGGCCATTGGTAAGTCCCTCTTGGGTTGAGTTCCATATTCTTTGCATTGAGCTCCTGATGAAACTGGCTTTCCAGTCCAGGGCTAATGGGTTAGGCTAGCCTGACAAGAGGCTCAAGCAGAGAGCTCATCCTTAGCCCTTGGTTCAGTCTGTAATCCCCCAGTTGTTTGTAATCTGTTTCCCTAGATCCAGTCCATAGTACTCATTTACTGGGGTTTGCAGGTTTAATCCCTTTCCCTGTTCCAGTCTGCAGTCCCCATTTCCTGGAGTCTGCTAGTTTAGTACATGCTGGAATTCCTGGTGGTGTGCACAGTACTAAGGTTTTGAACTATAGCTAGTATGGTGCCTCATTTATTGGTATAAGGAACAAATGAATTAACACACACAGAGTATGCTCTATGGCATAAAGTACGAAGTAGATGTTCAATCAATGTCTGCTGTAAGTGACCTAGGGGATGAGGCATCTGCCTTTTGGTAGTTTACAATGAGAACATTTGCAGACTGAGAGATGCACCCATACTTACCGCCAGATTGGCATTACACATGAAGAGAGCACAGGGTTTGGGAAAGAAATGAAGAGAGACAGTTATGGTTATTCAGGGAAGATTTTTTGGAGAACATGAGATTTTAGTTAGACTTTGAAGACATTCCGGGGTGTGCATTAATAGAGAAGGGAGGATGCAATGCCAACTGCTTAGTTTTTTAAAATAAGTTCAGAATAGTAGCTATGTTTAGCAAAGGATCACCATTTACCTGTTTTGTGTGACTTCATTATTAATTATCCCAGTCATCAAATATTACAAATATGGACTTTTCATTTATAAAAACTTTGCTCAGCCTCCTTATGCATGTCACAAGTATATTTCCTTCTTTGTGAGTTACTATTGCTTCTGGTTGAGGATATTTTGATGTGATTGGTGTTAGCTGAATATTTTCAGAGGAAGGAAAGAGACTATAAAATTTAGAAAATTTTATATTGCTGGAATTTTTAATAGTATTTACAACTCAACATAATGCAAACAAACAATATACTGGACACTTCCCTAATGAGGTTTAGCAACTTTGTAATTTGGGGGAAAGTGAAAAATTCTGGATCTGGCTGATACTTTTCTGTATTTTTTTCTTCAAAAACTGTGTACACTAAAGTGATTACCTAAAGCTAAGTTCTCATCTCATGGCTTTCATTCATTACAAATATGCCTCATATACTACCCCATTCAGGTCTTCTACTTCACTCCCATTTGGGGAAGAAATAATCAACATTCTCCCTACTTTTTTTCCCCCTTCTATAGCTCATACTGATCGTAATGAGAGGTTCTGTGAAGGAAGGCAATGAGGAGGCTTGCAGTGAAAAATATGGTTTTGGCAAGATGGGCAGAAATTTAAGCTTATGCTTCCTTTACCTCATCTGCCTTTTGCCTTCTCCCCCAGCTAATTCCCCTGGGTTTGATAAGCTCATGATTCAAAGAATCACCGTTTCTTTTTTTTTAATTGAGATATAATTGATGTATAACATTATGTTAGTTTCAGGTGTACAACATAATGCTTTGACATTTGTATATATAGTGAAATGATCACTACAGTAGATCTAGTTAAGATTCATCATCATATACAGTTAAAAATTCTTTTTTCTCATGGTGAGAACTTTCAAAATCTTAGCAACTTTCAAATATGCAGTACAATAGTTTAACTATGGTAACCATGCTGTACATTACATCCCCATGATGTATTATTTTACAGATGAAAGTTTATACCCTTTGACTGCCTCACCCATTTTGCCCATCCCCTGCCTCTGACAACCAGTGATCTGTTGTCTATGAACTAGATTTGTTTTTGTTTCTTTAGATTCCACATATAAGTGAGATCATATGGTATTTGTTATTGTCTGAGTCCTTTGCTTAGCATAATACCTTTTTGGTCTATTCACAAGAATCACTATTCCTGAAGACAAAGAAATTTTCAGAATTCCCACTGCTTTTTCACTGAGTTTCTATCCTCCACATGCTCACTGTCAGGCACCGTTGACAGCCTGCTTTCCATGCTTGGTTCTTTTACTTATCCCTTTCTTACCTTGGGCTGGCATTTTATACTTTGCTTCATTGCACTGTTGTAAGGATTATATGCTTTATGTATGTAAAGCACTTTGCATATGCCTGGTACAGAGTAATTCCTGAAATTTTAGCTATTCTTTATTTCAGCTGCTGACCATCCTGATCTCGTCCTCCGGGATGTTCTTCATGGTGAAGGCGCTTTTCCTTGCAGGCAAGGCAAGCTTCTAATCTTTAACTCTTATACTGACCTGAAAGTAAAGAGGCTCAGCCAAAGAACTAATATTTGTTTCATGTTCCATGGTGTTTCAAAACCTTACAAATAAAAGTCAAATATAACAACATTTGTGGGAACTTTATAATATGGAACATTGTAATATTGAGTCATAATATGGGAAGGAGTAAAAGGGCATGTGGGAGCAAAGGACCTTTGGAGGATCCAATAGAGAAGGGAAAAAAACTTTTAGGCAAAAAGAAAACATAAGAAAAAGGAGTTTACAGCTCCTTTCTCCCTGGCACTGATAGTGTCTGTGGGTAAAATTGTAGTATTTCCAGAATCTCTCTCTTGGCCTTAGTGCATCTCCATATCATTAGGTGTTTCCAAAGGGTGGAGAAAAGTTGTCTATCTCCATATCAATAGGTAATTACAGGGGGGAGAGAGGGCCTATCTGGACCTGAGAGGTTAGGTAGGGCCCCTTTTTTGTCTGCAGCCAGGTCATGAGAGACAAGGGTGAGCACAAGTGAATGACTGCTTGTACGCAATAAACGAGTTTCTCCCACTTTATTTCTCCCTTTGACTGATTTCGGTTTCAAAGGTATTTTGCCTTGGGATTTTACCCCTAGAGTAACACAGTCTGAAGAGTTTATGGATGTATTCAGTTTATGCCTCAGGTATAGGGTGGGCTGACACTACCATCTGACATTATCTGTATACAGTTTTTCAGAAGGTGGAAAATTTAGTGAGCATAGACCAAGTACCAGAGAAGAACCAGGGCTAAGAATGGAGCAGAGAGGAGCTCTGGGGCCAGGATGAGGAGGCCTCCCTGCTGTTTTCAAGCTTAACAGTTGCAAGGAATTCCAGGAAAGCCAAAGAGCTGGGTGCATGTGCTCAGGCACACCAAAGTTACATCTTCAAACTCAGGAAATGAAACACAGTGCCGATGCAGGTGAATCAAGGGGTTTTATAATTGGGGAATTAGTGTTTACTTACAATCTGCTCACTGAATGGTAGCTGCATAATTCGTTTCTTAACGTCTTAATGTAACATAACTTTATAACTTTATGGTAAGTTACTTATCCTGGATTTGAGATATTCTCATGAACAGTGGGGAAGGTGGGGCAGTGCAGGGAGGGGGCCTGCAGGGAGATGGTATAGATCATTGGAAATATTCCACTAGGCTGCTATCTAGAGAAATTTGTGTGCTAAGTGAAAAAATGCCACAGTTTAGATGACATATCAAGATTTAAAAGTACTTCTGTTCACATGTATACTCCTATTTGTTTCTCACAACAACTAAGAATCATTTTCATTTAGAACAAAATTTAATTTAAATTGTCATTTAGAATGAAAATTTGTCTAGGTGTTTATGTATTCAATATACATTGGTCTATACACATTGCTACTTTCAGAAACGGAGTCTCCACTGTAATTATTTGTCTAATGGAATCATTTTTACCTTAGCACCAAGTTTTACAATGCGATTGGAACAAAAGAATGAAGATCCACAGTTTAATTAACTTCAGTACCAATTACTTTTTAACTTTTATTAAGTCAGTTCTTTAACTTTTACAATTATTTCTTCCTTTGAATGCTTAGATTAGATCATACCTGTATAAGGATTTTGTAAATTGAAAAGAACATCTTTTTTTCCTCTGCTTTCACAGGGTTGCAATTCTAATAAAACCTATTCTATTAGGAAGGGGCCAGATGTCTACTGTGTGGTTCTCAATCTCTCAAACACGTAAGGCTTAGGAAAGGCTGGCTCTGTAAGGAAAACTATACCTCTAAATATAAATGTAAAATACTCTTTATATGGACAAATTTCATTACAAGACTAATTTTGATGTTGTCTTTACATTTACCATTTTAACTATACCTGTAGAGATTATTTAAAAGACATGATAGAAATATCATAGAACTTTATAGAAGTTACTTACAGAATAGCTTTGTAAAAGGACATTTTATCTGGCCAAATTTCTAAGAGAGTGGACATTCATAGTATTTGTAGCCTTGTGTATCAGATACACACACATACACCCCCCCGCAACCACCCTCCTCCCCGCACTATACTGTTTTATGACATATGCCAAAAAGAACTGAGAGTTTAGGAAAATATTTAAAAACTTCTAGGATTTTTTTAGGCTAGTCACACCTCTTACTTACAGTTTTGCCTTAGTACCATTTATTTATGATCCATAAATTTGGAATGTTTAGGGAAATTCATGTCAAAATTTTGGGCATAACAATGTAAACAATAGTTCTCTTTGTGGATGAAGGAGAAAGGGGCTGCTGACTAAGTTGGCATATTTCTACTTGGCTTCTCTGCCCTGAAACAGAGCCTTGAAATCCTGGATAATACAAATAATCATACAATTTGCTTTGGATGTTTGATTATGGGAATATTGCTTTTACACTGAGAGCGTGACGCTTTCAATCATGTCTGGGATTTGTAAATATAGAAACGATGTTCTTAACATGGTGTACTTGTCATTCAGAAGCAGAGCCAATTACATAGGTTTTGTTCTTAGTCTGGAGATGACAATATGCTGATCAGGGCTAGACCAAACTTGAATCAAAGGAGAAATATCTGATGAGAAATAAGTGGGCCCTTATGGCCCAGGAACAAGGTCTCTTCCGGTGCTCTAGTCTGCTCTTCTTGGGTGGGTGGCATCCCTGTTTTTCGGACAAAACAGTTAAAGGGAGGGAGTAAGTGTAGGGAAGGAAATGTGAATCTGGAGTAAAGCCTGTTTGGAGATCTACAACTGAATTCCAGAACAGTGGAATTCTCCTGAGAACCATTGCTCTGATATGGTTTGTTCAGCTTCAAAATTAAAATAAGTAGGTTAAAATATCATAAGCCAGTGGTTCTCAAGAGGCCATGATTTTGGCGAAGTATGAAGACCATTTTGGTTATCTGGCGGATGGTGCTATTGGTGTCTAGTGGGCAGAGGCCAGGAAAGCTGCTGAACATCCAGTGTACACCGGACAGTCTCCCACCACAAAGAATGATCCAGCTCAAAATATCAATAGTGCTGAAGTTAAAAAACTCTGCTTTAAACTAGCCTGAGGTCATGTTTTCAGGAGGCACATGTTGGTAAGACTATGGTCTGCTCAAAGTACTTTGTTCAAGTCTTTGATCAGCACGACTGATACAGAAAGAGATCCTGGTAGACTATTTTTTTCCTTCTGGTCATTCTTTCCTTTCCGTTCCCCTTTCCTATAATGAGAGGCAGCATGGCAGGGGAAAACGTAACCAAGGGCCTTGAAACAACGGGCGTTGTGATGTGATGCTCATAAAGAACCTATCTCATTAGTGGATGTGAGGAGTAAAGGGTATTATGGATGTCAGGGGGCCATAGTAGGCACAAATATTAGCAATTATTTTGCTAGCAAGGGACCTTCAGAAAGTTAACTTCAGGAAGCCTCCATTTTCAATTGAATAAAATGGAGATGATAATAGCTTGTAGCATTATAGTGAGGATTAGTTGTAAGTGCTTAGCTAATTGCCTGGCACAAATGGCACTTGAGGCATAATAGCTACTATTATTATTATTTATCATGGCAATTCACTTCCCAAACTACATCTAAGACCATAGTCAAAGGTAGGTATCATTGAAGGCAGCATGGAGAATAAGAAAGAATATACAGTGAAGTTAGGGAAACGTGTAGTTGTAGCCCTGGGAAAGCTGTGTAGCTTTGAATAACTTGGACCTCAGTTTCCCAGTTGAGTCAGTTCATAGTTCTGGTATCAAGTGCAAGAGCTAATGTGGAGTGCCTAGCACAAAGCCTGGCCTCTTCAGAGTACTTGAATCGAAGGAAAAATAGATCTAAGTGTTCATGATGTTAGATTCCATTCTTCCTAGCCAAATGCATTTCATCTGTAATTTCTGAACTAGAACATTGTTTTAGCCTGGGATCCATTGGAAACAGAGACTGAGGTGAAAGGCTGTATGTGGGCATTTTGGAATGTGATCCCCGGGAGCAGGCATGAGGAAGTGGGAAAAAGATACAGGTAACACCAGGACATGCTAGTGAATAGTCCTTGCTTGGGTGATGATACTCATTTCTTGGGGACATTCTAAGACTTTTAGAAGACTTTTTATTTTCCTTATCATGTCTTTCGATGAGCAGAAGATTTAATTTTGATGAAGTCTAGTTAACCATTTTTTTCTTTTATGGTTAATGCTTTTTGTGTCTTAGCTAAGAAATCTTTGCTTATCTCCAGGTCAAAAAGTTATTCTTTTCTGTTTTCTTCTAGAAGTGTTAGAGTTTTAATTTTTTATGTTTAGGTCTATAATTCATTTTGAATTAATTTATGTGTATGTGTGAGATGAATTTTTTTCTCACATGGATATATATTTCCAACACTATTTGTTGGAAAACAAAAAGGGGAAACCTGAGTATTTCCCCATTGATAACTGGTGCTTTTGTGAAAATCAACTAGCTGTATATGTGTCGATCTATTGATAGACTCTGTATCCAGAGTATTATTATCTATTTTTCTGTATTTACAACAATATGCCCATTGTCTTAATTACTACATCTTTTAATTAAGTCTTGAAATCAGATAGCTAACTTATTCAACATTGTTTTCTTTTTTTTTCCAAAATTGTTTTGGCTACTCTTGGTAATTTGTATTTCTATATAAATTTTAAAATCAGCCTGCCAATTTTAAAAAAAGTGCTCAGATTTCATTTGGATTGCATTAAATCTATAGATGAATTAGGGGAAGAATGTTATTTTAATAATATTAACTATTACAAATCATGAACTATTATCTCTGAATTTAATTAGCTTTTATTATAATTTCTTTCTCAGTGACAGTTTTCCCTAATAAAGGCATTTAAAATGATAAATTTCCCTTTAAGCACTGCTTTTGTTTCGTTCTACAAATTTTGATATGTTGTGTTTCATAATCATTCAGTTAGAACTACTTTCTTATTTTCCTTGTCATCTTTCTTTAGACCATGGCTTGTTTAGAGGTATATTGTCTGATTTCCAATATTTTGGGGATTTTCTTACATGTCCTATTATTATTTTTTAAGTAAATTTTTCTAATTTCAAGACCATGCTCTGTTAAATTTCAATTTTTTGAAATTTATTGAGACTTATTTTAGGTCCCAGCACATAATCTATTTGATAAATATTTTATTTGCATTTTGAAAAGAAAGTGAATGCTGAACTTCTTGGGTATTTCTAGACATTAGGTCAAGTTGCTGATAGTGTTCAATTCTTCCATATCCTTAATCATTTTTAAGTCTCTCTGTCCTATCAGTTACTGAGAGATGAATGGCAAAATACTTAATTGTGACTGTGGACTTGTCTTTTTCTCCTTTTAATTTTGTAAATATTCACTTTCTGTACTTTTAGGTGCATATATATTTAGGATTGTAATTTCTGCCTGATAAATTGACCCTTTCTTCATTATGAAATAACGTTTTGTCTCTGGAAATACTTATTACATTGAAGTCCTCTTTGATATTAGTCTTGACATTTCAGCTTATTGTTTGCATTATTAGGAGTTATTTTTTAACTCTGAAATGATTTATAACTTTATATTTAAAGTGTGTAACTTGTATACAGCATGTAGATACATCTTATTTTTCACTTTCTGAGTCTCTCCCTCTTCATTGGAGAGTTTAATCCATCCACTGAATGTATTTATTGATATAGTTTAGTTTATGTCAGCATTTTTAATTTGTTTCCTATTTGTCCCATCCCCTCATTTCCTCCTTTTTTTTTGTTTAATCAAGTATTTTTTTGTGCTCAGTTTATATTTCTATTGTTCTTTTAGTTAATTTATTTATTTGTTGGTGACTGCTCTAGGAATCATAATATACACCCTTAAGTTACTATGGTCTATTTAGAATTAAGAGTGAATCATTTTACATAAAATGAGAATATTCAAGATTACAAATCTACTTACACCTCTTTCATTTTTTGTGCTATTTTTGCATATTTTGCTTTACATATGTTATAATCCTCTATGTTATTATGTTTCATTATTTTGTTTCAAACAGTATGTTGTCCTTTAAGGAAACTAAAAAAAGAAAAAAACATAGATCTTTATACTTACCCATATACTTACCATATGTGGTACATCTTATATGCCTTCATATAGATCCAAGTTTCCATCTGGTATCATTCCCTTGAACCTGTAGATTTATTTATTTGTGTATTTGTTTGTTTGTTTCCTTGCTTTTTTAGAGTTTTCTGTAGTGCAGTTCTGCTGTTGAAAAAAATTTCAGCTTTTTTTATCTGAATCAAGTGTCTTTTTTTTCTACTTTTGAAGGATTTTTACTGGACATGGAATTCTAGTTGACCATTGCTTTCTTTGAACATTTTAAAGATGTCTTTCCATTTCCTCTGGCCTCCATTGATTTTGTTGAGAAGTTAATCATTATTATTGTTATCATCCCATATGTGATACATCATTTTTATCTTTATCTTTGGCTTTCAGCAGTTTGATTCTGATGTGACTAGGTGTAATTTCTTTGTATTTGTCTTTCTTGAGGTCCACTGAATTTCTTGGATTTTTAAGTTAATTTTAAAATAAAATTTACTCCAATTACCCCAAGGCTTAACACAACAATATTTATAAACTCACAGTTTCTGGAGGTTGGGAGTCTGGGTGTGGCTTAGCTGTGGTCCTCTGGCTCTAGGTCTCTCATGAGATGGCAGTCACCTGAAGGCTCCACTGGAAAGTACCTGCTTCCTTAGAGGTTGTTGGGCTTAGGCTTCAATTCCTCATGAGCTGTTGGCCAGAGGCTTGCTTAGTTCCCCGCTCTATGCATGGTAGCTTGCTTCATCAGACTGAGCAAGCGAGAGGGCAGGAGAGAGTACAAACAAGATGGAAGTCATAGTGTTTTGTGAATAACAAATTACGATGCCAGTTGGAACTTCATCAATGTTAACTAAACAGTTAGGGTTTGTTGATAAAGGGTGAGTGTACAAATACGTGTTTTCAAGCAATAAGCAAGTGTTTTCATTCCTTCTTAAATTACTTCATCTTGACTAAGAAATGGGTAATATTGAAAGAGGGAAAACACTGAAGAATGTGAACTAATATTTCAAAAGATGCAGCTCTACTGATAGCATTAAGGCTAGTACAAACCTTTTGTGTTAGTGTGGGGAAGCTAATGTAGTTTGTTAGCTAAGTAGTAGTGTTCTATCGTCAGGCATTTGATGGTATAGGAGAGGAGCAGACATTGGCCTCGTGCTTCGAGGTGGCATAGAAGAGTCCAAGCCCTCTGTGTAGAGCAAAAGGGAACAAGCAGGACCTTTCCAGGAACAGCTCAGACCAAGCTAAAAGAGGCCATCAGTGAATAAGGAGAAAGTCTGCTGAGACTTGAAAGGAGAAGGAGTAGGAGCAATAGTGGGAATTTTATTCCCTATATCCCAGATGAAAAGAACAAGGTGGGAAATGGAAAAGGGGGATTCCAGGCTTAGTTGCAGCTCGAAAGGTCATGCTTGCAGAAGGGAGTGGTATTTATTCTTTTATCGGTGATATTTATACTTTCATCACTAGATAGCATGAAGGTGGGACCATGGTCTTTCAGTGGCAAAGTCCCTGGAAGACTGGTTCTTCTTCAGTGACAGTGGAATGGTCTGTCTAAATGCAAAGACAGGTGGGCAAGAAACAATTTTTAAACAAGGTTTTCATTGAATTTGCAATTGAATATCTCTAGTAATGCTAGAATTTAGGGAGATAGTTAATCTGAAATAACAAAATGGCAGTGATTTATATGAGTTGGAAGCTATGAATTTGTGTATTTGATAAATAATTATTGAGTACATACTCTTTGAAAGGCACAAAGGATACACAGCAAATAAAACAGAAAAAAATTCCCTGCCACCATATTGCCTACATTTTGGTGTCTAACTACAGAAGTTCCTTATAAAGTGTGACCTTGGTTCTTCAATATCCAAATAAATAACTGGGATTGCTCAAGCCGTAGTATAGACACAGCTCTCATTGGGCTAATCTGCCAAATTCCCTGAAAGAAGTGATTATATCTCATCTCTGAGGTGATGCTGTAGTTACTGCAGACCTGCCTCCAAGATACACTCCTGCAAGACTTGATTACTCTAATTGCTGGTCTTCAAAGTGGAAGTTGGGCTATTGCCCCTCATAAGTTCCAGGGCCCTGTGACTTCAGTTAAATTCCTGTGCATTTTTTAGTATTCTGAGAGCAGTCAAATTCCTGATGCAGTCAAACTGCTTCTTTTAAAAACTCACCAGACACTCAAAAGCCCAGATACCACTGGGTTTCTCTGGGTTCTGGTGCCAGCACATACTGCAGCTCTTGCTGTTCTGTGGCCAGTTTAGGAGGTCACTTGTAAACTACCAACTTCACATTGGGGTCCTGACAGCAGTGAGCTCTGAAGCTGGTGCAGTTGGCCATGCAACAGGCCCTTCCTTCAGTGCCACCCAGGACCAGCTTCGAGATGAGGTCTGTGTACTGAGAAACATGCCACTTGTAGCTATGGACCAAGCATGATGCTTGCTGACTGCCCATGGGTTCCTGATCCAGGAGACCTCTCTCAATCTCCTGTTATGCTTCTTTGAAATGCTAGCTTGTGGTGGCCTGCTGGTTGCTATTAGAGATCTAGGCCTTTATAGGCTCTCAGCCAGTGGGACCCAGAACCCAGATGTCCACCATGCCCTGGGTTAATGAAACGCACCTCACAGCTTGGCACAGCCATTGAATCTGCTCTTCTAAAATGGAAATGATACCTTGAGGAGAGGGCTAAACTTGATAACTGATGCCATTGTAAGCTGAGGAGGGTGTGGCCTCCCCTGTTGCTCCTCAATGATAAAATGATGCCAGTGGCACCTCCATTATCCTGCCCCTGGCCAGGTGGCAGCCCCTTGGGTCCCACTGCCTGAGACAGAGAGTTGGTGTGCTTCACACTGATGGCACTGGACAAGTAACTTTGTCTTTGCCCTTTGGCACCACAACCAGATTCTTCAGCCTTCCTCCTGCCCCCAGGGCCCAAGCCAGTGGTAGGTTTCTGGGTACCACACTGCTGGCTACCCTGGACCTCAACATCTGTGATTCCAGCAGTTTGATCTCCTGGACTCTTTTGCTTGAATTGGCTGTATGTCTAACTTCAAATATAGCTTTGCCTCACATGTAGGCCTTCTGCCAAATTGTGGGTGAAAAACCACTCAAGAATAACACCATCCTGAGCTACATAACAGTATGCAACAGCTATGTAACACTGGGCAAACAAATACAGTTTAAATAACTCCTCCCTTTCTCCTGAGAAGTGGGAGGGAGTAAGATTGGTGAAGAGGTGGGTTGTGAAAGGTAGCCTGGATTATGGACAATGGATGGCACTGGAAATAAGGAGTAGTATGTAGTATATACTATAATAAATAATAATATAATAAATAGTTCACATTTATGGAACATTTAATATATGCCAGGCACTGTATTAAGTGCTCTACACATCTTCATTTAAACTTCACAACATTATTATAAAATATTTCACTTATTATCACACTTTGTGGGTGAGAAACTGAGACTTGGAGAGATTAAGTAACTCTAAAGGCCACATAACCAGTAAGTAGCACGGCTAGGGCTTAAACCCGGGTTGGTGTGACTCCAGAAGCCATGCTTTTGTTGGACCATCAGCTGTTTTATATAACTGCCACTGGTTGTAAAAATATGATGAGAATTCTCAAGAAAGATATTGTAAATTGATTTTATTTAATTTCAGTTCAAAAGTGACAAGCAAATGTAGTGATAAAGAAAATATTCAGATTTAGAACTCTAACTATTCTTCTAGTTGGCTAAAATTATTTGCCTTTGGTTCCATGATTCTAATGAAACTTTTGCAGTTTTCTTAAAGGTTGATTAACCTTAGGGTTTAGAAAAGAAATGACTAGTTTAGCAGGTCAAAAGAACAATTTACCCCTGAAGGCACAAACATGAGTGTGGATAACTTTTTCATGAGAAGTCAGTCAAGTTCTTGGACATTCCTGCAACATGTTGATGTGTAATGAATGCTTTCCAGAAGTCCTGGTGCCACTAAAAGTTCATATTTTGGATAAAATTAAATCCTTTATTGCTCTAACTGTTGTAGAGATGATGTTGAGAAAATGAAATCTTAGGAAAGACATTTATTTTTTCAAGGGTTATATTAATATTTATTTAATTCAACTATAATTATTTGTCTAAATGTATTTATAGAAAAGGGAGAAAAACAGACTCTACAATTAGTTTTCTTGTATCTAGCTTATTACAGTCAGGGTACCAATTTTACAAGTACTATATCATCATTGACTATTTTGAACACTAGAAGAAAAATGCTTTAAAGTCAATACGAAAAACTAAGTAGGACCATATACCTTAGCACTTACCTAACCATTTCAAATTTCCCATGAATCAGGTATGTGTACAGACTTTCAATGTTAGAGGTTGTCTCAGTGAATTTGACATTCCTACATTTTAAAAATTAATCATGTATAAAAAGATTACAATGCAATTATCCCCCTCTCTCTCGAGAGACCTACTGGAGACAGTGACTACATCTTAAATGTCCCTTGTGCTTCCCACCCTGTGTATGATGATATTGAGTATATAAGTGGTACTACTCAGCATTAATGGTTTGACTGGCTGTCCTCCCAACTAGCAAGTCCTCTCCCAGTTTCTTCTCCTTCTCTGTTTTTCAAAAGTTGGAATATATCTATAAAGATAATACATTATGTTATATATAAAGATAATTATTATTTTAGTAATAAAATGGTAGACTACATGAGAGTTAAGTACTATGGGATATCAGAAGATGCACCTGTTTTAGGGGAAATTAGAGATTTGCTGCATGAGGTGGCATCAAGGTAGACATTCAGGTACATTAGAGGTAAGAAGAATTTCAGTATGTGAAAATACATGTCTTATGTTGTTCAAATATCTTATAAGTGAATAAAAGTATATTTAAAAAATAAAATAATTATGCATTCAATTAAAGTTTTCTTGAGTCACTTGAGTTCTTGGCTAGATCTTCCTAGATGGGAACCATTTCCTTCCCATAACTGGAACCTCTGGTAGATGAATTCCTTGAAGGAAGACATTATTTTCCCTTCATCTATTGCCCAGAGGCTCATGGTACTGCCAACAATGTCCTGGAAGCAACTGACATGGACAAAAGAGATGAAAAGATAGGATGTTAATGGGCTGTCATAACCCAGTGAGATCTGTCATTGTCCATCCTCATAGCACTTTGAAAAACTTGCAGCACACATATCACAATGGAAATAATGAATTATTTATTTCATTACTGTTCTAATGCCTGTCTTTATTGCAAATCTATTGAGCTTTGTGAAGAGAAGCACCCAGTTGGTTTTGTTTACCGCTCTATAACAAGCATAGTGCTGGCATAGAGCTGGTGCTCAGTAAGTAATCGTGGAATGAAGGTTTGCCCTCATCCAATCACAAATGAATTGTTGAATGAATGAAAGTTCACTAAGTCATTTTATTTACCTAAAATGTATGTTATATATGAGGAATAATAGACAGTTATGTGGGAAGACAATTTTATATCAGATCACTGAGGGATCTGGTATGTGGCCAAGACTTAGTGCTCTTAGTATTACGGTAGGCAATAGATTACTAATTAAAAGTCCTAAGCAGGCGAGTGACAAGGTCATATTTGTTTTATGAAAAAAAATTTCTTTTAAAATTTCTTGAAGGATTATAATACATGAATGGGAAGCCTGTAGTCTCAGTCTATCACCTTCCTTGGCCTTGGGAGAGCAGTGGGGAGACATTCTGGGAGATGTAACATCTAAGCAATTTCTTGAATGATGAGGAGGTGCTGCCTAGACAAAGCAATGAGAGGGAAGAGGAAGATTATCTTAGGCAGAAAAGCAGCCTATGTTCAAAGGCATAGAACCAACTGCTGCAGTTGAAGGGTCTGGATACTCTGGAGTGCCTTGAGTAGGTTATCTCTGTGTAAAGATACCAATGCCTCCCAGTCCTTGCATGACTTCTGCCATTTATCCCAATGTGTCATGAGGTAAAAACAGTGGTCTAGAAGCTAAAGGAGCATGATGCATTTAGGGAATTGCACAAATGTTGGACTGCATGAGACCTGGAAATGGATTCTGGCTGAATATTGGTTTTACCCATCATACTTACATGCGTACACAACAAGCTCGTTCTCAGCATAATCTTCAAACATGTAAGATCAAAACTACAGGAATAAGGGTAGGATTTATTAGTAAGTGAGTGTAGTTTTACTATTCCAACAGCATTTACAAAAGTAATTTAATTTTGTTTTCTTTGTCCACTTGCTTGAACTTGAAGGTGAAGTTTGTTGTGTGTGCTTGCTTCCCGGGCTCTTATGGTATAGGATTAGGGGCCTGAGAGAGGGACAGGACTGGAGAGACCAAAGGGGAAGAGGGAAGGGAAAAATGGCAAAAGCCATATTGTCTTATGGCAGGGACAGTTTTGAGGGCACAAGAGAAATCAGGGGTTGGTATGGCTGTAGTTATACATTGAAACAAAATAAATTTTAAGATTTGCAGGTGCAGATTTTGAAATTCTTTTTAAAACTAGGGTACTGGACTCTTCTTCAAATGAGACAGTGAAGAGGGATGGGTGGTATAAAGCGGCAGGATTTATTTGAGCTGTGCTCTACATTCATGCTTATACAGACAGGGAGGGTTAGTGCAATGTGGGAAATAATCTCTGGATTCAGACCCTGAATATATTCTCACTTTTGACATTTAGAAGTGGCATGATTTTGGATGAGCCTCTATCACTTCTCAGAGCCTTCTACATCTCAATTTTCTCATAAGTTAATGAGAATATAGTACCATCCTATATACACATCACTTTATATATTCACATTATAATGCTAATTATTATTATATTCAGATAATATAGTGCCTCTTTGGGTCAATGTGAATAGTAAATAAGTCAAGAAATTGCAATGCAACTTATAAAAATTTTGCATTTCATGATAGCAGTAATAATAGTGATGATACTATTACCAAGAACATCTTTTCATTTTTTAAATAGTATAGAATTACAGCCTTAGTGGTTTTTGAGAAATGATAGCTGGTGGTGCTAATAAGGAGGAGACAATAAAAAGATAAGTTCCCTCAAGTTTGAATGGTGATGTATCCAATTTAGAGAAAACTAATGGTTCATCAGTAATGAATTTAAACTTGAGAGGAGTACAGTTTAAAATTATTATTGTTTTATTTTACATATTCTTAAATGTCTGAATTCTTATTGTTCTATCTGGAAATGCCACAATACAGCTCCTGTGTTCTCTAGTTCTGGCATGCTGTAAAATCCTGTGATAGAAGGGTAGCTAATAAATTATTTGACAGAAAATATAGAAAAAAAATCTTTGTAATTCACAGTTCTGACATAATGAAAAGCTTATAATTCACTAGTGTGACCTCACAGCTGTGAATTACAAGTTTCACTTGACTTGTTCACAATTTGTCTTTGAATTTATACTATGAAAAGTGAGAACCATATTGTCAAACTGTCACTCCATATTGATATATTACAGCTGAAGATTAAGAAACATTTTGTCAAAAAGCAGGAAAATAAAAATACCCTAAAAGAAGATAGAGTTGATACAAACTTGAAGGGATGTATGAGGCAAAGAAAAAATTGTCTACAGAAAAAGCAGCTTGCTGTGTTTGTATTTGTCCAGGGACTTGTTTTTAAATCCTTCATTTAATAACAGCAAACTCCTGTATAAAACTCATATATGTCAGGCATTCTTCTAACCACTTTAGAAATAATCACTTTTAAAACTCAAGAAACCTCTTGGAAGGAGGTGTTATTTTTGCTTTTATTTTTTTGATGCAGAAACTGAAGCACAGAAGCTAGTAAGTGGTAGAGTCAGGATTCAAACCCAAGCCTCATGGCTCCAGGAGCCAGGACCCCACTCCTCTGTGCAGATGTTGTTGTCAAAGGTAGAGTTGGCTGAGCCTATACTAGGATAAAATACTTTTACCCTTAGCATCAATTTAAAAATCTCTTTGATCAGCTCTTTTCTTGATAGTAGTACTTCAAAAGAATAGAGGGCAAGAAAGAGAAATGTATTACGACATCTTACTTGTTCAGATTCATGACAGATAAAGGTTCTCTACCCTGGGAATGCATTTAATAACCTTTTCACTTTTCAAGAATCTTTAAATAAAATATGAAGCCAGATTGTCATTCTCACAGTATTATTCTTTGTAACTTTTTATCTTAATGTAATTTCAGACTTACAGAAAAATTTTAAGAATAGTACTAAGAACTGTTGTATACATTTACCCAGGTTTATGAATTATTTAAACTTTGCCTCATTTGCTTTCTGTCTGTCCAGAACCATTTGAAACTAAGAGATAAGTGTCTCTTTGTTCCTAAATATTTCAGTGCATATTTCCTGAAGGCAAGAACATTGTCTTGTATAATTTTTCAATTTTCCCAATAATATCCTTTAGAACTACTTTTTTTTTCCTTCACCTGAGTCCCATTTTCCTTGTCCCTTCTATACACCAATGTTCATAAAAGCTTTATTTGTAATAGTCAAAACTGGAAACAACCAGAATGTCCTACAAGTATTTAACAAACTGGGGTACATTTGTATGATAAAATACTACTCAGTAATAGAATGGAGTGAATTATTGGTACATGTAACAACTTAGGTAGGTCTCAAGGGTGTTAAAAAGTCAGTGATATACTATATACTTTTATTTATATAATGTTCTCAAAATGACAAAATTATAAATAGAGATCAGATTAGTGGTTGCTAGGGGACAGTAAAATTTTTTGGGGGGTGGGTGGGGGGAGGGGAGAGGTATGATGATAAAAGGATAGCCTGAGGAGGATCTTTGTGGTGATGGAAATGTTCTGTATCTTGATTATGATGGTGGTTGAACAAATTTACATGCAACAAAATGGCATAGAATTATATGCATTTTACCAATGTCAATGCTAGCTTTTGATATTGTATTATTATGTAAAGTGCAATCACTGAGGGATATGGGGTAAAGCATACATGAGATCATTCTGTATTACTTTTGTGAATTGTGTAAGAGGAGTCTTTAATACAAATTAAATCTTCAGGGAACTAAAAATTATGAATTCCAGTCAGGGTGATTGTGTGTGTGTCTAGTTTCAGATATGTTCTACTCTGCTGTGTCTTAGAGTTATTAATACCAAGTGTTATAAATAGCTGGGTATGAAAGTAACATCATAGCAAATAAGTGGACAGAATACTCAAGTCATGATGATTCCTCAGATGTAGTGAAATCGAGTTCTTCCCAGCTCAAACAGTTCCCATAGTGTCTTAGGTGGGTTCATAAACTACTCATTTTGTCTTTAGCAGGGTACCTACCTTTTTCTGGCCTGCTCTGGCTTACTCTGGTGTTCTCTTTCCTTGCTTGTGCTGTTATTGCTGCAATTGGCCAGCTATCTGTAAAGCAAACTTCAAGATCTAAGGCGGTGTTCTCTCTGAAGTCTTCTCTGTGCTACATATAGGCTGGCTGGCTTCACTGTTCCAGACACTGAGTCTGTTCTGTGTTCCTACACATTCTAGTAGCAGCTGTACCTTGGAGGCATTCTTCGCCTCCACTTGTAACATACATTATTATATAGTTTAAAAAGTCACTGCTTATGGGCTCTGAATAGTTCATAGAAGTTTCAGTAAGAGACCATGTGGTTTGTAATGAGTCTTTATGGTAACTATCTCCCAAAATTCAGCTTTGATTTCATTGATCGATGAGGAATATGAGTAACAAGACACCATGCTGTACCTCAAATTAACCCTCCTCAAATTCCACTCTCTTCTCTTTCTAATCTCTCCTCAAAATTGTTGCCAATTATTCATTCATTGAGTACTCTTGCATGTTTTATCTTCTTAAAACTCATGTTTGATAATGGCTCCTGAACAACATCACACATATCTCAGATGGAAATTTACAGTATGATCTGTTTTCTACCTTAATCTGCTGCAGTGTTACTCTATGCATTCGGGTCTTCATGAACTTGGATTTCTTGTTCTTGTGCAAAGAAACCTCACACATTCTTCCTCTTTCTTTTTATTCAAGTTTTTTCATTCATCTGGATTTCTTTCTCCTGACCATCCGTAAAATACTACCCATCCCTGTTGCCCACATGCAAAACCATTTTTTCCAATGATGCTTTCCTGATGTCTTTAGATAGTCTCCCTCTTCGAAAATTCTGTTTCTCTTCCTTTTTCTTTTGGCACATTCATTTTGGTTTTATGACTGCTGTTTGCAAGCTCCTACAGGGCAGGGACCATGTCTTATTTCTCTTTTTACCTAGTCTGTCTTCAATATAGCCTTGCAACACCCACCCATGTGCAGGTCTTTTTTTGTTACATGTGTAGACACTTAACTCCTAACCTAAGTACAGTCAACTAACAAAAATTAAAAAATTGAACCAATGTTTTCAAATTTTCACCAGGTATAATTGTCCCATAACTAGAATCCTCTTTTAAAGTTGATATTAATTAATATGGGCTGTTTGGGAAGAATTATTCAAGTAGCTATGATTATACTTAACTGTAGTGTTCATTCTGATACAAGGGGATGAGGTTAGGAGAGAGACAGTCCTGAGTTTGAACTCTGCTCTTCCAGCTAGTAGCTATGTGATTTGGGGCATGCTACTTAACATTTTAAAGCTCCTTTTCTTCATTTGAAAAATATCTATAGGGAATAATAATATTTACCTCCTAGGGTTGTGATGAGGATTAAGTTCTTGGCTTCACATCTGTCACATCTGCCACACAATAAATAGTAGCTTTATTATGTTGGCCATTATCTTTTTTTTTTTTTTGAGAGGGCATCTCTCATATTTATTGGTCAAATGGTTGTTAACAACAATAAAATTCTGTATAGGGGACTCAATGCACAATCATTAATCCACCCCAAGCCTAATTCTCGTCAGTCTCCAATCTTCTGAAGCATAACAAACAAGTTCTTACATGGTGAACAAATTCTTACACAGTGAATACGTTCTTACATGGTGAACAGTGCAAGGGCAGTTATATCACAGAAACTTTTGGTTTTGATCATGCATTATGAACTATAAACAATCAGGTCAAATATGAATATTCGTTTGATTTTTATACTTGATTTATATGTGAATCCCACATTTCTCCCTTATTATTATTATTATTATTATTATTTTTAAATAAAATGCTGAAGTGGTAGGTAGATACGAGATAAAGGTAGAAAACATAGTTTAGTGTTGTAAGAGAGCAAATGTAGATGATCAGGTGTGTGCCTATAGACTAAGTGTTAATCCAAGCTAGACAAGGGCAACAAAACATCCATGGATGCAGAAGATTTCTCTCAAAACAGGGGGGGTCAGATTCTAAGCCTCACCTCTGTTGATCCCCAATTTCTCACCTGAAGGCCCCCCTGCGACTGTGCCTGTCTTAGGTTGTTCCTCCCTTGAGGAATCTTACCCATCTCTGGCTAACCAGTCATCTTCCAGGGCCATACAGGGAAATGTAAAGTTGGTAAGTGAGAGAGAAGCAATATTGTTTGAAAAGGTTAGCTTTTTACTTCTTTGCAGATTTATGCCCTGTGGTGGCCATTATCTTTTTAAACAAGATATTATAAAGAATTTACAAAATATATTCTGCCAAGAAAAGGTACATGATCAACTTCAGACATCTCTTGTATCTGTCTGGTTCACTAAGAAAATAAGAAATGAGACTATTTTGGCACACTTGTTCATAATGGATCAATACTAAATCCTAGTGAATAACTTTGTCTTTCTAAAGAATCATTAATTCACCAATCTATTCAGGAATGGGGTCATTGGTGACTAATGCATTTATGGAGAGGGCCTGAGAGACAGTTTTTCCTCTTTTGTGATAATGGAGTAGTTGCCCTTGTGCAATCTCTAGCCTCATTCCCATTTTCTATACTTCCTTGAAAATAACCAATTGTTCTATGGTGCATATGGGAAGTTCACATATGCTCTGGAATACAACCCAACTAGGCTCAAAGTTTTTAAGCTCTTGAAGAGGTTATATCTATCTCAATTGGATGTCTCTTAGGATTCAATTCTCTTTTCCCATTTTCATTCTACACATGTTAGTTAACAGTTAATTCATTCTCCCTTGTGAGGATAAACATCAGACTAGGAGCAAAGTACTTTTTACTATAAGCTCATTTGCATCAATCTCAAACAATGAAAACTGTAAACACAGTAAAAAAATTTAGTTTTTCCTGAAAAGCTTGAGGGTAAATTGTGGCACAATGGTATATATTTTGAGTGTATTTCCTATGAATCAAGATGTTATGTTATGTGACCAGATCAGGAAAGTCAAAATCCAGAAAATAACACTGGTATGTTACTTCCATCTAATTCTTAGACCCATTTCAATTCAGTTAGTCGTTCCAATAATGTCCTTTATAGGCAAAAGAGTTCAGTCTGGAATTATGCCCTGCATTTAGTTATCCTGTTTCTTGAGTCCTTTCAATTTGGACTCATTCGTTGGTCTTCCTTGACTTTCAAAGCCATGTTACTTTTGAGGATTACAGTCTAGTTGTTTTGTTAAATGTTCTATAATTTGGGATTGTCCTATGTTTCCTGATGATTAGATTCAGACTATGCATTTTGGCAGAAATATCACAGAAGTAATGCTGTGCTGTTCTTATTGCATTCTGTTAGATGGCTCATGATTTTGATTTATTCCACTGTAGATGTTCATTTTGATCATTTGATTAAGGTAGTGTCTGTAAGGCATGCTTATGTTCCCACCCCAAGCTTCTCATTTATTTACTTGCTTATATTTATTTGTTGTTTATTTATTTATACAGGCATAGACTCATGGATTCCTGTTACAATAGGATGAATTAAAAATTATTACTATTGCTTATTTTGATGCTCAAATTGTCTAAGATTTGGCCAAGAGGAACCGCTCCAAGATGGCACTGGGACTGTGTCCTTTTGACATATCCCTGTCATTTCTTGAGCACACACAAAAAATGTTTCCGTTCATTCTATAATATCCCTATCCCAACTCTGTAATCAGCCATTTCTGCAAGAACTTCTGATTCTTTTAATTGGAAAATCATGTTTACAGATCAAGATCCGGGTCCCAGGTGTGCTCATAGCTGTTGGGGTCTCAGTCCTCCCAGGCCTTCTCACTGGGTGGGGCTAGGTAATATATGTGTGTATATACACATTCACATGCTCATTTGTATCCATGTGCATTTCTGTATCTATCTAAATGTATTTAAAACCATGGATCCATACCAATACTATGAAATCCAATCTAATATCACATAGCTCATTCTTACTTGTTCCCTTTCTATTTTGAGAATTCTCTTTGACAGTGAGACACTTGACTCCCATTATCCTTAACATATTCACTTATTTGACCAATGCCTATCTGTGGTCAAACTCCTGTCACCACTGCTGCAACACACCCTCCCTTCCAGTCGCACGTGGACACCTGCTGCACCTCTGACTCCCTGTTACGGTTGCCCCCAAGTCCCCAGCATGGGCAGCAAACCTCCCCAGCTCAGTCTCGGGTACCAGCATGATGACAACTGTCCTGCTTCATCACACTTGGGCTCCAAACTTCCACACTGTGCTGTGGCCATCATGGTCCCTCACCTCTGGAACCCTCTTCATCCTTTCATTCTCATCAGGTCTGACAAGCTGCACTAGAACGCTCTTCTGTGGGTCTGTCTCTTCTCCTCGGTTGGGCTCAGACAACTGGCTCAGGGCCAGCCCCCCTGTTAGACACCCTCTTGACCCTACTTGGGCTCTGACACTGCATGATGGTTGCACAGTTTCCTATCAGCCTCTAGGTAAATGTCCTCCTCCCCCAGTTAGGGCACTAGATCACCCTCTGGTGTGGAAGTTTACCCCCTGCTCAGTCCTGACACCCTTGCTGGGCTGCTCCCTTCTCAATCTGGAACCTTTCCCACCCCAGTCAGGCTCTGACACCCACTCCTGGGACCCTTCTTCCTAAACATCCTCCTCACCCAGCTTTAGTTCAGACCCCTGCACTCAGGTGTCCTCCCCAGGATGCCTACCTCTCCCCTCTTGGGCTCTGGAACCCCATGCCAGGCCACTGTCGCCTTCCCTTCCATGCATGGAGGTTTTGTCAGCCCCTCCAACTCCATCCCCTTGAGCTATGCTGCCCTTGCTCACAGATGCCCTCCTGCCCTCACCTGTGCCCTGCCACTTCTCTGTGAGGACACTCTCATACCTTGCTGGGAGACAGCACTGCATGATTTACCACTGCCTCTTAATGTGGGTACCTGCCTTACCCTCCCAGGCCTGGATACACCAGCACCCTTACTGCCCCATCCCACAAGGATGCCCTGCACCTCACTCCAGCTACAAGACCCACGAGTTGACCACCACACTTACACCAGCTCGGACACTCTGCTCTGGATTGCCCCACCTCTTCTTGGCCCAGTGGGTGTCTGATGCTCTGCACTGGGCCACCACTATCTCCACGGGTATCCTCCTCACTTTGCTCAGGCCCCAACACTGTGCTGGGCCACCCTTTCTCCTCATGGGTGCCATTCTCACCTGGCTTGGGCACTAGCACACCGCTCTGGGCTACCATGGCCAGCTCCCCACTTCCCCTCTGCTGAAACCCACCTGGTTCAGGCTTAGCTAATAGCTTGTGGATGAAATTGCCAGAAGGGAAAAGAAGGGAGGGGAGGGAAGGAAAATGAGGCAAGGGAAGGAAGGAAAATGGAGGGAGAGAAAGTGACGGGAAGGGAACAGAAAGACTGGAAATGGTTTTTGACAGAGCTTTCTCAGACCAAGCTACAAACCCAAGGACATCATTCATATTTTCCTTTGTTTTCAAAGGTATTCATTCTTTAAACAATTTGAACATTCAGTCATCATTTCAAATCCCATGCCTTCCTCAGTGTACTGGATAAGCTTATTCTCTGCAAACAGCTGTTCAGTATGATACCACTAGGGTCCTCCAGTATATTTATAGCTTTGGAATTCACAACTACCTATAATTTATACATGCATAGTCCTTAAAAAAATGCAAAATTAAATCCTTTGAACTTATAGGGAGTATGAAATCCAATCAGTTTTAGCAAGCTTTCCTGTATATTAATTATCATTTATCTTATTTGCATGTTGTTTTAAAAAACATAAATCCGTAAAAAATTATATTTTGTAACCTTGATCAAACATGTTTTCAAGCTCCTATTGCAATTTGGGAATTTTGTAAGCCCTGGAACAAAAACAAAATGTCATAATGAGACTAGTGTTGATGATGAAATGGAGGTTACAATATAATTATTATAATTAATGCTAAAACCTAGCTATAATTCAACATGTTTGACCATGGTCCTGATACAGTGACTCACGCTGTGACAGATTTACTCCCAGGTAATGTGACGAGCTGCGGCTGGGTGTTCTCATTTGTGTATGTGATGTAATGGTTTATTATAACAATATCACAGCTATGGGGGTGAAGCTTTCATGTCATTGTGTTTCCTCTTAGGAAAGAATCTCAGAAAAACACACTACCTTGTGCATCAACTTCTTAGTGTATCTTCTAGCCAGGACTTCCAGCAAAGTGAGGACCAGCTGCAAATGTGACCTGTTCTTTTCTGTAACAAGCTGCCAAAGGCTAGCAAGAGATGACTGACATCCTGCTTGCCACAATAGGCTGGAGAATGACTCTGTGTGTTCACCAGGCAAGAAATACAGCTGTGGTTCCCATTATCGACAGTAGACTCTACAGGCAGGATTTCATGGCTTCATTGCTTCAGTCTGTGACATTAAGGTTCAACCTCTGCACAAGATGCATAAATATTCTCTGGATTTTCTTCAGTAAGCACACACTAGAGGTTAATAATGTGGGGATGTTTGATTCCCTGCTGTTTTAAATAATTTCATGGAAAATCTAATGCAGTAGGACACTAGTTGTAGAAAGGTGATTACCCTCATCAAATGGTAGCACTTTTTTCCTATTATTTTCTACTAATTTCTTGCCCTTATAGCTCCTCTCTCTTCATTTACCACAAATGATTCTTCAAAACGACCCTCTGTGGTTGGGTGGAGACAGGCCTGGAGAAAGCTTAATCCCTCATCAGGGTCCTGTCAGGGCTGGTACTCATGTGCATCTTTCTCCCTTCTTCTGCTTACTGGAGTTTAGATACAAGATGGAGATGCACACTCACTGGAGAGGTGTTATTGGAAACCAGTCCCTGTCTCCTTGCTGGGGCCACTTTTACATGGGACCCTGAGGTCCAGAGCTCCACTGGAGCCTCAAGGCAGTTACAGTTGTAGTAGCCCACCCCAGCTCTTCTCAACTAAATGGTGCTCTGATTTGTTAAATTCTTGAATCCTTATCACCTCTGCTGAGGCAGGCACTTAGTCACAACAGAGCTCTAAGAATGCTCTTGGGCTCACAGTAGAATTTCAGAGTTAAGGAGTTACAGGGGGTTCTGGGGACTGTCTTGTTTCGGGCTCACTCCCTTTCGAAAACCACCTCCTTTTTTCCTACCAGAACATGAAGTTTAGTTAGGGGGCCATACGCATTTCCCAGCCTTCTTTGCAAATGGACACCATGTGACAAAGTTATGGCCAGAGAGATCTGAGCAGAAGTTGCTGGGGTAGGACTTCTGGTAAAGATCTTTGCAACAGTGGGACAGAACCAGCTGACAGGTTTTTTTTTTTGGCTTTTGCCCTCTCTTTGGGGGTGATTAACTGTCCTGGTTTTCCTGGGATTGGGGGGTTCCAGAGACATGAGACTTTCAGTCTTAAAGCATGGATGGTCCTAGGCAAACTGTTTAAGACCAATCATCCTTACTTTTTTCCAGCAGAATATAGGTGTCATGTCTAGAGCTCTAGCAGCTAGCTCATGACCATGAGGTGACAAACTCATTTGAAGGGTGACCAGGTAAAATGGTAGGAGGAGGATGGTTCCATTGCAACTATCCTAGACTTCTCTGTTAGAGAAAAGAATAACTCCCAATTTAGTGAAACAGTCTTTTTTATGGAGTGTAGTGGTCCTCCATTTTAGCAATCACAAATTCCATTAGTGTTAACTTGGTTAAGGAGCCCTATTATACCCATGTGGAGTGAAGCCATTCCCTTCTGGCTATAGCATTTCTGGTTCCTTAGAAAGAGATGGTTTTAACATTGTGGGAATGCTTCAAATCCAGGTCTGTGGTACTCTAAACTCTCTCCTCAACTTTTTGCTGGGTTTCATTATCTCCAGTCCTCACCTTTTTAAAACTTACTCATAAAAGAACCTTGAGACAGATTTTACTGGAACTCAGAGAAGTTCTGTGTAGGGCAAGAAGGGCCTTTACAGGTAATGTGGGCCCCTAGTGCTCTCATTTACCGTGACAAGGAAATAGGCCCAGAGAAGAGAAGGGGAATGGGATCTGAGTTACAGCGGATTTACTTTGTTGCAAGATGCTGCCTCTCCTTGCCTGCAGCCTGCAGTGTCATCCCCACTGCAGATAGCCATGCTGAGCCTAGCAGTACCCTGCCCGTCCTTTGATTGTGAACTTTAATCTGTAGCTCCTCTCTCTTGGGATTTCCCTGTTGGTGCTTCTGAGGCATCTTATTTTAGAAACTTCACAGCTAAAATAGCACTACTATCAAGAACTTGAGGGTTTTTGTTTTGATTTTGTTTATTGATGGTGCAGGGCATTGACTTTAGGAAAAATTGCAAAGCAGTGAAAATTAGTTCTATTGCCTTTGTTTAAAATTCTTTGCATTTTACTTCACTGAGTATCAGAATTATCTTTTCTGATAAGGAAATCATAGCACTGGGCTCATATTAAATACTCTAAATAACTCTTTTTTACTAAATGAGAGATAGAAAAGGATAAAAAAAACATATGTGTCAACAGTCAAGGATCATTCCAATAAGGTGGTATCTATGTAATATCAGGTATTAAAATTTTGCATACCACCTCTGGGGCAAGACACACACATATACAACTATGTGCACATACATGCATCTGATTTAATCCTCATAAAAAACACTCTGAGGTTTGGGAATGAGGCTCAAAACAGTCATATACTCACCCAAGGTCACAGAAGTCATCAAGTAGTCAAAGAGAATTTCGCAGCCACATCTTCTAACTTCAAGATTGTGCTCATTTGTACTGAGCCACACTATTGTTGATGGTGCCCAAGCTTTCTCTTTGCTAGGATTGTTAAGCAAGGCTCTAAAATAGATTCAATATGGAGAAGGGAATTAATTGAATTCCTACCTTGTGGCTTTCAATACATTATTTACATCCTTTGTTAATATCTCCTCAAACCCTGTGATATGGATGGTATCATCCCTAATGCTTTTCATACCCATTTTATACATGAGGAAACTGAGCCTTGGAGAGAGTAAAAGCCTTATCTAAAGTCAAACTAAAAATGCAGGCTATGAAGCCACCCAATCTAACTCCAGAGTCTGTGCTCTGAACCGCTGTACCATATTCTCTGTTATTTTAACACTCTGCATTGTTTTTCTCACTTAACTATGAATGTCACAGATATTTTCCCATGTTAATAAATAAGAGATGCTTCATTTTTTAAAAGTCAACATAACTTTCCATATTGAGATATACCTCAATATATGCAGGTATGCCCCTTCCCATCCTGTCACAATGCTGTAATTAAGTTGTTTTTGTTTAAACAAGTGTATTGATTTCTATTGGTTAGATTCCCAAAGGTGGAGTTAAGCCAATAGGCTTGGATATATTTAATTATAATAGCTATTGTTAGATTATTATCATTAAAATTTTAAATTGTGATAAAATACACATAACATAACATTTGCTAGGTTATTTTTATGAAAGTTTGCAGCAATTCACATTCCCACCACCGATGTATGAGGGGTCTGCTTACTGCCTCACAAGCGCAACATGTTCTTGTTTTTTAAAACTTTTATCAAGATGGTAGGTGAATATGGGTACTTCATTGTGGCCTAGTTTGTATTTTCCAAACTCCTAGTAAGATTGAGCACATATCTACTAATTGGTCATTCATAGTCTTTGCCAAGAAATCTGAATTTTCAATCTTAAGGGTTCAGAACTTTAAGCTGAAAGAATAAACTCTATTTAGGCCTTTGGGCATTAAAAGCAGGTAAAAGGGATATGAATGTGTGAATGTATGTTTAACTGGGAGCTATCTTGGCTTCCATTCTGTGCCCTTGAAAAAATTTATTCTAATTATAATTTAGCCCATAACAGTAGGTGCTTTAATGGTGAAATTATCTTCCATGTGGATTTGGAAGCTGTAGAAAGTGGAAAACGAAAGTGATTTTGGGGATACAGATGAGTCACTGTCCTATCTTCATTGAAGATTCTAATCTATGCATTTCTACAATACTTTTCAGAATACTGTTGTATAGGTCTTTCAAAGATCAACTAAATGAAAAATGACTTTTTTTAAATGTGAAAAGAGAAAGGATGAAGGGCTCAGGGCCTGCTTGCAGCAGGAATCTGTCCATCCACTGGGAAGGCATTGAAGCTACAGTCCTTTTCTTGTTCTTCATGAGGAGTACCAGAAAAGAATCCTTCAGTAAAGTTAAATGGACTGAATTTTATAGGAGGTTCTGGCTGACAAGATAAAAGAGAGTTGGGCCAAACTAAACAGTTATTCCCAGGAGACATGAATGACTGGAAGGGGAGACTTGCTTCCTACTGCCTTCTCTGATGCCCCCTTCTATGGGATCATGGGGGAGGCATTTTCAGTTGGTGGACTTCTCCCACTGGAATCCTCCTACATAAAAGTGAAATTCCATCAGCCCACCAGTGAAGAATTTTGTTTGTATGGAGAGACAGTGCCCTACCTGTGAACCACATTTTAAAATGCATTTTGAGGTTTGAGCTAATAATGTGAATGACATTCAGTGAGATTGCCAAATGCTGGTAATTTACTCTCATTTTCACATTAATGTGGGCCCACCTGTGATGAATTGGAAACTAAATAAGCACATCAGTTTTAATTAGATATTTCAGAGACTGGATCTAGTTAAACAGCAGTATTCATTCTTATCTATTAAATAGTGAAAGAGTTTAGCGCATTCATCTGAAAAAGTTTGCTGCCCCCACCCCCAGTCATTTGTCCTTCTTTGTTTTGCAAATACTCTTTTCAGATAGTGGTTTTTGTGTTGAACAGTACCTAGGTTGGTACACAGGGGCAGGAATGATTGCATTTAAGTCTTAAAGATAAGCTGATCATCTAGTTCATTAGTGTTTTGTTTTACATTAAGAAACGAATTCGGGAACCTTTAAACAGACAAATACAAGATGGTGGTTGTCCAGAGGACACCAGCAGGAGGACGGAGAGTTCTGATTCCTCAAACAGCTATGCTGCCAGTTGGGATCTAAAAATACTATGAGGGTATGGCTAATAGATGCTGAATGACCTTCTATCAGAGAAAGGAGCCATTTTTTCAAAATTCAAGGCAAGATATTACAGTCCTAGTGAAGGCAAAATGTCCTCTGATGCATAGGGGTCTAAGACCGAATGAAAGAAACTAGTATAGATGTGTGGGTAACTGATTAATATTTGTGAAGGATGAGGATTGATAGTAGGCAATGAGGCTTAAAAATCAGTAGCCCTGAAAAAATTATAGATGCAATTTTTGCATTGGTTCTAACATAATTTTCCAGGGTCATTTCTTTTAAGTGTTTCTACCTGGTTGGACTGGACTCTGGCAGGGCGAGGCTGTGCCCATCTTGCTAGTCATGCCCTCAGGGCTCAGCATTGTGGCTGTTTCATGGTAGGTACTTAGTAAACATCTGTATCCTGCTCTGTATTGCTAATCCCTGGTTCTAAAACATGCTCGCCTTGCAGATTTCAGTCATTGTCGGTATCCTGCCTATCTTTTCACCAAAAAGAATTGTGGTAGTATTTCCATGCGATTTTCCCCTTGGTTTTCTTGAGAGGGGAGTTTTCAGTTGGCTGAAGATATACTTTAATGAACTGTTTCAAAATTAAATTCTGGATGCATGTAAAAGAAAAAAATTTCGAAAAGAGTCCATTCATTTTTAGAAATCTAAAATGCTTAAAATATTTTATTGTATTGATAATTATAGTACCAAAAACACACACACCAAAAACAAAAAAATGAAAGAACCGTAACTAGTAGATTATGGTTAAGTAAATAATGGTACTTTCATACAGTAGAGTTTTATTCAGTCTCTAAAACAATGTCTTAGAATGGTCTCTAAGGACAAAATAATTCTCCTAATATATTAAGTAAATAAAAAAAAGCAGGTAACAAAAGACATTGGGGTGTAATCATATTTTTAAAAGTGTTCCTTCTTACAGAAAAAAAGATGAAAGAATTTATATAAAACTCAATTTTCCAAATTTTTGACTATGAAATATATTACTTTTATATTCAGAAAATATATTATGAAAGTGTAGGATTTCTTTAAGTAGAAATGTATTTTTCTGTGTTTAAAATTTGATGTAGTTTCCCAGGAGTCTACATATGAAGGAAGTTGAGTGGGCCTGTGGGAGGAGAAGGGAGAGGTGATTGTGTCGGGGAGAGGGTCTCATGCTCGTGGGCAGGGAGTAGTTTGAGATCTGCTGTGCCAATTTCCAAATCTCCCTGGAACATTGCCAGAACAGTTTATTTGAGGGAAAAAAAAATGTGCCTTCAGATTGTCCTTATACAACTGCCACAAAGCATGAATAAACGGAGACTGCAAGAGGAAGTAGCATTTAACAGCTCTTCATACCTACTCCTATGGTTTAATTTTATATGCGGCTGAATAGATTTCTGTCACCCCTGAGTGAATCACTTGGAAATTATCTTAAAATTTACTGTTTTAGTTCTTCCATATCTGCTTCATGTATGATCTTTTTAAAAAGAAAATTGGATTACTTCTCTACTTAAAATCCTTTCATGGATTCGCATTGCCGTTGAGTTACCATTCGGGATCCTTACTGTGATACGCGTGCATGATGTTGGTGAACATTTCCTGCCTTCTTCTCCTGCTCATCTGCTATCACTCTCCCAAAAGTGTCCCAGATCTCATCACACCAGACAACTCAGTTTTTGTGTGTATCATCCGCATTATGCAGGCTGCACTTCCTTCTAGGAGGCTCCTCTGAATCCCCTTCTCCTTGTGATTCCTTTCTCCTCCCTGCCTGCCTACACACCTTCACCACGCCCTTACCACAGGGCATTGCAGTGGTTGACTTACCTGCCTCTACCCTGCTGTCAGCTGATTCAGGGAGGGGACCAGGATTTGGACATCTTCTGTTTTAGTACTCACCATAGGAATTTTGGTCTACAGTAGGTATTTGATAAACCTTTGTTAAATGAGCATGTGAGTAGATGCCTGAGACATTTTGATTAGTATAGATACACAGTTACTGTTAAATTCACCCCTAGTGCTGTATGAAGCCTTATTTCTTAGCTGGTGTCTTTTAGCAGGCCGAGCTGAGTGCCCTCCTGGATGCACATCATGGCCTCTGTCTGGTGAAGGAAGGTGTGGTCAGTAAATTAATGGCCCCCAAAGATGTGCAATGCTCTATTTCCTAGAACCTTCACATATGTTATCTTACATGTCAATAGGAACTTTGAGATAGAATTAAGGTTATGGACCTCAAAGTAAGGAGATTATTCTGGAGTATCTGTGTTGGCCCAATATAATTGCAAGTGCTTGCTAAAAGACACTTAAGAGTGGGTATGCATGACAGAAAGAAGACACACAATGGAGAAACAGGCAGGAGAAATTTGAAGTGTGAGGGGCTTGGCCCACCATTGCTGGCTTTGAACATGGTGGGTGTGGGTCTATGGTCCAAGGGATGCAGACAGCTTCTAAAATCTAGGAACAAATTTCAGCTAGATAGCCAGAAAAAAAAAACAAAAATAACTTACGATTGCAGTTTACTGAATTCTGCCTACAGCTTGAATGAGCAGGAAATGGTCTCTCCCTAAAGCCTCCAGAAAAGGGCACAGTGCTGTTGGCTCCTAGATTTTATCCCAGTGAGACCCATTAGACTTCTGACCTACAGAACTGTAGGATAATAAATTTGTATTAGTCTAAGCAGTTATGTTTGTGGTAATTTGTTACATCACCCAAAGAAAATTAATACTGAGTTTAAAACAACTTCAGAGTGTGTAATTACCTGACTCTTTGGTTACTCATTGTCCTTTCCTATTCTTAGCAAAGCATCTCAAGTAAGAGAAACAAGAGCAGAGGAGGAGGACCATTCATAGTTGATCAAATAAAGTGGACAGTAAAAAAATACCCTTTGTTAATAAACATATTAGATAACTTCTGCCTTTAGTTTAATTTTAAAATCTTCAGTCAGCTATTTACCTACACTCCTCACCTCTGTCCCTGCACCTTCTATGGCTAGGAAGAAGGAAGAAGGGCAGAGGATACTAGGATCAATCATGAAGTGGGGGTGACCACAATTCCCAGTGACCTGCTTTTCAGAGGACCCCAGCATCTTTCACTGTATATAATCCAGTATAGCCACTATGGAGCCCCTGCAGATTTTACTGTTTTTTGCTCTACAGGTATTCTCCTTCACCAATGCCAGCTACCTGACTCCCTTACCACTCCTTCATCTTTCCTGCTCCAAATGTATCTGAGATCTATACTTGCAGCCAGCCCAGGCCTTTGTGGCTGTTTGAAGGTAAGATGACAGCCTAGTTGCTGACCCCCACTGCTGTGTTTGTGCTTGAGGCTAGTCCCTCCAGCTGTGCACTTGCATGCTGCCATCCTGACTCATGCAATGGCCTCTGCTGTCATGTACATGGTCTGGGTAAGATCTTGTAGCCACAGAAGTATACGCCAAAAGCCAGGTGCCCTACGGTTGCTTGTGGGCCCAGATTTGGGCCCTTTATCTCTAATCATTGGCCAGTACCACTGGGCTCATCTGCAGCTATCCCACCCAGCTCAACCCTCATTACTAGCCCTCCATTGCTGTATGAATGCTTGCAGGGAGACCCTGCAGGAACAGGAGCCACCATAGATTCTTGTGAGCTCAGATCCAGCCTTATCTCCTGTCACTGGTGTATACCACTGGGCTCAGCTGAGCTAACCCTTTCAGCTATGTATCTGTACCCTACTGGTCCAACTCCCATCACTAGCCTCCAGTGCTAAGAATATGCCCAAGGTGAGACTGCAACTACAAGAATGTATACTGTCAGCCATATCCTCTATAGCTGCCAATGTTACTGCAATTGGTCTTGGCCTTTGATGCTGACCCACCATTACAAGTGTGTCTGCAACCAGCACCTGCCATTACACAGGCACCTACAGCTGGTTCCTGCAACTGAATGTGTGCACATCATTGGCTCTGGTCACCACTGCTGCCTGCTCTGATCTCTATCCACTGAACCTGAAAGTGCCACTGAAAACCCCATGGAAATGAAGATATACAAATTGCCTGACAAAGAAAATAATAGTTCTAAAATTGCTCAGAGAATCACTCTTGTAGCACAGGTAAATAATTTAATGAAATCAGGAAAACTATACAAGAACAAAATGAGAAGTTTAATAAAGAAATAGAAAACATAAAAAAGAACCAAACAAATTTTCAAGCTGAAGAATACAATGACTGAACTGAAGATTTCAATAGAGAGCTTCAATAACAGACTAGGCCTAGCAGAAGAAGGAAGCAGTGAACTTGAAGACAGATCATTTGAAATAACTTGGTAAGAGAAAAAAAGAAAAAGATTAAAGGGAATGGAGAAATCCTATGGGACTTATGAGATACTGTTTAGACAAGCATTCTATAAGTTATTGGAGTCTCAGAAGGAGAAGAGAGATAGAAAGGGAGCAGAAAGCTTATTTAAAGAAATAGTGGCTAAGAACATCCCAAACCTGAGAAGATATTTGGACATCTAAGTTCATGAGCTAATAGGTCACTCCATAATTTCAACCCAAAATGATCTTCTCCAAGACACTAATAATTAAACTATCCAAAATCAAAGACAAAAAATGAATTTTAAAAGCAACAAGGGAAAAAAAAATTTCCTTCATACAAGGGAACTCCCATGAGGCTATGAGAGGATTTCTCAGTGGAAGCCTTGCAGGCCAGGAGAGAGTGGGATGATGTATTCTAAGTGCTGAAAGAAAAAGAAAAACCTCCCAGGATAATTATTAGCAAAATTGTCTTTCAGTAATGAAGGCAAGACAAAGACTTTCTTAAAAATAAAACTGACGGGAATTCATCACCACTAACCCGACCTTTAAAGAAATGCCAAAAGGAGTCCCTAAAACTTCTGAAAGGATGTTAATTAGTAACATGAAGGCATAAGAAGATACACAACACACTGGTAAAGGTAAGGATATAGTTAGCTTCAGAATACTCTAATACTGTAATATGGTGGAGTGTTAACCACTTAATTCTAGGATAAAGATTAAAGGACAAAGTATTAAAAATAGCTGTGCCTATAATAATTTATTCATGGATACACAATAGAAAAAGATGTAAATTGTGACATCAAAAACATAAAATGGAAGCAGCAAAAGGGTAGAGTTTTATATGCAAAGTCATCAGCTTAAGATAGACTCATATCAATAAGATGGGTCAATTAGCCTCAGGATAATGATGAAACAAAAACCTATAGTGGATATACACAAGATAAAGAGGAGGAATTCAAAATATACTGCTATAGAAAGGTGTCAATTCACAAAGGAAGAAAGCAAGAGAGGAAGAAAAGAACACAGGAACTATAAAACAGCCACCAAACAATTAACAAGATGGCAATAGTAAATCTTTACCTATAAATAATTTCCTTAAATGTAAATGTTAATTCTCCAATCAAAAGGCGATGAGTAGCTGAATGAAATTGAAAATAAGACCCAACTATATGTTGCTTACAAGAGAGTCACTTCAGCTTTAAGGACACACAAAGACTCAAAGTGAAGGGTGGGAAAATCTATTCCACACAAATGGAAACCAAAAGAAAGCAGGGTAGCTAAACCTGTATTGGACAACAGAGACTCAAAAAATTTTAACAAGAGACAAAGAATATCATTATAATGATGAAATGGTAAATTCATCATGAGAATAAAATACTGTGGTGATTAATTGTATAGTTTCATTTTTTAATGAAGGATATTTGTTTTATCTTTATTTTTTAAAAGATATTTTTTGCTTGGTGTAAAATCCTAGCTTGGTGAACTTTTCTTTCTGTACTTTAAAGATGTTCTATTATTCTCTGAATTTCATAGTTTCATACTAAAAGTCAATCATCAATCTTAATGTGGCTTCCTTGCAGGCTCATTTGAAGGACTTTGTTTTTTAAGATTTTTCTCTTTGTCTTTGATTTGCATCCTTTGACTAGGATATGACTATGTGTGGTTTCTTTTGTAGTTAGCCTGCTTGAGGTTCATTGAGTTTCTTGATGTCCTTGAAATATTCTCAGCAATTATTTCTTCAAATATTGCTTCTGCTCCTTTCTCTTTCTTCTCTTGTTTTGGCACTGCAATTGTACATGTTAGACATTTTGAGCATGTTTCTCACATATTTATTATCTTTCCCACATTACTCTTTTTTTTTCTTGAACCTGGGCTTCAGTTGGAATATTTTCAATTGTTCTGTCTTTAAACATACTAATCATTTCTTCAGATGTGTCCAGGCTGATGATAAGCTCACCCAGTGAATTTTAATTACAGAAATTGTATTTTGTCCCTTAGTTTTAAATAATTTCAAACACTTTTAATACGGGATTGCATTCTCCAATCATGGCCATCTACTGAGAAAATGTATTTCACCAGTCTTGAAATCATTCTGATTTAGTGTTTGTTTATCATTATTAAAATTAGAAAAAATGACTAAGTAAATGTTCATTTTTAACCTTTATATAGACTTTAAATTTTACAAACTGCTATCACATTTCTATGTTATTTGGAATTTACAACGTGAGATATGCAGGGAAAGTATCATTAATTTCATTATAATTATAAAGACAATGAATTTGTATGTGGTAGTGCAAAGGCTCTGCATTTATGACTATAAATTCCTTGTTTTCGTCTATTATATCATGCTGCTTCAAAGCACATGTCCTGTCAAAGGGGGAGGAGGGGAATAATATAAAATTAAAAAGATAATACAGTTTCTTCTAATGACTTTATTCCAAACGTACCAGAGCTGGAAGAAAACTCCTCAGGAGTTCACATAATCCATGTCCTCATAACATTATATTATTTTAGTCAAATATTACCTTCTTAAGCTCGTGATCCTATATCTAGAGGCTGCAAGATAGGAAACCTTTGTCATCTCTCATTTATCTGTTTATCTAAAAACATGATATAAGGTACTAAGTAGATTTTTAATAAGTATTTGCTCTTGATTAATATTAGGAATGGTAAGTTACTATCTGACAGCAACACAATATTTGCAACTTGGGGACACAATTTGCACTGAGTTCTTAAAAAACCAAACCTAAGTTATTTGAAACCTAGAGTTCAAAAGAGATGGTAATATAGTTGCATAGTTCATTATTTTTCAAAATGAATGCCAAATAGATTACTCAAACTTCATTTTATTTAGTTCTTATAACTTAAACATCACTTGATACCCATGCTTTGTTTTTCTAAGTTTTGTACTGGTTTTTGGTCTAAAGCCATAAAATTAGGATTTATATCACAAACTTCTTGAGAAAGAGCTATTAGTTCTCTTTATAACTCAATTCAATTACCATCCACATATAAGGAATTCTTCTTTACAGTCATTCTCCTTTTAAAAATTTTCTGTTTGCTGAAAATAATATTCTACCTTAACCAATTTAGTTTACATATATGATATAATGTACAGAATGTGCTGCACTTGCTTTATAGAGTAGTATACAACATTTAAAAAAACCTCACCCTATAGGCCAGGCAAATTTTTTTAGAAGTAAAAAATGTCATGTTGATAGTAATAATAGTCCACAGGCTTTAACCTATGTTGCTATGATGGCTCCAATTCTGACCAACTATCTAACAAATGGAGGTTTTGGTCACTAGCAACAAGAGAGAAAGCACGTCAGTAGTTATGTGTGTGCACTCATGATACAAAGAGAAAGCCCTATCACAGAACATGACAATAACATCATCTTTGGACATAAGATACACATTTGCTGCACCATAATAGCTTCCTCTGGGCAAAGTAATTGGTAAATGGATTATTTTATTATTTTTATAATTCATTTGGGGCCAAGAAAATTAAGGCTTTTATTTTAGCAGGATTATTTACTGTGAGATGTTTAACTCATTGTGGTTAGTGGATATGGCTAGCAATATACATACATTATAGTACCACTGTTTGTTCTATCTGGGATCTTCAGCCTACATAATGATACTGAAGACATTGCCATAAGAACTTTTAAAAACTCAGTGATTAGGATCTCAGATCCAGATCTCTTCTGAAGGTAGAACATTAGGAGCTTGCAGAAGATGGTGATAGGGAAGTAAAGGAGATGTCACCATTCTTACTTTCACTGTATAAATAGAGCATCCAGTGCTCATTTTTCCACCTTACTAAGCCATACACATTTTGATCCAGCACATGAAAGGAACTGTCTGTGGAGTATTTGAGTTCTGAGTATTCAATGCCACATTCTAGTTTTGGCAGATCCTCAGTAAAAGAGGAAATATTATTCATTCATTTCTCCCTCCCTTTCCTTCACCTTGCTTGGGGCCTGCCAGAACCAGGGTTAGATTGCCAGCCCAGGAGGTGCACTTCACACTCTGAGAGGTGCTATTCGTAAGCATATTATCCTCTTCTATGACTGCAGACCAAATCCACAGCTGAACAGTAGGATGCTGCTTGCTAATGTTGATCATTCTGGCAAAACAGACTGTCAGTTCTACAACCAATATAAGTAGTGAGTTTTGTTTGAAGCTAAAATACCTAAATTATATGACAGTCTTATGATATACAGTGGTTTCTATAGCTGTCCTTTTCTACTTTTCCCTTCAATCTCTGCGCTCCTTCTTTCTTCCTACTGATTCATTTATTAGTGCTGAAATGGGAACATAACTGAATGTATTCTTATCAGAGAAACAACCTGCAGAGGATGACTTAGACACGGTTTAAATGTGTCTAGATGATTAGTCTGTTATTTGTTTTTAAATTTCCAGGAAAAGAAAATTAACTGACTATCCATTGTTTAACATTGGCTAAATCTAAATGAAATCATGATCATTTCTACAGCAGATTTACCTTCCTAATTATGCTTGGCTAATGTTTACACTGACTGATGGAAAAGGATGGTGTCTGGGAGAATGCCAAATGGCAGACGGAAGTCTGACCTGAGACTCAAAATGTCCAAGGGTAAATTACTGAGTGGACAATCTGTAACAAGATAAAAAAAAGAGCCGATGATCTGAATATCATTATTCCTTCAACTCTGTGTCCACCTCCCCCTTAATTTTGAAAAATATTTCTTGGCTGAAATGCAGACAGTGTACTTTAACCTTGATAATACCTGAGAGGAATAAAGATATTTCTTATGCCTCCAGAGTTTCAGCACATGATTATTAAAAGGAGAAATGTTAGCAAATGCTACTAATATCAAACATGTTGGGGGTTTTCCTGGTTTCCACATTCTACAGCTCTTATCTCTTCACATTTAAGTCACTGGACCCCTAACTGCAGGATCCATGAGTCCATCACCTTGGAGGCTCTGGGTCAACGTGACTTGGAGAATTACATGCCCTCTGGGCATCAGTATGGTGGCATTTATCATAAGAGGGCCACAGCAGGATAGAAAAAAAGGGGAGGACACCAGTAATCTGGACTAGATTTTTATAAGGATGAACTGGACAATGGTAGACAGATTCACTTGTAGGTAGTTAGGTACTGAAATTTACCAGGAAAAGAGGAAGGGAGATGAGTCATTCTTTCTGAACACATTCTGCAAAAGTGACTCATAGCCAATGTTTTAAAAGACTATGATTAAACTAATGTCAGAGAAGGCAGTATAAATTAAGTGATTGAAAAAAATCAGTGATTAAACCATGACATATACAAGAAATAGTCCGATGTTGGCAACATTTCATGCATTTACTCCTAAGCCAATCAGTGACACAGGTCTTATTTCCAGACTTGCTTCCTCTGATGGTAGAACCTGGCTGTGTCTTTAGGTGAAGCTCAGTCTGTAAGATAGACACATGGGCTGGATACCACAGCTGTGCACAGTAGATTTCGAGGTGCAGTTGTTGGATGGGATAGGTGGAAAAGAGTGGATACAACATGAAGGAACCAGAGTGTCCTCAGCACCTGGATTTCAATATGTTCTAAACTGAGCTCTGTATTTTCCCTGAAACTAGAACCTCCTCCATAGTCAACATACATTTAATTGTTAATTACATACATACTTATTGTTAATTGTTAACCAAACCCAGGCAGTCCTATTCCAGGAATGCCCCCTGTAATTGCTTTAATCCAGGTTCTCATTGTCCATCATCTGGACCATAGGAACAGCTTCCTTCCTGATTTCCCTCCTCATTCCCATCAATCTTCTAATAGGTGCACTAGCATGGCCTTCCTTGAAATACAATCATGTCATTCATTCCCTAGCGACCTCCAGCATTTCCTCCTTCTCCACTGGACTCTTTAGTGTGACAAACAAGACACTTTTCAATCTGGCTTTCACCTACTCCTCCAGTCGCATTTCTTGCCACTTTCCTATCTCCACACTCTGCACCACAGCTACACTGGCCTTCTGGCCTTCTCCAGACCAGCCGTGCCCTATTGTTACTCACTATTCCTCTATCTCTCTCCCCACATCTCCTTAGCTACCAAACAGATGTGGGCAACATGGCTTTTCCCTTTCGGTAAAGTGGCTATTTAGGATGAAAATAGCCACCCTAACCAGAGAAAAGTAACCCTTACCAATGTAGAATGAATTACAGGTGAATCACAAGATAAATCCCAGGTTATGTTGAGATACTGACTTGCCTCAATTAGATAGAACTATTGAAAGAATAGACTAAAGAGTGAAAAGAAGCTTATATCATTTGTCTTAGGAGTTCTTTGTGTAATATTTTTAATTGGTCAGATTTGAAAAGGCTTGACAATCCAATGTTCAAAATACTACATATAAATAGTGTGGAAAACTAATTCTCAGTCAATGCTTATTAAAATAAAAAAAAAGTTTCACATTATTTGAATAGACTAATTGCATAGCTTGTTATATCAAAGCCTTTATGTAAAGAAAGTTTAGACATGCAGGCTAATGAGAATAAAATTTAGATGAATAACATGGCATTAAAAACTGCATAGCCATAAAAATAATATATACATTTCTTTAAATGTACTCACATTTGATGTTTTTTTGATTGAAAATAAAAAGATAAATAAAATTTTTTAAAAATTAAAAAGGATAAAATCAATGTTCTAGCAGTTCAGCTTAAGGAATATATCAAGGAAAAAGGACTGGAATGCTCCAGAAACAGTTTTCAAAGCCAAAGTTATGCCCCTGATCTCAGTAGGCTTGTGATATGCTCTCTGCAGAACCTATTGCTCCTGGTTTTTCAATTACAACTTTGAATCATATTCCTTGATTAGTAACAAGCAATCAATCATAATTAATTAGTTTAAATGTTCAACCGTTAAAATCATTACCATTAATTAAAATAATTATCTCTATTTTGGCTGCACTTCATTACCATTTCTGGGAAATGCATTGCTTTACCACATTCATCGCACAGATTCTCAGCGAATGCAACACATACAGTAGATAATCTATGAACTACTTTAAAGAATTACTACTTGAATAAGGTTTTGGAATTTTTTGCTGTGCTCTTGCAGCTGGGGAAAACATTTTACTCAGTGTTATGGGCTTTATGAACAAAGCTCTTTGAAATAAATGTTAGCCTATCACAGGGTGCTGAGAAGTGAGGATTTTTTTTTGAAGAACTGGTGCCGTGGAAGAAAATGTTTGCTTTATAGGTTATACAATTGTCTAGACACAGGCAGAAGAAATACTGAAGTAGGTCAGAGAGTTGAGGACATCATCTGAGACATTAGGAGTTGGAGAAAGTGAAGGAAGATAAGTTAAGAGACATGGAAGATATAGAAGATACAATGAGAAGATACAACTTTTCCTATTAGAGGTCTAGAATGATAAAAAGAATAAAAGAGACTATTTGAAGAGGTAATGACTAAAAGTTTCCTAGAATGGAAAAAAGACATGTGTCTCAAGCAGGGTAGATAGAAACAAATCCATATCTAGACAAATCATAATAAAATGGGAGCACTTTAAGTAAAAAGAGGGAAAACATTTAAAGACACCAGAGTGAAAAGACAGAATACTTTAAAACTGGGAAACAAATGATAATTAGAATTATAGGAGTTAATTCCCAGGAATAATAAATACTAGAAAATAATGGAATCCTTTCCCAAAGCTCTGAGGGGAAATAACGAACCTTAAATTGTATACTGTAAGAGTGAAAAAGATGTTTCCAGATATACACAGATGAAGAACGTTCCTACTTGCAGATCCTTATTGAAAGAAATGCTCATGCAAACACTTCTGCAACAAGGAAAATGAACCAAAATACCAGAAGAGATCATGACCAAAGAAATCAACCAAACATGCTAGTAAGCCTAAATACATGTTAGCTAATAAACAGTGGCACTATTAACTAATTTGGGGAGGAGATAGTTAAAATGATAGTTAACATACCTACACTAATAACATGAAAGGTGTGAGCATGTGATGAAATTTGGAGAGAAGTTAAAACATTTTAAGATTTTTGTCTTGTTTGGGAGAAGGGTGGAGATTTTTTTTAACTAAATACTTATTAGAAAACATAAGATTAAGGATGTATATCATATAGGGTATCTTCTAAATGACATTATGGTGTTTTGTGATGGTGTTGCCTCTGTGAAGAGGGGATTGAATCAGGAGAAATCTAACTGAAAAAGTGTGCAATGGGAACTTTGCTGTTCTCAGAGGCAGCTACATTGTGGACAGCAAGGACACGGCTTTGGGTCACAACTTCCTGGGAGTGAATGCCAGGCCTGCCACTGTAATGGGCTAATTCATATGTTGAAGTCTTAACCTCCAATACCTCAGAATGTGACTGTATTTAGAGAGAGGACCTTTAAAAAGGGAATTAAGTTTACAGGAGGTAATTAGGGTGGGTTCCAATCCAAAGGAATAGTGTCCTTAAAAGAGGAGGAAGTTAGGACCCAGACATGCACAGAGGGAGGACTGTGTGAAGACACAGAGAGAAGACAGAGCCATCTTGGAGCCAAGCAGAGGGGCCTCCGAAGAAACCAGTTCCACAGACAATTTAATCTCAGACTTTTAGCCTCCAGAATTATGAGAAAACAAATTCCTATGGTTTAAACCACTCAGGCTTTGGTAGTTTGCTATGGTAGCCCTAGCAAACTGGCATAGTCCCTTAAATTGGTATGACTTGGCATGTTCTTAAGAGTCTATACCTCAGTTTCTTCTCTGTAAAACTGAGATGATAATAACTCTATATCAGGGTTTTTAAAGATTTAATCAAATTAATGTATGTAATGCACTTGGGATACTGCCTATACATGGTTAATCCTTAGTAAATGTTAGTTATAGTTATTGAAAAAATTTAAATATGAAAAAGTATTAACATTGATTAATTATGAGTGGTTGGAATACGGGTATTTGTTATATATGTTATTCTGTATTGTTAGGTAAATTTAAAAATTATTCTGAATTAAAGTAAGTCTATTCTTCATAATCTGTATCATGTGGGAAATTGACAGTAAGTTGAAAAATACTGCAACTGATGTCATGATAGAGGGCTTAATAGCAGCATTGTTTATTTGAGAAATACTTTTAGAGCATCTCTTATCTGAAAGGTGCCAAGCTGACCCTCTGTATTTTTGTATTGATCAATTATCTTTCTTTACAGAGGCTGTGTTTACTACCAGTAAAACAGTTTTCAGAACTTGTGATCCATTCTACAATTCCATGTCTGCCCATGGCTTGGCACATAGGCATTTGCTTGGTATTAAATGGCATTATAAATTCTCCAGAATATAAAGGCACAGAGTAGGTGACAGTGAGACCAGAAACGTCTCTGGAAGTAAGAATTAATGATATACAAACACTGTCCCTTGGTGGTTGAGTTTCATCCAGATGCACCCAGCTATAAAAGAATAATATGAGAACTCATTAATTGGTAATTTTGTGCAACTTCAAAAACAGAGTTACACCACAAGTGTGAGTTTTCTGACAACTTCCTAATGCCTCAAAGTTGTGGGAGAAGTCTTTGTCAAATCCATGACCTCCATGATAGCTCAAAGAAACACCCAGTAGAGCCTGGGAAAAGCTCATCTCCTTGAATATGTACCCATCATCTAAACACTTCACTTGGTTTTTTAAAAATCACCCTCCCATGCTTATTCCATGCAGCTGCTGCATCACAGTTGACTTTAACACCATTTAATCATTTTTTGATCATAGTCATATGGAAGCTCCATAACTGTTGTAAGGTATGGGCTTCCCATGACAAGGGGGAGATAATGACAACAAGCCTACCATCTCCTCCTTACCCTCTTGGCTACCCACTAAGATAGAAAATTTAAGTGACTAATGTGCTATTAAATGATAATCATATGAAGAGATATTAAGGATAAAATATAAACAACCATGGTGCACAGGGTGTTATTTTCTACTGTGTATCAATTTCTCTACAGTAGTATAATACAATGGAGAAAGCTCTGGAGAGACACCGATGTTGTGAAGCGGGTCCTCCTCTCAATCCCAGCCTCATGCGGGATGGGCTGCAGGGGGAGAAAATGCCTCACCAGTAAGGTCACATCAGTGAGGAAGTGGTTTTTTAAAAATACAGTAGCCATGTAATTCCTAAGTGACTGAAGAGTACCTTTGGGCTCAGCTCCACCACTGAGCACAGCTGGCAGGGAGTGTTCAGGGCCGATGTGGCTTTCCCCTCCCTGGGCAGAGACTTCGTACTCAGTCTCAGGAGCTAGTTGGCTGATTCACCTTGCAGAGGCTCTGTGGTTTCCGGCACTTAAGCGTGTAGATGATTACTTGATCAGCAAGTGGATGAGAGAGCTACATTTGCACAAGTCCCTAAAAAAAAGGAAATCTCCACTGACACATCTTGGAACTTGAAGCGGATGAGAGTCATGAGGTGTGTTGGAGATGGCGATTCTGAAATTTAGTGACGGTAGCCAAGTGGTAGCCAGTAAGCTCAGGTATCTCACGTCCAGGTTGGATGTGTGGGTTCATGTAGGCAGTCAGTTCCATTTTTTAAAAAACATACATTTGTATTTTGCTATTAAAAGCAATGTATTAATGTGCATGTACAGATGTCACTAAAGTGATTTTGATCAACGAAGAACATGAAACTTAATTGGCTTAGGCTCTCTTTCTCTTTCAATCTCTCTTACTCTCTCTTTTTAAGAAATTGCTCATGTCACAATAATAATAGGATTAATTTTCCATGACTATGCTTTGTTTCTGAAGGGAAATAATTTCAGAGACCTTTGTATTGGCTCTTTTACTTTTTAATTAAAAAATTTATGGCGAAAGTGTTTAGCTGGGATTAAATAAAGTGAAAATCAGGCTAGACATTCTCTTCATGATAATCTTCTGGTGAAGTTATTCCCTCTCTCTTTCCTTTCCTGAAACTTTGAAATGTATCTCCCCCATTTCTGGTCTCACACAAAGGGCCTTAAGGATCCTTTTAGTCTTCCATGGGCTCTTTGGCTCAGGTTTACATTGTGACAAAATTGATTAGTGGCTGGATCATATTTAGATTAACTTGAGAACCACACTATTTTTCAAGGTCTATTTATATATTTCCAATGAAAATCAGGTCATGTAAACTTCTAGAGTAATCACTAGGCATTTGGCTCTAAAACTCTCCTACCCACCCCAGCGGTCCCTGTCCCTTTCCTGTGAGTCTTAGTAATGCATGCTTTTGTTCAATAACTGTGGCTCTTTACTGTTACTATTCTCTACTCCCAGCACTTGCTGGTAACTTCCTTTTGCTCTTCCTCACTAAGTGACACGCGTTTTCCTCCTACTGATATGGTTCTTTAAGGAAGACATTAAGTAGCCAGAATTCTTTTGGGTCCTCAAACACTTGCCATGCCCTCTCGGTCTTAGATTGGAGTTTGTGACTTGGATTCACCTGGGCCTGACCAACTAGGGTTTTAGTAATCTGAATTAAGCTTGAAAATATTTATTGGTTAAAAAAAGTAGGACCTCCCTTTTAGCTGGAATATACCAGGGTTTGGAATGTGTTTTTATGGGTGACATTTAGCCTTAGGAAGATTCAAGAATAAGCATGAAAGTTTCACGAGGATAAGAACAGTGCCTGTGTTGTTGAGATGTAGTTTCCCAAATACTTAGTACTATGTCTGGCACATAGGAGTCATTAATTAAATACTAGTATGGAAGGCATTAAGCAGTTGCAGTTCATTCAAAGAAAAAAATTACAATTATCAATAAGATGTATGATTTTATTAGTCCCTCTGTCAGTGGTCAGAAAAGTGGGGGGTTGCCAATGGATACCCTTCTTATTTCTTGGTCGTTATTAAGACAAGTGCAGTGTTTTGGATAAAAGGATATTACAATAGTCATCTTCAGGCACTTATTTGGAGGGAAGGAAGAAAAGTTCCTGCGAGATCATCACCATTTAGAAAACCATGGCACTGAATGGCATGAGGTCCAGAGATAGCATTTTCATGGGCTGGTGGAAAAGACTGCATGCTGTTGCTAGGCAACAGCCCATGCCAGCTTCTCTTGAATGAAGGCCAAGAGAATCAACAGAAACCAATGGGCTTGTGAGGAGAAAGGTTTTTACCCACAATACTAACTTCTGTGTTCCTTCTGCCATTACATAGTGTTAGTCTTGATCAATATATGGTGGGGAGGGGGCTTTGCATATGGCTGCAATTTAGCAAATTGTCCCTGAAGCCATTTCATGAAGTTTTGCTTATAGACAAGTATTAATTATACAATTTGTGTATAAAATGTAAATTCAGAAAGAAACAACACATTTCTCCTCATGATGTTCCATTTATACCAATATGTAGCCACCCACCTATTTTTTTCCATTTGAATATTCCATTCCATTCCTTTCCCACTTTGGCTACAAGTTTCATGCAGAGTAGATCTGCTCTAGACAGCATGTTCTAACTACAACTGTAACCAGAAAATTCTTTCTTTCAGCAGGTGTTCAGGGTGCTGTGGTTTGCCATGGGTAACTTAACAAATCCATTGCTATTGTTGCCTGGAAGCATTCCAGTGGATGAAATTGTGGCTATTACTATGTTGTGAATTGCACCCAAAACTTGGAATCACAGAATAACACGTCTCTTGCCTTAAGTCTTATTTTATCCAAATTTCTGAATGAAACAGTTATTGATTGACTGTAACTGTATTGCATACCTACTGTATGCCTGGCATTGTATTTTCATATATGCAAGGTGTGCATAATTAAGTCACACTAGCATACATATTTTACAAGTTCTAGTCAACATATTTTCCAGCATGGCTTTGTGTCAGACCTACATAATTACTTCTTTTTATTTGGAAATATACTGAATGGGACGGACACTGGGGATTTCTTTGCCATTGGTCATAAATGGACTTCTAGAACTGCTTCCTAGGCTGCAGTGGTGGGGAAAGGGAGAGGAAAGTCAATAAACAAGTCTTGAGGCCTCTTCCCAGACTCCAACCACTCCAACCAGAACCCCTCTGTTTTGGTCCCTTTTACAAACGAGGGTTTTTGTTTTGTTTTGTTTTGTTTTGTTATTAAACTAATAGTTTATTTGACATTGAAAGTCTATAAACATTTGGTATAAAACTTTATAACTCGGGAAGAATAATCTGGCATTTCTCATAGGGTGGACCTGCATGGACCACCTGCGATGCACCTACGATGTTAATTTTAAAAGCTGAACCTGAGGTGTCTGGTATCCGCTTGCTCCCCAAACTGAAGAAAATAGATTCCCTGAGAATTTAGCCTGTGAGTATACATATTAAACAGGAATTCTTATGCATACTAGATTTAATAATTTTTATATGAAGTTTATTTCATATATAAAGGAATATATATAACATATGTATGCTAAGAAGTAATAACTCAGTTGCCCACTACCCAACTTAAGGAATAGAAAATTGTCAATTATTTCGAGGCCTACTGTATGCTCCTCCAAAATTGCATCCTTCTCTCTCCTTAGGTTACCATAAGTAACCATTATAATGAATTTTGTGTGGATCATTCTCTTGCTTTTCTTTAGAGTTTTAGTCTATGTGATTGTATGTAACCTTAAACATACAATCATTTTGCTGAGGTTTGGCAAAATGGAATTATGCTCTATTATTTTGCAACCTGGCCCTTTTTGGTATATTCATGAAATTCATCCATGTTGACATACATAACTATGGTTTATTCATTTTTAAATGTATTGTAATTCTAATATGAATATTCTAAAATTATCCAATTTCCCATTTATGAGCCTTAGTAATTTCAGCTTTTACTCTCACAAACAATGCTGCCATGAACATTTTTTTTACATATCTCTTAGTTGTGAAAAGTTATGGGTATATATTTAGGGTATATACCAGGGTGTAGAATTGCTGGGTTATATGTGCTGTTCAAATTTAGTATGTGATGCCAATTTTTCCCCAATATGGTTGTATCACTTATCAAAATATAAGAAGTTTTGTTGATTTCATTGACTTTTAACTACAGTATTACATGTTTCCAAGAAAACATGGGAGACTGGGAATGGCATGATTCTGTTTGCCTTTATCTGGACAAAGTCTTCTCAAAGAGTCCTGTTCTTGCCTTAGCTATTCATGATTAAAGTGGAGGACGTGCACTCAGAACTTCAAAGATCTATATGTAGAAGCTTTGGCTTGAGCCCTTTAACATCTCACCTTCCATTTATTATTCTTGTCTTTAGTTTCTCTGTTCATTGGTGAAAATTTATTTCTGCAGAAAACTAATAACAGTAAAGGTTACTCATGATTTTGTGGCATTGAGTTGGGTTTCTCAAGTCTAAATCCTTGAAAACACTGTAAACCCTCATGGTACCTATCTACATGCTCTAAATGAAATAATGTGTCCCTTGATAATTGAGAATTACTAGTGTTTTTACTAAAGAGGGAACGGTAGACCTGCCACAGATGTTTTCCATTTTTCTTTTCTTTCTGCCCATTAGGATGAATTAAGACACTCAGAGCTATTTCTGGTTATAAATATTATAATATTTCCTACATCATGAAGGGAAGGGTAATAGACAAATCCTGCCCTTCCTTTTCACAAAGTGTTTGCCTAGGCGGTGGAAGTGTCTTAGGTCTGGGAATAGGTCAAGGGCTCTCTCACTTAGGACTCCTGGCAAGTCCAAATGAGGGCTGCTCATTCGAGCATTCCAGTGAAATGTTTAGCGTGTTGGAGGACAAGGCCAGAAGGTATTCTGAATCGTCACCAAGACAATGGGGCTAGGCAGATAAAGCCCATATAAAGAAGCAATTATCTCAGGCAAAGGAAAGGAGGAGAAGTTCGCAATTTCAGAGGAATACATACAAGCTTTGAATTGTTTTGCTAGTGTTTTATTTCTTAAGAATGACTTTCTCATGATTCTTCTATAATGTATAATAAATACATATATAGCTTAATAAGCACTCTATCCCAGAATTGGGCCTATGAAGAAATAAATAAGAAGAATTATATTGCCAGTAATATGTGTATGGTTTTTGTTCAGTCTTATTTTAATGGATTTGCTTGGATGAGGTAGATGGTGCTTGGGAGGCCAGGGAGTTTCCAGATCTAGGAGACAGAATGGGCAGAGAGGATCTTACACTGTTAACCGATATGCGTGTGAAGTCTGGCAATATACACCGAGTAACAGACTGGGTAGAAAAACCCTATTTATATCAAGCAGAGAAAAGACTACAATTTACGGAGCTCTAAATGAGTCATCAAGGTTTCTCTTTATGGAAGAAGGTAATATTAACAGCTGTTCCATTTGCTTAATTCAATAGGGCTATTCTAATGGTTTATTTATTTATTTAATGTTTTATATCATAAATATTTCGGCCTGATTGTAATATGCATTTGTTTTTCACATTTCAGGTTTATACTTTTGCAATGAGGTATTTTTGTATGTGTTTTTTTGATCCAAGGAAATTCGTGAAGCAGAGTGAAGCTGTATTTAAGAACAAAGGGTTGATGAAATGATTATCAATGAGGATCAAAATCCTAGTGAATTTTTCTTGTTATATTAGCAACAAACTCTCTACTAGCTCTTTACTTTTCATGATCACATGATACTCTTTTCCTTGCTATCTTATTTCTCTGACTCCCTCTCACTTTTTTTAACTGGCTTCTCTAATTGATCAGGATAGACTAGACTATGCTTTGATAACAAAATTACAGTGGCTTGACAGGATAAACATTCATTTCTGGCTCATGCTACATGTCCCACATGAGTTGGCAGGAGACTGCTCCACACAGTCACTGGGGGCCCCATGCTTAGGAAGCCTTCCCCATCTTGTAGCTGCAGTATTGGAACCTGTGGTCATTTTAGTTGCCATGCAGGTAGAGGTTTCCAGAAAATCATTTGTGGCTTTTCTTCTTCTCGGTTTTTGAGTGACTCATATTATTTGTATTCTCCATTGGGCTAACTGCAAGATTGCTGAGAAGTGCCTGGAATGGGTGAAGAGCCAGATACTACTGGACACTTGTATTGTCCACCTCATGTCTCTTTCTCCATCCATCCTCCACATGAATTGCATGACTGGCCATAATGGGCCATTTTTCTTTACCTCTCTTTCTATTCTCTTAATAGTTTCCACTTATCCTAGTATTTTTCTACAATATTTAGTTCAGTGCTTTTTATTTCTTGGATGCTTAATATTCATAGAACTCACCTGAACTGCAGTCAGTGGGTAATACTTTGATTACAAAAAGTAAGACTGACATCTTAAACATCACAAACACAGTGAACTCAACTGTTGAGTGTTACATGGAGAGTTAGTTATGGGGGCAAAAGAGGTAGAGAAAAGGATAGGGACCTATTGTGAGGGTAAATATTCTGCTTTATTAGTCAATAAGAAAAGAAGAGAAACAAAGAAAAAAGCAACAACCAGAAGTGTAGGAAGCCATAATCTAGATATAAAAAGATCAGCATTCAAGTCTTGGATGTATCCCTAATTACTGTTTTAGCCTTGAGGAAATCAACTCTCAGAGTTTCATGTGGTCCATGGGCCAACATAAGATGTTGATCTAGAAGATCACTGAGTTCCCCTCAATTTCTGCTTCCCTTGTGATTGTTTGTTGATCTTTGTGAGAGCCTTTATTGGAACTGCAGACTTTAGGTCTTTCTCCTCTCTTTGCCAGTTTTTCTTTGTTTACAAAGGGGGATGTTAGGTGAGATATTAACCTGTGCGGAAGTGGAGAGATGGCTGCGTGATGGAAGGCCCGACCTGCTTGATGATAACTGGCAGGTGGTCACACCTGTGCTCAGAGCTGGCAGGTCACTAGGTGCATGATTTCATGTATGTGGACACGTTTGTTATTTTTACATTCAACTACAGAAGCTTTTAACATTCCAGTTGAGGATTTCAAAATACTAGAACATGGTCCAAGATGGACAGATGTTTGATAGACATCGTTTCCCCTGTTTTCCCCAGTCCTGTTGAAGTGACTGAAAAGATGTTTAAAAATAATGAATAAATAAAGCTGTAACACTATTGGAAACCAAGGAAAGGAAATTGATAGCAGACCATAACATATGAGGAAATACTTGAAGATGAAAAATCGATAGCATCAGATTGAGAGACAATAACAGGAAAAATCTATTTACTGGAGGTAAGAGCCATAGTTGATAAGAACATTCCAGGGAAGACTGAAGCTCAGAAGTAAGACCAGGGGTGGAGCATGATGCACAGGCAGCCACTGGAGTACTTAATAAAGGAATCACTCACATAGCTGAGCCTACAGAGTTACTCTTCTAAGGTTGTGACACTTCTTGAGCATCTGGGGGTGGTGGCTTTGGCACAAGACTATCATACCATTAATATGCTGGTGATCTGCCTGAGATGGATCTGGGGGTGGGAAATGGTGCCGGAGAAGGAACTGGAGCAGATACACAACAAATCCAAAACAGCCACTCCAGACACAAGAAACTTTTAAAAGAAAGGGCTGTTCTACCTAGAAGTGAAATGCATGAAGGTTCTCTAGCCTTGAGTAAAGTCCTCCTTATTTGAGTGCTTGAGGTTGCCTCTCAGGGAGCCTTCCTCAGACATAGTCACCCAGTGCCCGCCTGCAGTTGACCTCCCATTCAGAGAAGGGGCCTACCAGGAAGACCGACCTACACATTTGCTGAGGGCTCCCTGAACTAGTCCTGCTGGACCTTGATACCATAAATATTAATTGAAAACTGAGGATCACTGTACTTTTAATTAAAACACTGAAAGATTCAAGCACAAAGGAAAACACTCCTATGTTTCTCCTCTGTTCTCAACTACTACACTCATATTCAGAACCATCCACGCTTCTGACATCAGATGTGTGGGTTTCTCACACATTAAGCAATTCTATGACACCAGCTGAATGTTGTGCAATTTAACTAAATTCTGACACTATCTGGAGATAGCATCAGATTCCACAAGACTGCCACCCTCCCTCTTCTCCCCACTTCAGATGCCAATTGCCAAGTCCAGGTTGGTATGTGTGCTTCTGACCTATCTGGCTAGAAATTTCAAGTTCCCTTGACCCCATCCCTGGGTTTGATAAATTTGCTGGAGCAGCTCATAGAACCAGGAAAACAGTTAACCTACCATGGATTATTATAAAGAATATTAAACAATAGTAATGAGCAATGAAGAGCTGCAAAGAGGTCTGTCAGGGTTCCAAGCACAGAAGCTTGTGACCCCTTGGGGTTTGGGGTACATAATCTGCCTGGCACATGGATTCATTCTTGCCTATTAACCCAGAAGTTCTGTGAACCCTGTCCTTTGGGTTTTTATGGAGATTTCGTTACATAGGTACTATTGATTAACTCATTGTCCATTGGTGATTGATTCAACAACCTCCAGCCTGCTTCCTCCCCAGAGGTGGGGTAGAGAGGGAAGCTGTAGTGCTGAAAGTTCCAACCCTTTAATCAAGGTTCCTCTGGTACCAATCCCTATTCCTGGGCACTTTCCAAAAATCACCTTATTGACACTCAGGTGTGGTTGAAAACAGCTTGATATGAATAACAAAAGACACCTTTATTAATCTTACCACTTTGGAAATTCCTATGAGTTTAGGGGATCTGCACCAAGAACAGGGACAAAGACTAAATTTTTTCTTATTATTGTTAAAAAAAAGAGACAACAGGCTCCAAATGGAGTCACTTGTGCTAAGCCCACTTTACCAAACCAAGACTTAGTAGCAAATTTAATTGCCAGTTCTGCTTCTCCCACAAATGTGAACTTAATCAGTTAATTTGTAACTTCTGGTCAGCACCAGTGAGGAAATCTTCCTGATAAGACACTTAACCATTCCCAAAAGATGGTGATCTTGCCTGAAACAATCCCCTCTTTGTTAGTAAGTTCCTTTTCCCTCTCCCTTCTGCCTATAAAAATCTCCCATCTTGTAAACTCTTTGGAACTCCTTTCTATTTGCTAGATGGGATGCTATCCAATTCATGAATCATTGAATAAAGCCAATTAGATCTTTAAATTTACTCAGTTGAATTTTATTTTTAACACTATAAATCACAATATCACATCAGGAAAAAGATAAAATTCAAGGTAGATGAAAAAATTCTCCAAATTGAGGATTCTTAGAGATTTAAGAAGATGCTCATACATAAAACAGAACAATCTATAATAATTAAGAAATATTTGGAGGAAAAGAAATAATTGAGGAAATAATTTCAGTAAATGATTCAATATTAGAAAGTGAGCGTAATGATTGAGCTGACAATCTGGAGGAGAAAATCAGGGAAAATGTACAGCAAAAAGGATAACATTATGAAAAATATAAGAAAAAATGGTATGGATGTAAAGGATAGATCTAAAAGATCCAGCATCACTCCCACTAATTAGAGTTCCAAAAGCAAAAACAGAGATAACAAGAGGTAAAGGATAATAATGATTAATAACTATAATGTAATTATAAATATATGAATTATAAATATATAAATTAGATAAATGTAATAATAAGTATGGTAATAAAGTGATGATGATAATGATGAAAACTTAAGACAATTTCACTGAACTGAAGAAAAACACAGGTCTGCTAATTAAAAGTGACATTGAATTCTTAGCAGGATAAATGAAAACACATACATACATAAATACCCTACCACTAAGTATAACTGGTGAAATTTGAGAACAAAAGGGTCCAGAGATCATCCTGAATGCTTCCAGAGAGGAAGGCAAAGAAAAAGAAACAGAAACAGACCAAAAAACAGGACAACAAAAACCAACTCAGGTTCTATGAAAACTCATGAGAATCAACAAAGGGCAGAAGATATAAAATTACAGAAAAGAATGTTAAAAAACCTTGACAATGTAAAACTAATTCTATAAGAGAAGAAGGAAAATAGTGTAAATATCGACATTTTTCAATGTAATATTGATAAATTTGGAAATAGAGTTCTACATCTATTCAGTGAAGATGAAAGTAATTATCTCAGAGATAGAGAACTTGTGGGGTGGGAGGTGTAGGGGAGCCCTCCCCCCAACTCTCCCTACTGTTCTATGAGGACAACTTTCTGATGCTTCACCCCAGATATGCCTGGCCTTGTATGGAGCCAGGTATGTCTGGCCTTGAGAAACCTGAAAACACAGTGCATTTCATTGTACCTATGAGTAAGGAGCTAGATAAGGGCCTTGAAGGCTGGACACCTGGCCATGAAGGCCACATGCACGCGCGTCTTCAATACTTAGGTAACCATGAATTAGCACTGTAGCAGTATAAAAAGTACAGCTTTATGCAGAATAAAGTGGCTTCTTTTGAGCACCCTCCATGACGACTCCTGCTGCTGCCTTTGCTCTTTATGTTGCCCCAAAACCTCAATGGCATTTCCCAGTTCCCTACAGGAGGAAGGGAGACTTTTTTATTTTTAATAGTTCCATAAGATGTGACTTTTTAAAAAAGCTTTTGTGGATGTTAGTTATAAAAACGTCACCAGCAGACAGTCTCACTACATAGGGTCTCAGCATTCTGCTCACAGGGTCATGCTTTGAGGCCATTTCCCCCTGGTTAGACCCTCTCCCAGACTGGGGTAGTCCTGTGGACGAGGAACTCTGGGTATGGTGTGGGCGATGGGGAGAGCAGTGAGTCAGGAGGGGAGTGGGGAGGCCCAACTTTGGTTTGTAACAGTTTGTCAGTGTAGTATACTAGTCTGTTGACCCTGCCTACCTCAGTTTCTTTCCGAGGTTGGATTAAATTAGTGAATTTCAGGCTGTGTTTGAAGGGCTCTGGGATTGAAGATGAAGTACTTGGAGAGCAGTTCCTGAGAATGAGGTTCCCCTCCCCCATTTCACCAAAGCATTCTGCTGTGCCCTATTTTAAGTGCCAATTTCCATGTAAGATATCACTTGAGTGAAGGGCACCATTTTAAACCAGTTTGAGTCCAGGGGACTGGATGCCCCCCAGGTGTGTTTTGAGAGTTGAGATTCTCTGATTCTGCAAAAGGCAGTCATGCACAAAAAGACGTATTGAACATTAATGAACAATCTTTTTCTCATTGTCTTCAAAAACAAATTCTAGTAACAAGGGCTAAAAGATTCTTTTGGCATAAATACACATTTTTAGAGTTAGGAGGAAAATGGAGGGTTAAATACAGTATCAGATGTTCAGCCCCAGTCATTTTGTAAGCACCACTTTTCATATCTGTGAAGGCTTTTGTTTGTCAGGCTGCCTGATATGCATACCACTCTACTCACTGGCAAATTTATGTTATTTTTTCACACTCAAGGAAAAGATATGTAATAGTTTAATTAAATCTCCCCCTACTTACTCTATCATAGAGCTTCATAACCATACATTTACCCTTTTTCTGCTGTCTGTGAGATGACAGAAATGACAGAAAGGAGAGATACTGCTTGGGCTGTGCAAATGCCTGGATATAAATTAATCTTAAATTAATCTGGAAAACATTAAATTAAACTAATATTTAATAAAGTTTAACTTTTGGGAAGTAAATTGTGATTTGCACCAGTATTTCAAGGCAGGTGGCTGTGGTGGGGTAAGGCCTGGATAATTAGGCACCACTGGCAGCTTGACTGTATTAAAATTTCCCATTTTCTAAGCTCCAGAAAAAAATTTTTTTTTCTGTGACACATTAATCTTTGCCTTGCTTTTATGCAAATCACTTTACTTAAATTTCATTCATTCATTCATTCGTCAAACATTTGCTTAGTGCCCACCCTGTGCTATGCTACGGTGAACATGAGGGGCAGATAGCTGCCCTGGCAGAGCTTACAGTCTGCCAGAGAGTCAGACTGAGGAACACTCCCACATACAGGGTGCTAGGAGACACACAGAAGGGTCCTCTGGGTCTGGGAGTTCTTTTCTATAACCATGGGATGTCCATCTAACGGACTTGGAGGGTCCATAGATATCCAGACCACACTGGCCTGCCATAATTATTTGGTGTTTCCATTGGTCATGATCAAAAGGGAAATGTATATGATCTAGTTCTCTCTTCAGAATGAAGGTAGCTGTTCTGGTCACCCTGCTAAAGCCGGAGGGATCCCCTCCCCCCACTGGAAATTTGTTTGGGATGTTGAGACTGATGATGTCACATACCACCAAAAGAATATGAGAAGATTTGTTACTTGCCTTATTGAGGTCTTTGGGAAGATCCTCTCAAGCAGTCTGAAATGGATGAGAGAACAAGAAACAGCCTGGCCTGGGTTTTTGTTGTGTTTAGGGGCAGGCCCGGGTGAAGGTTCTGGACTGCTGGTGTGGTTCCAATCCCTACCGTCACAGAAGACAGACTTGGTGATCAGCTTGTCCAGAGGTGAGCACAATGGGAAGACGGAGGAGAGAGGCCTAGAAGCTGTCAGCCATGAAAGATCAAAACTGGAGTTAGATTTTTCATTACAGTCACCAACCCACCTCTGTTGATGAAACAAAGCTTTTCCCCCCTTGAATTTAAAGCAAATTGCTTACAGGAGACTCCAGTGTTTGGATGGCCTTATCTGTGGGGGATACATTCCAAAACCCCCAGTGTGTGCCTAAAATGGCACTAAACCCTGTATATCCTGTATTTTTCCTGTACACATGCCTGTGATGGAGTTTAACTTATAAATTTGGCACAGTAAGAGATTAACAATAACTAATAGTAAAATAGAACAATTAAAAAAAATAGCATAATAAAAGTTATTTGACTGTGGTCTCTCTCTCAAAATATCTTACTGTATTGTACTCACCCTTCTTCTGGGATGATGTGAGAGGGTAGGATGCCTTTGTGCTGAGACGAAGTGATCTGAGTGACGTAGGCACTATGAAGGAGCATTAGGCTACTAGTGACCGCCTGACAATACGTCAGAAGGAGGATCATCTGCTTCAGCACCAGGGTTGATAGCAGGTAACTGAAGCCATGAAATGAAACTGAAGATAAGGGGTGGCTACTGTACGTGTAAAGCACCCACATCTTTCACTTACATGTGATTTTAGCAGCAGGGATGGATTTCCCTTTCGATGAAACCACAGTTTCGGGAGAGCATGTCTGTGAGGGACTTAATACAGTTCACAGAGGTTAAAGGATGAAAGAGGGGCAGGCATGCTGTGTATTTTTGATAGGAGCTGATAGATAACTTAAAAGTGACTCACAGACAATGCTTGAAGGATTTTATGTTGTTGATTGAGACTAAATTCTTTATTAATCACAAAGCAGTTAGTGTTGTTAGTAGCCTGCTGTGAAGATGGAGGGATTCAGCTAGGACTACTTGGTGTTGCTTAAGACACATTATTTCAAGTTAACTCAATTGCTGTTTTATCTTTTTCCCTCCCTCCCTTCCTTCCTCTCCTTTCTTTTTGTGGTAGTGGGTGAGGACATGGAGGAATGAAAATACTAGGTTTGAAAAACATTTGTAGACATAGAGCATCTTGATTTGACACTTTAAAATTTTTTTCTACCTCCCACTGTATAATGATGACAATTCAGATTTGCCTTTTCTTTTCAAATATTTTGATTTCAACTATTCCTAGAAAACCGTTTTTCCTATAAAACATTTTCTTTGGTCTTTTATCAGTGCTCTGGACATTAACCTTCCGCTGTAGTCCAGGTCCAGCTGGCACACAGCATGCTGTCTGTTCAGGAGAAAATGATGTGCAAATCAGGGAAGAATAAAGAATGGAAATATTTGTGGAAAACATTCGACATTTTTGAAAGGTGGGTGTATTCTTTTCCAAATTGTTCAATTAACCCTGAAAAGTCAGAAGGGTATTTGCATTGTGGGAAAAAAATCACAAATTTGAAAGCAATTGACTGCATTGCCAAGGATTCCATTATACCTACCTTTCGGTTAGTGACATGGTGTTTAAAGGGGCTTGTAGGGAAGCCTTACTGCTCTCCTTGTGTCTTAGTCTCTCTGGACTGCTCTAACAAAATGCCACAGGCTGGGTGGCTTATGAACAGTAGAAATTTGTTGCTCACAGTTTTGGAGGTGGGGAGTCTAAGATCAAGATGCTGGCAGATTCTGGTTCATAGATGGCACACATTCTGGCTGTGTTCTTACATGATGGAAGAGGCAAATGATCTCTCAGGAGACTTTTTTATAAGGCATCAATCCCATTCATGAGAGCTCCACCATGGCGACCTAACATATCCCAAATGCCATACCCCTAATACTGTTACATTGGACATTAGGATTCAACATATGAATTTTGGGGAAACACAAATATTCCTCTACAGCATCTTGATTCAAAAATTTTTCAGATAGGCCTGCTGTAATGCAAGAGGAAGTGCCCAGAAAGGGTAAGGTGGGCATAGTAGTGTTCTTTCAACTATGAAAGGGGAGGTCAGGATTTTTCCAATTTCAGTGCATTAATAACAGCTTTGTGTAGAGTTGGGTCTCTGCTGTGGCATTTTAAGATTGACATTAGAATGGGTTTCTTTCCTTAAGCCTGATTTCCTCATGACAGAGAAAATGTTGTATTGTTTCTCTCTTCCCATCAGATCCTTGTCACAATTTCAACCCATTCCTGGAAGAATTACACTATCTCCATAAACATACTCCCTTCTTTAGAGATGAATGGGATGCTATATTTGTGCATCTGAATAAGCCAGACATAAAGTACATGTCTTTTTGTGAATTTTACTATCATTAGAATATTGTGATTCAGGGGAGCCCAGGTCCTGAAAAGATGGAAGATAAGCCTCCCAAATTCAGTTTAATGATAATCACACTTTTTGAACACCTACCATGTTAGACACTGTGCTAAGTGTTATAAAACATGTAGAGAAGAACAAAGCATAGATCCTGTCCTTAAGGGATTGACAACCCACTTGAAATAGTATGTGAGTATGTGCTAAGGGTGAGAGCATTGGCTGAAACAGCAAGTTACAGGAGCACAATGGACATGCTAAATAAGGGGGATGTTGAGAAAAGTGCAAGAGCGATGGATTGGTAAAGGGTATTAGTAACAGAGGTAGAAGGGGATGTGGAAAAATAGACAAGGCATCTAAGCCCACCTAACTTATCAGAGTTCCCCAAGGCCAGAAGAGGGAAACAAGAAGAGGTTTAAGGTCAAGGAGAAAGGCATGTGACCTGAAGCCACCAGACAATACATGAAATTTGGAGTCCTATGAAAGGCCTGAGTAGGATGGATAATAATTACAACTGAGAGGTGGGAGTATGATCACCCTTGGCATCCATTCATAACTGTAGAATAATGAGGTGGGTGATTTTGTACCATAAGATGAAAGGACCAACTATACTTGGGATCAGCAGACCTGAACCTCATGGGTTTGGGTGAAAGAAAGGGCAAGGAGTGAAATGGAGCAGAAAGGCCTTCATGTATGGCATGTGCCCAGAGAGATTGCTGGGAATTCTTAGGCAAGGCCAGGCACAATTTGCCTGCCTATTGTGTGCCAATTCACAGATGAATCTTCCTCGAAAACTACCACCTGAACCTAATGTTTCTCTAAACACTGCCAGAATGGAGGAGCTGGAAGGATCCATCAGCTCTGTGCTTCCCCTGTCCACAGACCCACCTCTCTGCACCAGCAAAGAGGAGCCAAAGGCTTTATATGAAAATATCAGACCACAGTGGATTTGTTCTTACTTTTGCAGTATCAGTTAATGGTCCAATTATTATATAGCTACTTTGAGCTTTTCATAGTAAAGCACACACAGTGTTCAAGGTGAGGCCTGTTGTGGGTTGAATATGTCCTTCAAAAAGATTCCTTGAAGTCCTAACCCTGGTACCTCCGAATGTGATCTTACTTGGAAATAGGGTCTTTGCTGATGTGATCAAGTTAAGGTGAGGTCATACTGAATTAGAATGGGCCCTAATGATGTGACTGATGTCCTTATAAGGATAGAGAGAGTTGGAGACACCCAGAGGCACAGAGAAGAAGGCCACATGATGGTAGAGGCAGAGATTGGAGTCATGTGGCTACAAGCCAAGGAATGCCAAGGATTGCCGGCTACCAGCAGAAGTGGATGAGGCAAGGACGGATTCTTCCCTAGAGCTTCCAGAAGGAGTGTGCCCTGAGGATACTTGAGCATGAACCTCTGGCCCCCAGAACTGTTAGAGAATAAATTTCTGTTCTTTTTAACCACTCAGTTTGTGGTATTTTTTATGGCAACCCTACCCAAGCATATAACACCCTCACACAGTGCAACACAGAAGCCAACTAGCTCCTGCACCTTGACGCCAAACCTTTTTTCGTCCATGACCACTCGGGATGCAGAGGTCTACCCTGACCAGCTTCTGTGAGAGAGCCCATCACACTGAGCCCATGGTAACTGGACATTTGAGAGGTCATCGGAAGGGGATGTCACTGTGTTCTCTCATTTATTGTGACTTTCCTCTCTTTTTCCATCTTCTCTCTCCTATCCACTTCATCTCAGAAAAAAAAATTTTTAATTCTTCTGATTTTATGCGTAGGAGTTAATGGAATACCTTTGGTACTTGAATCTGTTCTTGCTTATTAAGGTATTTCTTTCAAATAAGTACAGGCTCAATGAAATGAATAAGATTGCTCCATGCTGTTACAACCCTGTCCCTTCATCATTTGGGAGAGATGGGCTCAGAGAGGTGAGGTATGCCGGGGCTCCTCAGTCCTTGCTAATGGCCTGCTGGGGGAATCCATTCCTTCTCCAGTTTCTTTTATCCTAAAGAGCCTCTAAGGCCAGCCTCAATCCTCCTCTCAACTACAGGCCCTTTCTCGACATCTCCAGACAGATCTCACTTCCCTAAACTCCCAGGATCTCACTGCAGCATTTAACTAGGCACTATCATGTCTCTAATAGTTTCATGTATTTCACTGGTATTTGCCCTGGATTCCAGGTAATGTGTGCAGGGAATGTGGCTTTTAAGTGGACAAGGATCTAAGTAAAGGATGAGGAAACTGGGTCTAAACCTAATTACAGTGTGTCTATAGGAAAGCCTTGTAAGCTGTTTCTTGGATTCCTCATGTATATGCAGTTCTTTAATGATTAGAAAGTATTATTTTTCCATGCCTCACCCAGTCCATCATTTAGTGGACATGGTGGAGTTGCCCTGATTAAATTGAATTAATTTTTAAACATGTGCAGGGCTCTGGAGCATTGAAGACATGGTTTCTACACATGTGTGCTTGCATGTGAATTTTAAAAAGTCATGGTTCAAATCTGGAGTCTTAAGTCCCGATTGATTTCTTTATCTTTGTCTCTGCACAGTGAGTATGCTGAAGGATCCAAACTCTTTATGGAAAAAATTTTTTGATAGAAAAAAATGGCTGAAGTCAAGGCTCAACAATAGGTGACAGGGAAATAAGTCTTTGCCATTACCTCAGAGCATGAGCATAAAGGAGGGAGACTGCATGACCAACAAAAGTGTCCTGGCCACAAACTCCTGGTATGTGCCAGTTTGGATCCCACACTTTTAAACCAGAGCCACCCTGTCATCATCACTCCTATCAGAATTCACAAGAATTCCTGGTAGTGCCAGGAGGAAATCCTAGGAGGACCGACGGGGAGCAGGAGCAAGTGAACACATGTTCTCCCCTTGCAGATGCTCTGAGAGGCCTTTCGTAGACCCCTCGGGAGGCTCCAGCACCATCAAGCAGAGCTGCCTGAAGCAGGGGATGATGCATCTTGTAGGGGCGTACTCTCCTCTGTGTAACTCTGCCTGATCCTCGTAAGTCTTTGTCCCCATCTCTGCTTGTCGTGAGAATCAAGGCCAGTGACCCCGCAGGTGCAGTTTTTTGAGGAGGACCTAGAGAAGGACCATGCTTGTGAGGGAGCCAGTTAAGGATGTGGCGTGTTTCCCTAAAGTTTGAGCTTTGTATGGACCCAAGGACTTGTTCTGCATTTCCACAGACCAGCCCCTGCATTTGAGCTCTCTTTACTGCCTCGCCACCTTTGACAAACCCAGTGAAAAAAGCAACTCTCCCATTGCATTCCTTTTACAAAAACTAGATTGAAGATGACAGGAATGTCTTCCATATATGAAGGCTCCCATTAGGGATGTCTGTAGGTCAAGCGTTAAAGCATTTATCCTTACTCCACTTAAACCCCACTTTCCCAAGTGACCACAAACTGATGCTTACAAAATAAAAATGCTCTTGTATTTAACAGCAGGTGTGGATGCTGGAGAGGTTTCAGCACATCAAGCCTGGGTGAACCTGCTTAGACACACCGAGCTTGCTCCCACAGCCAACTTCTACCCTGTCTTTCCTTGAAATGCTCTACATTGCCCATTGGAGCAAATGACTTCAGAGGCTGAACCTAGAAGTTTTCTAGGCTGCTTTGTTGTTTTCCTGACAGGCCAAAGAACTTCGAGGCTATAATGAAAGGCAGACTGTGATCGCTGTCATGTCAAGAAGGCTGCAGTTGGGAAAGTCGACATGATTTCATGGCTAATGATTCATTCGCTAATATCAGTGTGGGCTGCGGTGAGGATAACCAAGTTGAGCTGTCTTAGATCAAATGATTCAATTAGGCCAGCTGTCCCTGTTTGTCATGGCTCAACTCGCTTTCAAATTACCTTTCCAAAGTGCATACGTGCCTTAGCATAGAAGTTAACAGCTCAACTGTTTTACAAAAAAGGGATACTTAGGCATGATTAGAAAAAAGTCACCTTTTTTTTCATCCATACAGGCTTCTGTGCCTTTTCCCAGCCCTTTCCCATAGGAGATACAGTATGTATTTGCTCAGGTAACCCTGCAGTGTCCTCATCACTCTTGTCAGGGTGGCTTTGCCTCTGAAGCCTTTCAGGGCACCTCTTGGCAAGAAGTTGTTAATTCTCAAAAGGGAGTCTTCGTTCAGGGATCTCTAAATTCCTGGGGGAAGTTTTGCCAAGGGTAAGAGGTTTTGCTGACCAATTTGCAGTACCTCCACTGGAAATTGAGGAAGTTTAGGGTCAGAGAGTTCATGCTACATATCTGGATTTTTCCAGAGCTGATGGGAAGCCTCAAGGATGAGAAGAAAGTTGGGGGCCTCAGTGCAGCTTGAGGCCAATGAGGGGGGATATTACAGGAGACAGTGACCCACCTAACTGGCACAAGAAGGTAAGAGAGGTCCAGAATCTTAGTGTTTCCAGAGTGAGATAAGTGAACAGTCCCACGGCCCTGGGGAGAAATGGCCCTCCTGCCACAAAGAGCATGAGTAGAGAGAGGAATGCACTGCACAGACATGGTGGGGAAATAGGACAAAGGCCAGGGACCTGATTTCTATCCTCAAGGGCCTTACTAATCATCTGAAATCTTGCAGTGTATTTCAGGATTGTAGCTATCAGAAAGATAAAGACAAACTGAAGTAAGTGTAGATAGAGTGAGACTGACAGATATGGGCAAAGGAACAGAGGGTTTAATCTAAAATGGAAAAAATAAAGTAAAAACAAAAACATTCATTCAAATGTAATGGCAAAGCATGGAATTCACCTGCTTAAAAACCTAGATGTACTATCATGATAAAGGCAGATAGGTGTTTAACTGCTGTGTAAAGAGGGAACTAGAGGCAATGAGAAAAATGATGCGAGACTCTTGTCATTTCTGTTTTGAAATGTTCTTAAAAGGAGAATAAGGAGTACAGTTGTGGGGGGACATTTGCAGTAGTTTTGATGAATGAATCATCATTCTCCCTTCTTCCCATTGCATTTGAAATCAAATTTGTCATACATACAACTTAGGATACAGACAGAATAATGCAGTCAATTCTCCTGTGACTATCAGAGACTCCACTTCTCTAGGCTCTTGCTTTCCATTTATTCTTGTTTTAAAGAGCAGCAGGATAATTTTAATGCTGCTTCAACCCCTCATAGCTGTCACAGTCTCAGAGACAAAGGGAAATATATGCTTGAATTTTTCTTTGCTACCAGAACATGCATTTCCTAGGCAGAGAGAAGAAAGAGTGCTCTAGAGTAGGGTTCTTTTGGTTTATTTCAGTTATTGGTGATGTCAATTTGTTCATTATTTTTTAATAACACTGCTGGAAATAAAGCAGATCATACACTGGCAGCTTCACAACCCGGGCACGGCCTGGAGACCATAGCAAGGCTGAGTGCTGTGTTTGCTGGAAGCTCGTGGAGAGTCCAGCCCGGCTCTAGGGTCCAGGTGTTCCTCTCTTCATCAGCAGGCTGATGTGGTTCTGCTGTAGGGCTGCCGTTTGGAGAATCAGCTCCTCCTTGCCTGCTCCTTTTGCTCGGCTTCATCAAGATCCCACTTAGCTGTCCCTACTGGGCAGAGCTGTCACCACAGCTTTATGGCTGCTGGGCTTCCCGAGACGAAGAGCTCGTTGGCCTCTGTCCTATCAGCTTTCATTAGAGGGACAGGATCATGCGGCCCCAACAAAACAAATTATGGAGCAGGGATTCCTGAGAAAAGGCTCTAGGAGAGTGTTATGGATTGAACTGTGTCCCTGCAAACTCATGTGATGAGACCCCAATTCCCAGTACTTTAGAACGTCACTGTATTTGGAGGCAGAACCTTTAAAAAGGTAAGTAAGTTAAAATGAGGTTCACCCTAATCCCATATAAGGTGTCTTTATAAGAAGAGGAAATTTGGACTCAAAGGAAAGGCCCTGTGAAGACACAGGGCAAGGGGGCAGCCTGCAAGCCCCGGAGAGAGGCCTCGGAAGCTGACACCTTAATCTCAGACAGCTAGCCTTCAGGACGTTGAGAACATAAACTACTGGGTGTTCAAGCCACCTGTCTGAAGCTCTTTGTTACGGCAGCCCTGGTGAAGTAGTTCAGGGTGGCCAGCACTTCGGGGCAGATTGGTCTTGTGGAAAGAGTTTGGAACGGAAAGCTTGGCGATGGGCTGTTTATCATTAGTCCACTGGGGAACCTCAGGCAAGTCTGTGTCTTGAGTCCTCAGTTTCCCCATCTGGAACACAGGGAGGCTGGGCTTTAGTGAATCGACGCCTGTGACACGCAAGCCTCCTAACTGACCCCATTTGAGGTCTCCTCTGTCCTGCTTCTAGGAGTTCCCTCTGAGATGTGAAGTGAGGGCTCTGGGGAGGACAGGCCTTTGAGGCCTTCCCTGGTGCTCACCTGCCATCCTGCTGCAGCCTATGGTTTCCTTTCTACAGCGACTTTCCTCTTTACGTCTTTGTTTCCCTGAAACTAGGGGAAGACCTGCCTGGAGACATAATTAGCCTAATTCCCCCTCGGTAGGAGGTGACCCCCAGGCAGGAGGCGCTGTGCCGGCGTGACACACCAAATTCCAAATGAACATTTGGACAAACAGGCCACGGCACGGCGACCTCCGCTCCCCTCCTCCCCCCTGTCCTCCTTTCCCTTCCTCACCGGGCCTGGCCCGGCAGCCAGCATCCAGCTTCATGCCTCCTGACCTGACAACAGGAAGGCACCAGCTCTGCGTGGTGATAGAGGGCCTCCTGACCTCACTGCTGGGTGCGGGGACACACGGGGAGCCTCCTTACCTCCAGGGGCCCTTGTCCCGTCTTTTGTGATCTAGGGCGAGGACAGGCAAAACGCCAAGGTGGAGGAAGCCGTCACTTAGGGACTCGAAGCTGAAATGGGGAAACTCCCATCCGTGTGCTGGGCTTTTCCCCCTGTTCCCTGTTGCTTCGGCCCTGGCACTCTGAGGTCCTGGCTCTGTGGGCCGGACCTGGTCCCTTCACCTGGAGGATCATTAGATTGTCACCGTTGCTGCCACTGCTTTGTGGAGAGAAGCAGGAAGGAAATTCCCTTACTCTGTCTTATGAGGGTGTCACGGTGACCTGTTTCCACACCCTAATTCATATGTTGAAGTTCTCACCCCCAGTACCTCCGGCTGGGACCTTATTTGGAAATCGGGTCATTGCAGCTGTGATTGGTTAAGATGAGGCCATACTGAAGTAGGGTGGGGCCCTAATCCAATATGACTGTGTCCTTATAAACAGAACACCTTGTGCAAAGAGGCATGCACAAAGGGAAAATGACATGGAGACACCAGAACACCTCCTATAAGGATATGCCAAAGATGGTCGGCTACCACCAGCAGCCAGAGCGGAGGTGTGGAGCAAATTCTTCCTCACAGCCCCTAGAAGGACCCAACCCTGCTATCATCTTGGTGGATTTCTAGTCTCCGGAACTACATTTCTGTTTTTTAAGCCACCGAGCATGTGATATTGTTACAGCAGCCCTAGCAAAGGAATACAGGGAGAGTCCTTGGGACCTGCACTCTCCCCACAACATGTGATGATCTTGCTGTGCATTTTATGTTATGCTCTTGTCTTTATGTTGAGCCCTAAAATAGGTCTCAAGGAGGGAGTACACAAGTGCGCCTTGAAGTTGATGGGCGCTAAGTACCTGGGCATCGCCCAGTCGCACAGCTGCCTCCAGTCGGGTCAGTGCCATGTTGGGCACATCATGCTCCCCTGGAGGCCCCTGCTATCCTCCGGGGAGCCAGCATCCTACGCATTTTACATCCTCATGCAGTGCTGGTGCAAGTCAAGCTGTATTGTCCAGTTCCTCATCTTCTGGATTTTAGGAGAGGCTTTGACTCCTCCAGAAAATCTCTCCTGATTCACCATCCCCAGAGGGCTGGGCCAAGGGTCCCTCCTAAATGTGCTCACAAAACCATAAAGTAATCTTCTCACAGCACTTAACACACTGCCCCTTAATTGTTTGCTTACTCATCTACATTTCCTCCTATATTCTGAGTCCAGAGTCTGTGTTTTGATCACTTTTGTGTGCTTAGAGCTGAGTAGAGTATCTGACAGCTAGTCCACCTCAATTAGCATTTGTTGAATGAATGAACAAATGAATGAATGTGTTTTGTTCAGTTCTGAACCCGAAAGCTGCACCAGTGCTGGGAGAGGATGTGGCTCATTAAGTAACACTGCTTTCTGGTGCCTGAAGAACTCAAAACAGCTTTGATTCAAAATGTTGGCAAAATAGACTGCCTCCACTATTTTGACTTTTTCAGAAATGAATTGATGAGGTAATACATTTTGAAGCAATGCCACAGAAATATACCATGCTGTGCTTTTGAAACCGAAGTACGGCAGCAAGGTTGTACTTCTGGCTTATGTCCCGGTCAGAATTAAGAAGAGTTGACTTACTGGTCTCAGCCTCTAACTGCAGACCCAAGATGTGGCCTTCCTCTTTGGAGATTGCTTTCTCTTTATTCATAGGTGGATGAAGAGAACTGGCGCATGAAAATATCTAATCTACTATAAGGAAGCAACCAGGCAGGCCATCCTTGGTGATTGTAAATCTCCTCCAATATGTATGAATATTTGCTAAAATGATCCAAATGCTTGATTTTAAAGCTTGAGCATAGAGTCTCTTGGATTCTAGAACATTTAAGCTATAACCCACTCTTGTGGAGTTGCCCAACTGAAAAAAGTGACCCAAATTTTTTGGGTGCAAGTATTTAATTTATGCGGCTTGGCAAAGCTAATTTCAGTTACCCAGTGAACATGTGGCATGATATATTCCAGGCTAGGACTGGCTTTTTGCTTATGGAGTCTTTCACTGTTAACATATTTGTTTCTTACCCTTGCATATTTAATTGCATATATAAATATAAGTACACCTTAAAGATCTCTCTCTAGAACATAAGGCAAGGAGGGCAAAGGGTGGGACTCTCACCTCCACTCAGCCTCCTACATCTGTGGTGGCTTTACTAAGTGGTAATGGCATCCTTTCTACATGTCTGGGTGGGGTCTTCTTTCTCTACTTAGCACTTCAGGCAGCCGCTGTCAAACACAAGAGATCAAAGCTTCCATCCCTAAGCACAGGTATGTGGTGTGATTATACCTCATTAAATAAAATAAATTCAATAAATAAATTAAATCTAATACATAACATAAAAAAGTAAATAAATGAAATAGTTTCATTTGCAACTGATCATTTCAAATAGGTTGCCAAACTTTTTCTGTAGAGGACTGGATAGTAAATATTTTAGGTTTTACAGGCCACATATACTCTCTGTTGCATAGTCTTCTTTGTTTCATTTTGCATTTTGGAATTTTTAAAACAATTATTTAAAACTATAAAAACTATTCTTAGTTCCTGAGCCATACAAAACAGACGGCAGGCTGTATTTGGCCTGCTGGCCATAGTTTGCTGACCCTCCCCGGTATAAAACATTTTGTTTTAAGAATATATAATGATCATAGTGTTTACCATTGAAAACTTTTATAGATATAATTCTAAGAAGGGCTTAGGGTTCCTATTTCATGTGAAGGATTAAAGTTATGAAATTCTAACATGTATAATTTGTGTTATGTTAGATACTGAAAATATAATGCTTGTGTAAATAGGGCATGAATCATATGTTCCTTTTTGGGTTATACCGTTTGCAGCTTAGGAAGTGCATAATAATCCCCAAATCTGACTGCTTGGATGTAATTTATAATTGTGTTTTTTCTGAACCTGTTGAATAGGTGGAAGGTCAGGCAAGGGTTTGAGTGTAGATGTCTGTGAATATCTACTGACATCAAAAATCATCTTAGGATGGGTGTAAGTGCAAGTGGTTGTGGAGGGGCAATTGATGTTCTGTCTACCCTGGATATGAGGCCTGGCTTTGAGGTACAGGAAGTTGCACCGTCCCAGGACACATGTAAATGGCTGCACCCTTCATAAAACCCACTAGTTTTTACCTCCTAGTTGCTGTGAAATTTCAGAAGCTCGCTGCACGTGGCTGTTCTGCTGTCTTTCAACTGATGTCACTCTCCTTTACCTTCTGAAAGGGATTTTGGTTCTTCTCTTTTCAGTCTGTAGAAATTGATGATTCCCAAGTCAACGCTGTGTTTCTATGCATATCTTTTTTTGCCCTTAAAATCAAGCCACTCTCATGGATACCTATGGCCAAGGTAAGGACCGAAAGGTTAATAAAAATATATGAAAAAAAGTGCAAACAGAATTGTGTTGGTCTGGATGGTTCTGGAGACAAGAATAAATCCAAGACTCTCCTTCTGGAGCATCTGCCATTAAACTAGGGCCATCGCTTAGAATAATTACCAGGAACGAAAAATTGGCAACTTGCCCCACGTTGTCAACTTGTGAATCTTACTAACATATTGGATTATTATTGTCTGTATTTACTGAAGCATATGCCTTGTTAGGTGTAGATAGTCCAAGAAGGTATGCAAAACCTGTCTGGGCTCAAGTTTGCAGTCTTAGGACTTTGCGGAACAAATCCACTGAATTTCAAGTAGATGCAATTTGTCCCTCCACTTCTGTTGCTTTTCTTTTTTGCTTCCTACTTTGTAGGAACAAAGAAAAGTGAGGACATATATTTAGATATAGATTGATATCTAGATAAGAAATCCAGGTGTATAATGCAATATGAACCATTTATGTTTGCCTTCCCTCTTTATGGGAACACATCAATGTAGAGGACATTAATTTCAGTACAAGGATATGGTTTCATTGATTTCAGAAGTTCCTGGTACAGAGTAAGCCCTCAATCATTAGTACAGAATCCATGAGAAGTCCAAGGTTCAAATCCTGACTCCACCCTTTACGAGCTGTGTGATCCAAATATTTTTGAGACTTAAATTTTTTTATCTGTAGAGTACAGCAAATAATAATACCTAATTTATAGGGTGGTGGTTCTGATTAAATGAGACACTACATTTGATAGAAGTTCCTTATACCATGTAGAGAGTTATATAAATGTTAATTAATTTAATTTAAACCTATATTGGCAATATTTCTCCCCTCTGGCTTCTTGCCCGGCAACTGTTCAAGGCCCCAAAGATCCGTGCTGGCTGTTTCCACAAGACATCAGTGCAGATGAAGCATGTGGTGGCGGCTGAGTTCTCCACTTCCATCTGGATGTTTTTGGCATTGTGCAGACATTGTTTCAGCATGCTGAAGTCACGATGTAAGCTAATATTTTTAAAAACCCACACACTATATTAGCTGTGTATAGTCAGTGCTCTTTCTTTAGGTTCATATCCTGTAGGAACCTTCTAAGGCTCCCTGACCCACCCACCCATCACAGGTCATGCTGTTGGGAGACTGTGGTTTGATTTTCAGGAATATACTTCTATTCCTTTCAGTAGGAGTGTATCCTTAACATGTGGACAGAGAGCCATTTAGGAAAAATCCATATACTGTATCATATGGCTATGTTTTAGAAGTTAAAAAAAAGACTAAAGAATATTCTACAATCAAGAAATTGCTATTGAGATGTGTTAAGTACTTAATGTTGACAATGGATAATACTGGGCAAATGATAATATCAAAGGAGTTGGATCTTCAAAACTAGGGCCACGTAATAATGCCAAAATAATATGATTGAAACAGGGTGGCAAGCAGAACTCAGGATCAGGCATCTAACCCAATGCAAAACACTGAGCTCTCTCTTTTCAGAGAAATAAACTAATCTGCTGAGCAATAGACAGATTCAGGGACACAGCACCGGGACAGGGTCTTGCACAGTCACGACTATCAATTTTAAATAGCAGGCTAGAGGTTGACTGTCAACCCCAAGTCTGGTGCATAAGAATTGCAAATCAGGGATTCCATCTAACTTTACCCCCTCCCAGTGCTCAGTTCATCTACTTCCTTTCATTGCACTAAAAGAATCAGTTCTCTTCCTGTGGCCATACCTAGCAAGCCTCTGGGAGTTGGGAGACATGAGGTTTTGCTCTGTGTTAGTACCAACTGGCAGTGAAGCCCTTGTCCTCAGGGTTTTGAGAGCTAAAATAAAAGGCAGAATATTGCCTTGTTCTGGGGAATGTGTAGGTGGGCAACTCAGTTTCCTCTTCTCTGTATACATCTGCAAATGACTGTGACAGTGCGTGGGTATTGATACAGGGTTACAAATAAATTTCAATGAATAGGTGAAGTTGCAAATATGAAATCCGCAAATAATGAATGTCAACTGCATGTTATATGAGAGTACACTGAACTTTAAGGGAACACAATTCTTTGCTTTGTTTGAAATCCATGTATATAATTATTATAATTTTTAGTTATATGCCTCAAAGTGAGCAGTCCCTGTTGGCAGGTAGCTTGCCCTCATCCCTGGGCTTCAAGGACCACATCTGTGTTCCAGCTCACAGGAATTGTAAAGAAAATAAGTCCAAGACAAAGGATCCCTTCTTAGAAAGTGATATGGGTGTTGTACAATCACTTCCACTCACATTCTAATCTACCTGAAGCAGACTGTGAAATGTCCTGCCCATGGGGAGTCAAATGTCCAGGCAGAAGTGGCAAATGGATCTTGGTGGTCAGATAACAGTCTCAGCAGTGCTGAGTGGGAGTAACACTGTATTGCATTAACTGAACCCAATGATATCATTCATGGTAAAGCCATAAAGCAGCAGTACAACAGTGAAACTGACAGGCTGAAGGTAGTGCTGATCTACTTTCAGAACTTGCTTTAGACTTTTAAATACAAGGAGGCGTCTGCCAAGCATCTGATGTGACAATTACATTGAAAGCAAATCCTTGGTCAAATATCAAGACAGCAAATTTACCTGGCATTGTTTCACTCAGATACACTGTCTGTTAAAGAGTTAATAACAAACTGCTATTTCATACATTTTACATAAAAATTAATGTCAGGCACATGTGAGCTCAACTGAAGAAAGTATTACCAGATGCTGGCACAGCAGACAGGGAGGCAGGGGAAAGGTGCCCAGGTGAGAGGAACTGGATGCCTTGGAGGCGCAAAGTGGGCTGAAAAGTCATGACAGAGGACATGCCTTAGTGATGGGGGGTGTGAGTGGCAGGTGACTGAACATCCCAGCTTTGCAGACCTCTAGAGGGCCTCACCCCAGTCCATTTGGCAAAAATTCCTGGGGAAACTTACCAACTCATTTGTTTGTTTCATATTTAAGATGGAATATAAGTTCTACAAGACGCTCAGGGGAATTGGAAATTCTTTTGACCAGGAGTTATGGACCACGACTCCAGTGGTAGGTCTGCCGCATGTCACTGGAGCCTGCAGCACAGCCGCAGCCTCTCTCCCAGCCTCGGGCTCCTCATGCACAGGTTGGGGCTAATAACAGCTCCTGGCACCACTCACTGAGTTTGTAGCTGTGAAGAACTAGTACCATGTCTAGGACATGGTAAGTGCTTTTTAAGAGTTAACATGCTGGTGAGAAGGAGCAGGAAAAAGAGAAGGAGAAGAAGGATTTGAAAGGATAAAGATGAGATTTGAAGGACATGTGAAAAGCAGATCTGAGGTTTGTGGAAATCTTACACTAGAGAGGCTAGATAGGAGGAACAATGTGAATGAAGGCATGAAGGCTGGAAAGTTTAGGCCATGCTCCCGGAATAGAATCTGGTCTTTACTTCCTTCTGTAGGCATGTGCAGGGATGAGCAGAGAGGCGTGACCTGATTACAAAGGGCTGGGAAGGACAGGCTGAGGTCTCTTCCTGGCTGGTAAAAATGGAAATTACTGTAGTTTTTTAATCCACCCAATTGGGGTGTTTTGGAAAATAAACTCCTATGATTTATAGAAGATTAGGATGACGTTACTGAAGTGAAGTGTAATGAATCATTTGTTTTCCACTAATCCTATCTGTTGACAAATCAAGATTTGGGTTTTGGATGCACCAAGCCCCCACTACCAGCCCGTATGACCTGATGTGCACTATGGGTTAATGCAGCAACCGGAACCCACCCCAGGAACTACAGGCAGGAAGGGTTTCATACAAGGAGAGTGGTTTATGAGACCATCAGAAGTATGGGTGAGTGAGTGTCAGGGAAAGTGTCCCTGGTAAACAGGGAGTCAAAAAGTGCCCAGATCATAGAAATTCTGGCAGTGATCTCAGCTACGTGCAGAATTGAAGTGCCATGGTTTTGACGAAAAGCTTGGTAACTGCCATCAGAATCTCACATCCCCCCTCTGCCGAAGCCCATGTACCGCCTGCCACCACCTCAGGAGCAAAGATGGCTTTTCTGTTTCTTCAAACTTTCAGATTTCAGGCTAATTATCTCACAATCAGAGCTTAATCCAGAGCCGTGCAGGTAATGCAGCTCCCAGGCTTCCAAATCTGTGCTAAGGCGGGACACACAAAAGAGGGAAATTGGTACTGCATTGCTGAGAGGTAATGTGACACCTCTGGGTAGCGTGTTGCCATGGCTCCAAGAGGGGACATGCTCATATCCAGCTACAGTTGAACAGTAGTCCTGACCTTACCCAACTTTGTAAGTCTTAGGGTTTCTTCTGTTTTGCTGAACTTGAATCTGTGGTGGTGGGAAACTGAAGATGCAGAGGCCATCTTGCATTCAAAAGGTTAGAAATGTCCAAACCCAGACAGAAAGAAAACTAAACCAAGAGATCAAGTTCTGATGACTCCTTTGAGCACCTGAATTCAGCCATGTCTGAAGCTAATCCAATTACCAGTCTTACCAATTTTATGAACTAATAAATTGCCTCCTTGCAAAGTTATTTGAGTTAGGTTTTCTGTCATTTGTAACTGAAGATGACTTAGACAATCATGGTAATAGTCCAGTTTCAGTTACATAGATGTTTGTTTTAGGACACAACAATTAATAAAACAGACCCTGATCCTAAAGTTCTCATTAACTAGACACATTCAAAACTAACCATACTCCCAGCAAAAGAAAATCATTCTTCATGCCACGTTCAGCCCAAATCAACAAAGCCTACCCAGTCTTTTCCTGACCAGTCTTTCTAACCAGAACATGTTAAAGTCAGTAGGCGGGCTACTCTTAGACCCATACTGTGAATAGCAAATACAGTATTCTCCGTTGTCCAGAAGGTCCTCTGGCAATGGTGGAAATGAAGTAGAACAGAGGTATAGATGTAAATATCTGGACATTAATATTATTTTTCAAAAGCAACTGATTCTAGAAAAATGAAATCCTTTTAATCCAAAGCTGTGTCACTTTTTATTCCCTCCTTTGCTCTTTTGCCACCACCCCTCCCCCACCCCTGACAAGATGTTTTGGTGGCAGCAAGGGCAGACAGGCCATCGTGGTTTCAGGAAATGTCATGGGGAAAAGGCAGTTTCATCTTGAAGGTACAATAAAGACTTATCTTTTCTCATCTTTTTTGCAGCTTTCTAAGTGGATGGCTATATCTTGTTGCTGTCTAAACATATATACCTCTGAATATATGTTTATTTTTATTGTTGAAGTGTGTGGCAATACTTGGCTTTAAACTTGGTAGCTTTGTGAAAAGTATGTACTCAGAGTACCCTCTGGTCACAGGAGGTCTGAGCTCCAGAATAAAAAGATTTGTGAAAGCCTATTCATAGAAGACTTCACCTGGGAAGGTTGTTTCTCTGTGGGCAATGCTTATCTTAATCAAAGATGAAAACATTTGGGCAAACTCATTCATAACTATAACTCAATATTATTCAATGTCATTCCATGGAATAGATTGAATCTAAAGGGAAATTTTAATTAAGAAGTCAGTGTTACACTTACTAATTAGCCCTTGCTTGCTTATCTCCTTCCATGAGCAGATTTCTTGTCAAGAGTTGAAAATGTCCCTATAACTGGCTTTCTCTCTCCATATGGCTGCCTCCACGTCACACATATATGGACTACAGTAGGTAGTGCTGGGGGTTAAAGAGACTGGTTAGTGCAATGGCCTTTCCTTTCCACGTACGATGGGCTTCCTCCATTCCTTACAATGAGCTAATTATTCTTTAAGCATTTGAAAATGCCTTGATTGTCTCATATGTAAATTGTGGTGGTTTGGAGTGGCATCTTGTTTTCTGTGAATGTGTCATGTGCTTCCATTTCTAGATGTCATAAAGCATACACCTTTTCCAGTTCAAACCTTTATTTTTTTTCCCCCCCAGAATGGAGCATTGCCTTGTTCTGGACAACAAAGCTCTGTTCTTGGAATCAGGAAACCCAATCAGGGATTAGCTGCACTAAAGAGCATGAGGGACACTATTTGACAAGCTACAAAGAGTCTCTCTTTACCTTTCCTCTAGTGGTATGGGTGACTTCATACTTTACATGTGTTCAACTAAGACAGGCCATTCATCTGCACAGATACATTAAAGAGGATCAGCTCCAAGGTGACTTTCTGCCTTTGTGAAGTCCTAGCATTGATTGGTAGCTTCTTTTCCAGAAAATGTTTAAGATTTTCTCACCAGACACTGTGTTAGGATGTAGTTTCTAAGATTGTCTGTGTGAGTTTCCATACAAATTGTTGTCCAAATTGGGATAATTTTGAGCATGAAAAGGGATATTATTTAATAATTACACCAGGACAACAGGTCTACATCAAGATTTTGGAGGCACCAACTTCCCTGAGCAGTGAGAGGTATGTGTTGAAGGTGATGCAGGACTACCTCCTTCACAGCCTTCTATGTGCACAACAGGCCCAAAATACCACCCAATTCACACTTGCAAAATGTTTCATAGGTGAGAAGGATGAAAAAAAGTCATCTGGTTAATCTAGGATCCTAAGGATATATACAATGATGGGAGATATTGATTTGACTGTCAGGGTGTTTGAGCAGATTTGTAGTTATAGTCATTAGTTTTGAACTGATTTTCTTTTTCTTTTTTTCTCTCATATAAAAAATTAATAAACAACAGTAAAGGTTAAATATATTCAAATGAATGAACTCCCTAATTTGCTGAAAATAAGATCTAGTTTTTAACTCAGCTTGTGTTGTGTTCGTTTTCTATCATGGAATATGTCTGGGCTTGAACAAGATATGATATGTCTGCTTGTTCTACCTTTCTAGGCTCTACCTCTAGGCTCTGTCTCAAAATTCTGAGTTCCTAATCTTGAAATGCTTTAGATATTTCAATAATCTAGGCATCTATAAAATGAACAATAGCAAGAACATAGAAAATATAAGCAAGTTAAAAATAAGTGGGAGGTTTAGCTAAGAAATGCTTAAAATGTTAGAAATGTTTGCATCTATGCTGCATCTCACACCTAGGCACAGGCTAATGTGTCACACTGATGAGCTTGAACAGGAGTAGTAGGTGCCCATGATGGTGATGATCAGAAGGATGTGTCTCATGTTTCCAATTTCTAGATGTCACAAAGCGTACACCTTTTCCAGTTAAACCAATTTTTTTCCCCAGAAGGGAGCATCACCCTGTGGAAAAACTCTGTACTTGGAATTAGGAGACCCAAGAAAACTAGTTTCAAGTCTGCAAATAATAATAATAATAATAATAATAATAAAATAATAATATACCTATAGGAATTTAAAACCTAAAACTGAACTTCACGAGGGGTTGGGGTTTACAATAATACTGTTAGCTTTATTCAAGAACTCTTAAGCTGAGAAATCAACATGAAATTTGGTACCAGAATGAGCATGAAGCAAGCATTAAACCCTGGAGGGACATTTCATCAACACTATCACACAGAATTTCCTTGGATAAAGCCTCAGTATACATGAGCTCATAATCTAAATTTAAATTTAAATATATCTGAATCTAAAATTATAAAACACATAAGAAAACACTCCATCATAAGCAGAGTCAGCTAAAACACATGCACACACACATGTGAACAGGAAGATTGGAGCCTTAGACAGAACAATCTGATGGAGACTGGCTATTTATTACAATTAAAGATATAAAAGAAGGAAACAAAAACTTAGAAGTATAAAATACTTTGAGAGATAAGCACTAATAAGATCAAATAGAATTTCTAGAAATGAAAATTAATCTGTTAAGTTAAAGTCTCAATTGTCCAGTTTATTAGTTGGTTTGCATCTGCAAATGGATAGTAGCTCTGTGCTGTGTAAAGGAGACATAATAGTGACACCCTATCATCATTCTCATGGAGCCTGTAGTCTTGTGGGGGATGAATGGCATGATTCAAATCACCAGAAAAACAAAAGTAATCAGTTAATTCATTAAGAAATCATTAGAATAATAAAAAAATAAAAAAAGAAGGAATTAGCAAACTAAAAGACATTTCAGAACTAGAAAACAAGGAAATTATTCAGTTACTCAGAATATGGTTTGGAAATATAAATAGTTATAAATGTGCAAGGAAGTTTAAAAAGTATGGAAGATAGAATTATAAAGATCAATATATGTTTAATAGGAGTTCCAGAAAAGGAGACTAAAACAGAAAATGCAATATTCAAAAAGACAATGGTTGCCAATTTTCTAGAACTGATACACAGACATGATGTTATCAATTTAAGAAACACAACATAGTCCAAGGAAGATAAATATAAAAATACATTCACATAAATATGTCATAGTGAATCTCCAGAACCCCAAAGACAAAAAGAAGATTGCAAAAGTAGCCAGAGAGAAAAGACAGATTTTCTAAAAATGAAGAAATGTTAGATGGACAGATTTCTAATTTGTAACAGTATAATGTAGAACACAATGGAATATCTTCAAAATACTATAAAAAAAACTCTATCAACTTAGAAGTTAATAAAATGTATATCAAGATTGTAGGTAAAATAAAAATATTTTTAGTAAGACTGCAATCAAAAACCTTCGATAAAGCTCCACTTGTCTAGTAGACTGCTAAGCTATGCGTGTAAATGAAAGACTCCCAAAGAGCCTAGAGAAAAAGTATACAAACATAGATGTCTATCCTTGAAAGGCAGGATAATCATCATGAGGGTGTGAGTTTGCTTAGACTTTGACAGACTGACTTCCCTACCCGGCACAAAGTTGAGGCTGAGAGTATCTTCCTAGATCTTTGGCCAATCACTAAATTACTCAGAACAAGAGAATGTGGCTAGGACCAGGCTAAAAATCAGAAGCTGGAGGAAAAACATGAGCAGAGACATCAGTAACTTTATACCATGGGAGGGACAGATTATTCAGTTAAAACCCAGGAAATTCACTGTCAGTTGTCAGTAAAATAAAACAGAATCCATAGTGTCTCCAGGATATTATGTGTGACTTCAAGTTTAAGCACACTTACTATTCAGAGACATGGAAAACTGTGAGTCTTACTCAAGGGGAAAAATACAGTTAATAGAAACTTACTCTGAGTGGATTTAGCACATAAAGACTTCAAAGAAAATCTTGTATTTAAAGAAGTAGATCAAAATATACTGAAAGAACTAAAGCAAAACATGGTAAAATAAGAGAATCACAACAGCAAAATCGAAACTGTGAAAAAAAACAGTTGGAACTTTTAGAGCTGAAAACTGTAATAACTGAAATGATAAATCCACCAGCAGGAATAAAAAGTGTATTTGAGCTATCACAGAAAAGAATCAATGAACCTGAAAGTAGTTTAGTAGAAATTACCCAATCCAAAAAACAAAGAGAAAAAAATATAAAGGAAATGAACAGTCTCAAGAGCTGTGAGGGAATATTAAAAATTCCAACATGTATGTTGTTGGAAACCCTGAAGGAGTAAAGTTAATTGGGTGAAACATTTTTTGATGAAGTAAAAGCTGAAAATATCACAAATTTTTTGAAGAACATTAACTTTCAGTTCCCAGAAGCTCAAAAAATTACCTGTAGGATAAAGTTCAAGAAACCCACAGCTCGACACTTCATAGCAAAATTACAGGAAGACAAAAACTGGGGGGTCATGGAATGTTTTGATTATAGTGGTGGTCACAGGACTATATACTAACCCCAAACTCATTAAACTGTACAGTCAAAATGAGTGAATTTTATCTTTGTAAACTATACCAAATAAAATTATAGAAAAAACATGCATGTGTGATACATAACACACACATACACATATTGATGTATGTCAAATATATCTGTATCGTAATTGGATGGATTTATCTCAAGAATACAATGGTAGCTTAACATACAGCAAAGCCATATTTATTTTAAATATGTAAGATTTTAAGGAAAGAGATTAAAGGAAAAAACTGTATGATCATTTTAATAGATATAGAAAGAGTATCTGATAAAATTCAACAATGATTCATCATAATCTTGTTTAGTAAACTAGGGATAATAACAAGTTTCCTTATCCTGAGAAAAGAATCTTCCACAAACCTTTAGCAAATATTTAAAATCATAACTTGAGAAGCATTCAAATTCACTGAAACCACTGATCTCAGTCTTAACTTTTTCTTGGAGGTCTTAGCTAGTGAAGTGAGACAAGAAAAGTAAAAGAAGTGTGTAATAATTAAAACAGAGGCTAAGTAGCTTTCCTTGTGGGACAAAAATGATCTCAACAGTGTAGTATTCATTAAAGTAAACTACAGCTGGATTAAAGACTTAAATGTTAAGTGCAAGACGACAAATCTCATAAATCAGTTCTGTTATACTGCAACATATGTGTTCCTAAAAACCACCCTGCCATGCAACATCTCACAGTAAAAAGCACCAGGCTTAGGAGAAAAATGGGATCAGGGAGCAACACTCAAGAACTTCATCAGAGACACAAAAAAGAAAAACAGGCAAAAAATTCAAAGCACATTTTTAAAATATGTTAAATAGTTACAAGTACATAAATGCTACAATAAATATACCACTTTACCTTGGAAAAAACTGGAAGGTTGCTTATGGAGCAGAGAACTGAAGAGTCTTAGCTGGTGAGTTATTATGAAGTAGTGGGAGAAGTTTGCCTGAAATCTCATGGGAAGTTGTAACACCAGATGTGGATGGCATGGCATGTAACATACCTGTGAACTGAGGTAGCTGATAGTATTTGAAGTACAAGTGTGTGTGTGTGTGTTGTGTATTCACAGCTTTGGGGAGCTGCATGCTGTTCTGGGCACTGACCTAATATTTCTTGCTGACGAAATTGGATGTAGTTAGAAATTCTTGTTTTGCTCATATTTTTTCCTAGTACATCAATTGTTTCAAGCAAACTTGCATATTCAAAACAAACACTGTAGCCAAACTGTATAACAAAACATAGGAGTGTATATTTTTTGGCATTGTGGTATTGGGAAAATAATTCCTAAATAAGGCTCAAGAAGCACAAACCATAAAACAGGGAAATATTTTACTATATTCAACAACAACAATAATAATGAAACTTTACATATAGCAAAAAGAATACAAAAAACAAAGTAAAAAATCAATAAATATGAGAGATACCCTCTCAAAAAAGAAAAATAAGCGTATGATTGGTGGAGATGATGACTATAAAGAATTACAGATCAATAAGAAAAAGACATGCAATCTAAAAGAAGAATGGGCAAACGCAGTTCACAAAGATAAAACAAATGTCTAATAAGCATAAGATGTTCTATCCTACTAATAGCAAGTGAGATGAAAACTAATTCAACAAAAGCTCCAGCTACCTACCAGTTTGGCAAGAATTAGCAAGTTTGATTGCACCAAATGTTGGCAAGAATGTGGGGAAATAAGGGGTTTTATAATTGATGGGGCAAACAGGAGTTTATATACTTACTTTGGAAAACAATTTTTCAATCTAGTAAAACTGAAGATGCTGAGAGTTTGGGACTCAGCAATTTTACTTCCTGCATCCACCTTAGGAATATATGGTATCCATATATAGGGAGAGGTGATCAAGGATGCTCAAAGCAGGATTGCTCATAGTAGCAAAAAAAATGCAATAACCTAGCTGTCCCTCATTGGGGGAATGTGTAGTTTTGTTTATTGAAATGATGGGAAAGTGTAGAGCAATTAAAATTGTGTCCTAGATCTGCAGATACTGACATGGATAAATTGCACAAAGAAACATACTGTGAAGTGCAAAATATATGTAAATATTATGAAGCATGATGCTATTCCTGGAAAAATATTAAAACTACAAATACATACATATTATAGTAGACACACCACTAATATATATGCTTTTAATAGATACATGCATGTGTATTAGGACACTTGGAAGTAAAATGCACACCAACGTCAGAGTAGTGGTTAACCTGGTGAAGGAGGACTGTGCAATGGAGTCAGATGTTCCTGAAACATTTTATATCTTGTTTTTTCAAAAGAGAGAGTCATTTGATGCAAATAGGCAAAATGGTATCATTTGCTTAATCTCAGTGGTGAATCCGTGATACATGTTATGTATCATTTTCTGCATTTTTATATATTTTAAATTTATTAAAAAATGTATATTGAGTGACCTACTTTATGTTAGGCAACTTTCCTAAAGGAAAAGCAAAATACAAAGGAGTGAAAGGGAAGAGACATCATACCTAGACTTACCTTGTGGGAAGCGTGTTTGGGTTCTGGGGGTTTAGGTGGGATGGTGAGTGTGAGCAGGCCTCCTAACCCAGGACCCATTTCTGGTATCTGGGGAGGGAGGTGGAGAACTGAACAAAGTTGCTTCTACGATTTAAATATTGTGTGCAGGCTTTCTTTCTTAGGACTGGGACAGGCAATGTGCTCAGGAGTGGACAGCGGGCCCGCCCTTGGGCCCCTATGGACGGCCGGATGTAATGACAGTGGCTTCTGAAAATACCTCTGGTTTGGGAAGCTGAAAGGCTTGGGTATGCAGGGTAGCTAGGCGGTTTATACTGCAGCCAGGAAGCATACATTTTCTCGCATAAAGAAAACTCCGGAAAGGCTGAAAAGGCTGAGCGTGGTCACGCCCTGATGGAGGCAGCGAGGAGGCAGCGAGGAGCCGGCAGGCCGCTGACCTGGGTTCCCTCTCTGCCGGCCTCCCCGCTCTCGCAGCTGCACGGGGCGGTGCTGGGAGCAGCACATCGCAGACAAGGGATGCTGAGGTGCCAAGGGTTAACAGGCACTCTGTGTGAAGTTTTAATATTCCACGAATGAAATGTGCATGTGAAATGGGGAAAAAAAAGGAAAAGATTATATTTGTCAGCTGGGCTGCCATATGTTGTTCTGGCCGGAGCACAGCAAAAATGGTGACGATTCTCTCCTGAATGAGAAACTCTGTCAACTCCTGATTTCATGCTTTTCTCTGGACAAGCGGGAGCTTTCTTCATGACCAGACAGTCTAAGGTTTTCATTTTAGGGTGTGTGATCTGCATTGGCCTGCAAAAGGTAGCACATCAGCATTGCTTGGCTTAATTTTCAGGAGGCGGAAAAAGGCAGGAAAATCATCAAATTCATGTGCATATTTTCTTCTTCTTTTTTTAAAAAATGCAATTGGCCCTTAGGGTAAAAACAGTCTTCTGAAAGAACAAATAGCTAGCTGAATGACAAATGGAGAGGAGGGTATATTGGCAAGTCTGTTAGTTCTCACCAAAGTCATCATCACACAATTTCACAGAATTGACTTTGCCACATGAATGGCTTTTCTTACTCATATTTGCTGGGTTGTGATGCCTGTGTTAGCAAAAAAAATTAATGTCTGAATCTATGTGTTATGAGAAAAGTAACTAAGATTCAACCTTGGTATGAGAGGGTTGTTCTTTTCCAATTAGATATTTTTGTCTTACGTTGCATTTGAAAACGTGTCTACAATTACTTTTTTCTTTAAATATTGTGCGGATTCTGTTTACTGATTGTCTAAGTAATATAGAACTTTTGAAAATTATAGAAAATTTAGAAAACAATTATCTCCCATAGTCCCCAAATCTAAAGATAATACTAAAATATTCTAGCATATTTTTCCATATTATGAATATATAAGTAAATGTATAAATAATTTTTGCATAGTTGACATCATATTAAAAGCTTTCTTGTCAATATAATTCTTCATAATTCCATGTATCCTTATTGAGAGGATGTTCCATTCATTGTTAACTATTCCCTATTATTGGACATTAGCTTTCTTTCTAAGTTTGCTTTTCTTTCATTGACAGTAAGACAAATCATCCTTTTTCTTGCATGATTTTCTTTGCCAAAAAATCACACTGTTAGACAAGGAAGTGAAGGTGCCTTTGACCCATTAGAGTTTAGTTTAGACTCTTACAGGGGCAGCCCTGAGTTGACATTGGGGAGGGGAAAGCACTAAGCAAAATGACTAGGGGGAGAGCCTGGAAAAATGGGTGAGTGAAAAATGTGGGCAGAATCAGATGGTGTCACAGCCCCCCCAGTCTCCACACTGAAGGGGACATAATCGGAAGTAAAAGAAAATTACTGCAGGATGAGATCCTTTCTTTGTCCCTACTAAGTAGAGTGAACCTGAGCACTACAGATCAGTCCCTGAAATCTGAGACATGAGTGCAGAGAGCAAGTGCCCCAGCCAGGACTGCACAGGGCCTCTGCTCAGCTGTCCCTGCCACCCCTCTCCCCGTGACCTCGTTGGGCCATGACATGATGCACTGAATGTTAAATACTCAGCATTTAAATGTTGGTGTATGGAAACAGAACACAATACATGTCAAAGGGAAGTCATTCATGCCCTATCAGAGCAAATAGAAAACAGAGATGAGCTGTGAGAAACAAAATGAGAAGGGAGAGCGAGGCACCTGGTGAGCATGGGCGTTATGAAGAAGGAGGAGAAGGAGCAGTGGGGAGGAGAAGACAAGATCACTGGACGCAGACTGTCAAGGAACTGAAAATAATTCCCCATGAGTTGTTCCCCCTCTTTAGCACACTCTGATAAGAAAGTAAATAGCTCAAAGGTGGTGGTGATACCATGGAATGAGAAGGAAAGGGAGACGACAGAATTAAGAATAATTTTAGGATCAAACCAGTATCATTAGTGGGCTAAGGAAGCAGATAATAATAGCAACTAAAGTCAAGTGAGCGTGTAGGATGTACCATATACTGTTCTAGTTGCTGTGTGTGGATTACTTCCTTCAACACCTACAAAAATACTATGAGTAAGTAATATCATTATCAAATGAGGAAACTGAGACTCAGTGTGGTGATGTCATGTCTACTCACTAAAAGTGGCAGGATTTTAACCCCAAGCATGGTCTATAACACTATGCAAGTATAGTTTGATCCCAGGTATTAAAAGCCAAGTTATTTCCATCCATCTATCTATCCCTCTATCCTTCTCTTTCGTATATGCAAAGATGAAATTCATCTAGTACTAAAGATACCCATTTCTGGGTGATTCTTTATACTGTTCTGTACTGACTGAATTTTTAAAAACAATATTTTTATCAACCGTACAAAACAATTAAATGAGTACTGTAACAACAATAACACAGTGATTGTAATAAACTGTTGTGCTCTTATTCCTACATCACACTCTTAATAATTCACTTATTTATCTTCCAATGATTGAGACATTTTATGTCACTTCCTAAACAAGCTTGGTGGTTCATTGTGACATAGTTTCTTCTAGCTTTTTGGGAATGTCTCAAAACCCTAGTCAGATCATATTTTACTTTTAGGCATTCTTCATGTTTGAACTGCAACTTCTGGATCTGAATCCCACCTACACTCCGGTGTTCCTCACATTTCTTCTCTATATGTCCGGTGTAATTTATTTTCTAAGTTTAATTATTGTCTCTCTTCCCCATTGGAATGTAATTCCATAAAGGCCCGGAATTTTGTCTGTCTTGCTATATCCCCAACACCTAGAATACAGGGTACATCATAAATGTTTGTTGAATGAATGAACAGAAATGGACTTTATTAACAGAAAGCAGAGTGGAGAAAGATTAATAGAATTGTTGAATCCTTGAGGTGAACTTCACCTTTAAGTACCATTCTACTTGATTTTAATTGTTAATATGCCAATTATCCACATTCAAACTATAGAATACATTAAAAAATATATAATAAACACCTATTTCATGTACTTAAAATATTTCAAAGCCTGCATATCACACTCCCATATACAAACACTCCTCTTAAAAGGTTTCATTTTTGTAAAGCTCAGACATAAGGCAAAAGCTAATATGCCTGGTATGGGAGGAAAAGCCTTATGTTTTTTTGTAGCCATGTACCAGTAAAAAATTTTCTCGTTGAAGTCCCAGACTGGCAGTTCTGAGGAACAAGTTTGGTTCACAGAGCTTTCTGTTTCATTTCACTGACAACATTAAACCAAAAAAAATTATTTTTTAAAAATTTGGTTTTCTAGTTTTTCTTGAAAGTTGGCAGAACAGGTGCCACTGGATCCCCAATTTCTCATAATAGCTGGCCGTTGCTGAACAGCTGCTGCCACCTTTGGCCAGAGCACAGCTCTGTGATTTGCCACAGTCCACACCATTCCATAATGTGCTCTTGATGAGCTTGTGCCAGGGTCGCTTTGCTTAGTCACATCATCTTCCCTTTCCTGTAGGCATCTGAATTTGCTATCCATGCTCTGTTTTGTATATGCTCCTTGTTGCCCCCATGACTTATTACGTTTCTTGAGCTCTGTATTTCAGGTTTTTCTGTTTTTGACGGAATAATTTCCTTCTTTAAAATACCATCTCATTATGCATATAATTTTTAAAAATCTCCTTAAGAGTTTCATAAGGAATTGATCTTCATGTCTTTTTCCATTTTGACTTAACTTGTTGCATATATTTTTTGCTATTTCAACCTGGATTTGAGATGGGACATAAAGACACTGGATGGCTTCCTCTCCCACAAACCTTTACCATGCCCTTGTAGCTTTGACCACGTGGCTAACTTCCTTTCTCTCTCAATAATCTTCTGTGTTGGACTTGGAGAAGAAAGGTAAAAGAAGTGGGAAGGAGGTAGGAAGTAGCAAGGGACATTTCTGGAGGAGTTTATCATGACTCATGAATGGGGAAATTAAAGTCATTTGCAGAAGAATTATTTCACCATTCATTTTCTCCTTATCTTGCCATATATACTTCATGGTCTTTAAAACATTTACTTGTAAAAATATTTTATAATAATTTTAAATACTTTAATAAAATGTGATACTTTAAAATAATTTTTAAATATTTAAAACATTTATGAATATACATATAAATATCCATTTATGAATATCCAATTTTGTTGAAGCAAACCAAGGACAGGCATGTACTTCTTTATATCTTCACATCACCAGCAACTGGCACAGTAGCTGGTCCAGTAAGTGCTCATGAAATGATCTCCCAGTCAGTCTTTATTTTGTGTAAAACTCATGGATCTGAGGGACACAATTTCATTTTATTCCTGGCTAGTCTCCTGTGGAATACCACCTAATGAGAAATAAAATGGTCTACTAAAGGCAGGTAGCAGGAAGAAGCAGCAAAAGGGAATGATATTGTTTTGATAATACTAACAGTAGGTAGGTAATCAACAGAGTGACCATATGTCTGGGACAATCCCAGTATATTCCTACTGACTTGGCATAATTATTAATAGCATCACTTTCACTCTCAGAGTGTCCTTGTTTGGATGATAAATTATATAGGCACTCTATTAATCAAGCCCTAGATAATCAAAAGCTATTTGCATTCTAATTGTTGGGGCTTAGGATTTTTGTCTTGTTTGGAGAAAAATGGGGCTCTAGCTACCTAAAGTGGAAATTATAAAATGCATTAACACTTTTCTAGAGATCTTGTACACACACACACTTTTGTAAGTCACTTTTATAATACCACCTTGTATTCTAATTATTTGTACTATAATTTCCACTGGCCTCCTTAGGAATACTCTTCCACACCTGGGAATTAACTCCTCTTTATTTTCTCTTAATGCCTTGCAAACACTTTTGCATTTAGTAGACCTTCAATAAATATTTGTTCAATGGAATTGAATGAAATGAAATCACACTGTTAACTTGTCCCGTCTCGGATAATTTGTGTTGGTTTATCTTCTGATCCCCAAATTGAGAGGAGCCAGTCCACCACTATCAATTTTACATATTTGGCACACTAAATTAATTTTTTATGTTTCCTCATCCTTTCTCTGCTATTTCCTTAAAGAGGCTCTAGTTGTGTATTGTTGCAAAGCATTTATTTCCCAAAACATTAAAAAAAATTATGTTCATTGAGGTGAAACATCCACCAGTGCCTTTGATTTCTTTGGATATATTGAACAGAAATGATATCATTTTTTTTTCTGGCCAAGGTTTTGATCAGAAGGACAACAAGGGACTATCAATAGGATGTTGACCATAACTTGCAATTTTCATTAGTCAAAAATTCAGTGAATAATTTTTTGGCCCTATATAGATTTCAAGAGACTCAAGTAAGAACCACATAGAGGAAGGACCAACCTTTGAGAATCTGTGTATTTTGTATTTGAGTACTGAAACTCCTGGCCAACTGGCAAGGCACTGAGCTCTTCTAACAAGTTATAGGGTGGAAATTATTTATCTTCTCACCCATCTGCTCTAGGAGCCATAGCTCATATTTAGAAGTTGTACTACTTACAGTGAAGGAAAAAAAGACCATCAACAGAACTTAAAAAAGAAGAATAAAAGGCTATCATTGAAATAACAGCAAATACAACCACAAAAACGAAGACAAATTGCTTTGTAATATTCATGCAAAAGTCCTAATTTTATATTATCACCACCTGGCACAATCAGTCTGCAGAGAGTCCTGTACTACCTTTTGAAAAAGAAACAAATAGGCACTTACTTTTAATGATATGTGAGGTTATTTCTCTGTGATGGAAAAGCAATAGCCCTTCACTAAGTACTTTAGCAGCAGCAAAGGAATGAGAGTTGTGTTACAGAAATGGATTCACCATAAATAGAGGTAAATATTCAAAGAAGGTCAGAAAGCAGAAAAGGTGGGAAAAGGATAATAGTAAACAAAACATTTCTCTCTTGATTTCTCTTTCATCAACTTGGAGCAGCTAAAGGAATCAGTCACATGTTTTCTTAGCTGGCTATATTCCTTTAAAAAGTAAGGCCCTCTGCAACTGGCCAAGAGAAATGCCTTTTTTAACCTTTTCTGCTGCTGGATTTATAGATGACACAGCTCTTCAGTGGTTCAGCCTTAGTGCAACTGGGCAAGTAAACTTAAACTAAGAAACCTAAAATGTAGCAATTGCAAAGAACCTATTATTCAAAAGGATGGACACATCCCAAGTAAGGCAGTTTTTCTTCTTTCTTTCTTTCTTTTTAAATATAAGCAAGACCAATATTATTTTCAGGAAGGAATGGCCTCATATTAAGAATAATATGGAAATACCCCTTATTCAAGTATTGCCTTTTACCAGTGTTTTGGGAAACTGATTGTCCTCAGTGGTGTAATGAGTGGTATGACTTTTAAAGGATATGTGCTTTCACTTAAAAACTATCTTTGGCTTATTGTCGAATCCTTCATCCTTTCATACACAGGATATAATGATTGTATCTATGAGAGAAAAGGGCCTCTGCCCTAGAACACAAAAAATAATTAGATCCAGGTAAAATACCTCGTTTTAAAGAGATCCTTCAAAGTGTATATATTTTTTATTTCTTGGAAAGAGGGTTACATTTTTAAACTAGTTTAGGACATATTTTATAATCAGCATATTCTAAAATGTCTACCTTGCATACATGAGTCATTCTTTAAGACCCAGGCAAAATGTCACCTCCTCTGATGTATCCTCTGACTCTCTTGCTGCACTAATTGCTGTCTCCTGGGCCCCAGCTGCCCTTTATCTGTAATACTACAGCAGTTATTGGGAATGTGGGGAAGGCCCGGATGTGGGCCCACTTTGCCTGGGACAGTCGGGGAAGACTTCAGAAAGGTGATGTGGGAGATTGATCTAGAAGATGGAGGTGTGTTTTGCCAGGTGGACATGCACACTTTCAGAGTTAAATGTCGGTAAGCCTCCATCCTCATGCATAGAAAAGAGACCCACAAGAGTACCTCCAGAAGTTATCAGGAAAATGCAAATGCTTGATATTGCTTGATGGATATTTGACTGAATGAGTGTAAGCTGAGATGGGCATGTTCCTTTATCATCCTGTCCTTTAAATAGGCTCAGCTCCTTCTGTTTAGGGTCTTTATATATATTGAAAACCTCTATGTATCTGGGAGTGCCAAGCAGTTTTAAAGATACTAATCTCTATCTTTCTCCTCTATCCAGAGGTTTCAGTTAGAGATTTTATTTTCACAAGGAGACAAAACTTCAAACTTTCTGAGAGGTGTTGTTAATGAGTTCTTGGTATTGGGTATATGGTGACTATTCAAATAACTTGGCCTTGTTAATGTATTTGCCAGCATGTTTTAAGTATGATCTTGTGCTTCCGTGATTTTTGTATTTGGTTTTCAGCTTGATGAATTTCAGATTTTAAAAAGAGCAGGCACAATTTATTTCTATTTCACCATTATTAAATGACAGAGGATGATTTTAATACTTCTCAGGGTGACAGGGTATCATGGAATAGCCACATGGTCATGTTCACATGCCACGACTATACTACAGGAAACCTTTAAATATGTCATCTTGTGGGTCTTGACCCTGATAACTAACACATGCTCCCTTCAGCTGCAGACATAACTAGAACTAGTAAGATACATATTTTAGGTGGGTTTTAGGTTGTCCTTTGCAAAGCACCACAGATTTTTTTTTGAGTACTTTCTATAATCAGTAAAATATTTTTTCTCATATTCTCCTGATCTTCTATCTATTGCTGAGAAAACACACTCTTATTTTCTGAACCATGAAAACAAGTGGAGAAAGTGAAAAATCTTCCTTAGGTAACCTCAGAACAGAGGAACTTTGTGCATTATGCAGCCGAGGCCATGCCAAAATGCAATTTGGAGGGTGTCCAGCCCTTCATTGGAAAGTAATGGTTTTCACTGAACTGAGTTATGACCAGCTGTTTACAGACAGTCTGTGACATACTGATAGAGCAGAACACCGTATGTTGCTTTCCAAATCAAATGATACAAGAAGTGTGACAGAGTGGGGAAACATCTGTCATTAGCAATTTTCAGCACGCTTCACTAATTCTGGACAAAATACGAGTAATGAACTTACCGCAGGAAACTTCAAATACTACCACTGCTGAAACAAGGATATAAACAGCGAGTCCTCCTAATGGCTTCTAATTTAATTCATTTACAGTAAGAAACAAACAAAGTGGGTTATTTGTTTTTGATCATAGGGTAGTAAATACTAATGCTGATCACAAACACTTATTTTAATCAAAGAATAGAGATTTTGGAATGCAACTTCCTTTAAGTTTAAATAGCAAGGTTTATGCATTCTTTAATGGTTGAACAGGGTGGGTTTTATTTTTGCTTTTGTAAGTAGCAGCATTGGAGAATGCCCCCCAACAGGGATGAGATCTTCCCCCTGTGTGGTGTCAGAGTGTGACACTCTGAGCTTGGGGTTGCTTGATAGTTCTGACAGACTTGTTGGACCTGCAGTGATATTTACATAATATTAAATGTTCCTCATCTTTCTACTAAGAAGCTTGTATAGAAGAACGTGTTAGGTATTTCTCAATCTGCTTTCCCCCTACCACTTCTCATTGTGCCTTTTTTTTTTTTCCTGGCTGATAATTTTCATTTTGCGGTCCCACAAATTTTCACAGTTCTGTAACGAGCGCATGGTCCTCATACAGCATCCACATGGTTCTCTACTGGTCGACGTCACACTGTTGATGAGATCTCAGAGCCAAACCATGTGAAGGCTGCAATCTGTGAGCATTTTTCTTTTGTATCTTTGCAATCAATGGAGCTATTAAGCCATTAACATTCAAGGCCTACTCAGCTCAGCTTACTCCTGGTTAGTGCCAAGATGGCAAAATTCCTTAATGGACAGAATTGAATTTGACTCAAGAAGAAACAAATGAAGAAAGGTTGTGATTCTTTATCTGAAGTTTCGACTAATGTTCAGAAATATGGCAATGGAAAAGGCAGACATGAGCTCTTGCCCAATCTGTTGGTGTTCTACCAATGGGACCTACTTTGGACTGTGTCCCAGAACAAAAAGACTGAATGCCATTCGGAACTGATGACTGTAAAATGAGTGTAGGAGGTCTTTGAGGAGCTTCTTAATTACAAAATTATTCATGATAAAATGGCACTAATCTCAAATTCCCAGTTTCTTGTAAATTTTAGTGTGGTACCTCATAAAAATGGTTTATAGCTTTTTAACACCTTAGATAAACCAGATTCAGCCTTGGAATGTTATGGGGGAAATCATCTCCAAATACCATTAAATCTTTCCCTCTTCTTCTTCTTCTTCCTTTTCTTTCTTTCTTTCTTTTTTTTCTTTGGAAGGGAATGACATATGCTGATTTATCTCTTTTTGTAAGTGATCCCTAAATTATCTTATGATTCAGAAGAGATATCCTAAGATATGTAAATGCTAAATTCTTCTGGTTTTTAGAGACATCTGCATTGAAAAACAAAACAAAGTGAAAATATAGATGCCATTGAAACCCATCATTACGTTTGTGATCTAGATAATAAAGTAAGCAGACCCGAGCAATTCGCTAACACTAACGCTATTCTTTACATAAACAGTAAATGTTTAGATTTTCCTGTTCACTGACTAACAGCACACATATCATAAACACTAAGCTGTTATAGTACGTTTCGTGTGTTGATTCACTTTAACAGTTGTTAGTGTGAAGACAGGAAAAGAAAAGTGGGTGTAATGAGACCATGTGCAGTATGCTGTGAAAACAGAGGCCCTTATTTGGCATAATGGGTTGCACCATAAGGGCCATAAAATTGTGCATGTGTTAGTATCATTTTAATTATTACGGGTGCCACATGTTAAGCAGAATAGCGGAACTACTAAAACAGCTTCAAAATCCTTACTGCTGATCGCTGCATTTAATTACAAATAGGAACATTTGGAGATAGGTCACCATAAAACCCTTCTGTTGTCAAATGAGCTCAAATCTGATTTTTGTAATTATGTTTTTATACCACAGATCCTGTTGAATAACTATAGGGAATAAAATTTTAATAAGTGCTGATTAAATGTAGGTACATCTTGCTTCCTAAGAATATTTATGAATGCTCATCACACTTAAATCAAGGTACCATCACTATTTTCCTGTGGACAGTGCTTTGATCATTCAACCTTAATGCAAATAAGCTGAATAAATTTATGTGCCATGAAATATTGTTTTTTTTTCATCGAAGCATAAAGGCTCTGGATTTCAATTATTCATTCTGTTTGTGAGCACTGTGTATTGTACTGTGATTCTCTGGAACCAAAGTGTTTTCATTACCCACTGCATGTCAGATTCAGTGGGATCTTGTCATTAACTTTTCAAAGACAGGGTTTTATTGAAGAAAATGGCAACTTATGTTGATCTTTTATTCTCTACTAGAAAAAATATGGTTAGAGGAGGTAAGCTCACTTTTTATCTTCTTTTCCTTGGAATTATTTATTTGTTTATTGATTATTTGGGCTTTAAAAATCATAAACAGATTGTGTTTACCAAGAGAAATGGGCCTTTCAGGTACTTCTTATGTGTCATATCCATATCTTGTGAAAAATAGTTTTGAAACCTTGCATGATGGTTAGGCACTCTTGCTCTTTTGAACATGAATCTATTACTGTGTTTCCAATAGAGATGAGAATCATAAAATGAACTGAAGAAGGAATTACTAAGAGGTAGTGGCACATGAAAGTCATAAGTTATTACAAGGAAACAGGCCAAACAGCTGGCATATTTTGAAATTGGTATTTGTTAGTGTTGGTATGTGGTCTCAGAGATATTAATGTATGTATAAGTTTATAAGCTATCCACATGAATACATAAATTTGTGCTCTTTGTAAGTCCAGAAGGCATCAAATGCTTCTTATTCTATAAAACAGACAAGTATGATCTTTTCATTCAATAATATTTCTTTAGAATATTCACATCTTGCTATATATTCCAGAAGACCATGTCATTGGAGAAGGTGCTCATTAAATTTGGAGAATGGAATCTAGCTTTCTAGCAAAGATCTCTCTCAAGATCATGAGAGAGTTTCATTTACAAAACTCCTCAAATTATTATTGTTGTTAAGCACTTAATCCACACTTTAGATAGCTGTTTTAATCTCCAAATACCTCTGTAATGTAATCATTCAAAGAAGAGTACACGCACTCCAATCTGTATCTCCATATCCACTGTTGCAGATAAGTGATAACGTGGCACTGCAGTAAAGACCTGGAAGACACACACACCACTATGAGACAGATGCCATCCCTATTGGCAGCTGTTTGCTCCTGGAATATATCATTCTGACTCAATACCCTGAAATAGGCTTTGAAGCTGCAAAACACAGAGTAACAACCAGTGCTTCTCTTCAAGGTAAAAATACACTATAAATGAATGGTGCTAAGGATTCTGGGTGGTGGCTACTTGAGATTTTCTGCTTCCCCAGTGCTGTTTATCATCAGGATCTGTAGTCTTATAATAATTGCCATCTTTAACGGATAGGGGAGGAGGGGTCAGCCAATGCCTAAGGCAGAGGGTGGGAGTTCTGCCCCCATCATTTGAAAGCATCATGTAACAGTGCCAACTTACTTTTTCAGCCCAGTTTTGATAAATAAACTAGATGTCTCCAAACCTCAGGTGGCCATCGACCACTATTTTGCACTCTAGTAGGAGATGCTAAGTGTTAGCTGGAATTGTGTCCTTTTGAGCAAATTAATTAATTGTGGAAAAATCTGAAAATCATTGAAATCCTTCATGGAAATGGATAAGGAGAAAACCCTTACAAACACAAGAATCATTTACCACGGGTGATGTTTAGCACAGTAACTCCATTAATTTATGCCTCTATAACTCAGAAGCAGGTTTTATAATCCATCAGTGTAAAAGGAAGGGCAAGCAGAGATGAATGATAGATTGGAGAGAGAGAAGAGATTTCTCGTTTTCCAAATGATTGGTGCCCTCTTTTCTAATATCCGGCTTTTAACAAAGATGGATCACACATTTGTTGTAAAAAATTTTGTAGAATAATCCAGAAATTTTTGGCTAACATATTTACTGAGCAACTTCTCTTACTTGGCACAGTGTGGGGTGGTGGGATGCAGCGCTGAGCAGCACAGGCCAGGACCCTGCCCTCAGCCAGCATCCTACAGACACTGGGCACTCCTGGCTGCTACTAGATCTTTACCTTATTAGTACTTAGAAAGAATTTCCTTGCTTATAAAAGAAGGGTTTGGATTAACCTCTTGAGCCCTTTCCAGTTCTGAATTCCTTTCATTCTTTTGAAACTAAAACCAGTCTATACCGCACTCTAATTCTGCCTGACCTAATCTGAGTTCTCAAGAAGTTTTCATGGGAAATATTTCTTTATGTCTTCTTTCAGAGAAATTGATGATTCAGTCCTATCACAGAAGGACTAATAGGGAGGACTGATAATTTGAAAGGATTTGTCTCTTCCTGTTCTGGAGTTTGTTGGGTGGGGGGCAGTCAAAAGATCTAGGTGCCAGAATTTATTTAGTAGAACCACTTGCTTCCTGAAATACTATATGTCTCCTGTTATTTCTAATGGGAAAGTTTGTGTTTTCATTTTGTTTTATTAGAGGTTGTAACTACTGGTGAATGTGGTCAAAGAGTTTATTAGCCAGTTGATAAGGATGTCGTAGACACCTCCCACTCCTTGGCTGGCTGGCTGGGTGTAGCAATGCCAGTGGGGAAGCAACAGGCAAATGGCATCGTGTTTTCTGGCTCACTTTCTACCCTGGTGTTCAGAATTCATCTGAAAATCTTTCAAACATTAAACAGTTCACAGGCCAGGTTTTTGTAAGAACTTTATACACTGAATATGATACTTTTTCATACAATCTCTCTGAGTTTTTACTGTCATGAAACTTGTTTTCCTTTTTAATGGGAAATTTGGTTCCCTTTATCTTACATGGTTTTCTTAAACTCATAAATGATGGCGATGCCGTTTATTTTCTGAAGAAATAATGTCTATTCATGTATCATAAAGTAATTCAAAGCATTTTCCCAGGCTAAGCTGGAAAAATGTGTACCTTTTGAGAAAACTGAAAGAAAATTTTCTAGAAGCAAGTTTTGTGGTGGCTGTGCTATGAGGCAAATTTGATCACAAATTTCCCAAGGCTCATGTGTTTCCACATGCCACTTCTTGAACTTTCTGTTCAAATTTTAAATTGGAAGTAATACTATTCTCATTAATATTTGGCATTAATAATTATTTAAATGTTTGGCAGCAAGCATAAGCAATTTTATAGTCAAGAATATTCATGTTGTCTGTTTATGTGTATATATTTAAGTAACCTTAATATAAATATATACTTATGTTTTTATGTACATATAAGTGTATGTATCATTATGCTTTTATACACATGCACACAGTTCTTTTAGTTGCAGTGCAAACTATGATTTACATAAAAAACATCTTCTAAAGATGCATAGTCATAACAACCCTTACTAAACATAGTAAAACTACTCAGATGATTTGATTTGTCAGATTTTCCCTGTAATGACTTTTTAGGATAGAGGTAGATAATAGGGAATAAGTTGATACTGGAAAATTTAAAAACAACTTTTAGAAGATGTCCTGGGTCAGTATCCATTCAGGCCTTCTAACTTTGCATCTACATATGGAAAGAAGGGTCCTTGATACACTCCCCTTTGCCCTGTCCCTTTCTCTAACCTCCATGGTCAGTTCTCATACCTTATATATTCTTCAGTTGTTCCTCTTACTATTCAGACTCACAGTAGTATGTACTAGCCCACTTTTCTGTTCCTGTGGGTGGATTGCCATTAACCAGCCCTTCTCCCTGCCAGCCCACATCTTCTCATCGCTGCACCCTCAGTGCCCAGCAGGGTGTGGAGCCTCTGGCAATCACCTGGTTCTTCTGTTGGGTTGAGCTGATTTGAAGACATTGAGATAGCTGGACATTCACTGAAAGAACTAAGTACTAAGAGTGAGTGGGTTTCCACTTAATTGAATTTTCAAGTTAACTAAAAATTAATGAGTAATTTGGTGTGTTTATTTCAGCCCTTGCTGAGAAATGTTCCTGCTGAATTACAGAAAATATAATTAACCTGTAAGCTCTTCTACTGAGCACAAGTGAGTTTCCATAGGCCCAGATCCATATTAGATTTACGTTGGAATCTGTAGCATAGCACAGTCTGGCACATCTCAGGGGCTCAACAATATTTGTGGGATGGAAGTGTTGTTCATTTTATTTAATTTATTCCTATAATACATTCATTGATGGCCTTTTGCTGGATTTTCAATGAACAATATTGGTAACATTATCTCTGGATAATTCTCAAAGAGAAAATTCAGTTCATTGAAACTACACCCACACGAAGCTTTCAGGTGTCTCAATATTATAATAATTGTGGCTTCAAGTAAGATTTAGATTTTTGACCAGAAATACTTACTTTAAGGGATTGTAAGTAGAAAGCATCTTGAGGACAGGGCCTTCAGATGCTGAATTCATACACCAACTTTCAACACAAAGAATGTCAGTGAGGATCGGAATGTAAACGTACCTCCAAGACAGAGCAGAAATTTTAAGTAGACACCAAGTATGAATATATTTGTGTGTGTGGTAGATTTTTTTAATCATTAAAAATTACACTGAACTAGAAAGAAGTGCAGGCTCTGATTTAATTTTGCACTCCTTCACGTTTCCTCAGACCTTCATATTGTCTGATGGTGTATTGCACGACTGCTGCCTGTAAGTGTGAACCGTCAAGATGAGAGTTCACAGCAGGGTGACGGCCTGGAGATGAGAAGTCTGTCTGAGGACATTTCAAAGTTGTAAAGGTATTATTCTCACATGGAGTTATTTCTCAGTGGGTGTGAACAACAGCTACTCATCAAGCTGGTGTAGTGTGAAATAGAGTTTCCTGAAAAATGATGTGCAGACATATGCAGAAAGCCACATGCTTGGTACATGCACAGACTGTGTGCCTGACTTCAAAGTGGTGGAATATTTGCCATGAGATGAGCTAGAAATGAAATGCAGAAGTCTCCATTGTAAGTACCTGGGGAGAGACACAGCTTAGAATTGCTACTGATCCCCTGGGTTCTAAGCCTGCAGGACAAAAAATGGCCAGTGTCACAGCATTGGAGAGGGGAGGATTGAAGAAAGAGGAGAAATATGTCTGGTTGGATACAAGATATAAGGAGTCTATTTCTGATAAGCCTTTCTACTTCTGATAATGCTTTAAGACCTACCACTGCTATGAAAACAATTTTGTTCATCCTTTAGTTCACTGGGTCCAGTTTTGGGGTCACACTTGGGTCTTACTGACCTCTACTGCTGAATGATGACATTCAGGTGCTGACGTACAATCATGCCCTCTGTGCTGTGTGTCTATGGAGGATGTATCTGCTCAAGTTCAAACATGGCTCCTGTGTTCAGTGGATTATTTATGTATTAGATTTGTTTGTGCCTTTTCTCCAAAAAGCCTGGGTGCTACATAAAACCTTTTTGAGAACATATTTTTCTCAGCTGCATGGTTCTCTGCATGACTTCTGACATTTGCACATTAAGGAGGGAGGCAGTTAGGGAGTGAATCGCATTATGTTGAATAAGATATAAATAAAGCAGATATACCTGGAAAGGGGGCATGGAGAGAAAACATCCAAGTGTTTATGAATGTATTTATTTTACCCCACATGTTTAAAAAAGGATTTGAGGTGGCTTACCAGAGAAAAGGCATGCATGACACAAGGCTTATGAAAATATAAACAGAAAATAAAAATTTTGAAAAGGAGGTAGATTCAAATATGCTAATTCTGAGGGTTAATGAGAATAAGAATGAGTCATTTCACTACACAGATGGAGGTTTACTTATGTGGTTTGATTGGCAGGTGTGCTGACTCCATGGTATTCATCTTCAGGTTCACTGCGTAGGAGGCCCTAGTGAATTCTTGCCTTCAGTTAGAAAAGACCCAGATAAAGAGATGCAACTTGCTCTGAATCCCAAACCCGGGCAGGTTGGTGGGTTAGATATTGCTTCATATTCCAGAACGGCTGCCTGCTTTTCTGAGAGGTTCGGTTGTCATGCAACAAGAGGTGGCCAACCAAAAAAATATATATAGTTGGGTGAAATTGTTTCTCATGATCGTTGTCATTAGTTTATTTTAAAAATAGCTTTAAAATTATTGAAGTAACACATGCTCCTTGCATAATCTCAAACAAAATTATAAAGATGAAAATAAAGATTTTCTCAAATCTATTACACAGAAATGATCCTGTCATTTGGGGAGGGGGTGCCTTCTCTGGTGCTTTGGTCTATTTGCATACACACATCCCTATTTAATAAAAGCCTGGGGGGTCCTCCTGGACTCTTCTGGTTTTCTCACACCCAAAGTCCAATATATTAGACAATCCTGCGTTCTTGACCTTCACTAGTCATGGACTTAAAGACTCATTCCCACCTCCTCTGCTGGTAGCACCTGTCCTGAACCATTTTAACCCTCAGGCACATCCTCATAGCTCCCCTAATCCTTCTGTAGTCTCTTTCTAGTTCTGTGAAGATATAAGTCAAATCCTGTCTCTCCTATGTTCAGAAATCTCCAGTGGCTTTTAACTGACACTGAGACAAAGTCCAAATCCTGCGTATCACAGCCTACCAGGTCCTACACTATGTGGTCTACCCTACTCGTCCTCAGATGAAATTCCATTGTGTTACTGGTTATGTGGTATTCCAGTTAACAATTGTACCATACTTTAGTGAACCAACTGCCTATTGATTAATACCATTGCTTATAATTTTTTCTTACTATAAACAAGGCTGAAACAAACAATGGTATGCATGTGATTGCACAATCATGCAATTATGCAATTTTTCCCGTTATCAGGAACATGTTGCCTAACTTCCTCTGTAGAAATGTTATACCAATTACACTGTCACTTTTTTCAGAAGCCAACTCTGGTTATGGTTCAGCTCCTATGGCGGCCAGAGCAGACCAAGCAAGCCCTGGAATTTTGCATCTGAATTCCTATTTTGATGGTGGTAAGATTTTTGAACTACTGCTGGCATCGAATTCAGTGCCAGTCTTCTTGCTTTGCCTTGTCAAATTGGACAGGGAGACGGCTGTCTTGCAAAAGTGGAATTGTCACTAATTGGCCACAGAGGAAAGATTCAAAATCTTGCCAAAAGTCTCCTGCCTTCTAAGGGAATAAAATTCTCCATATAACTTTCCCTCTCATTAAAAAGAAACAAGCCCAATATAAAAAGCCGTTTGTCAACTAGGAAGCATTGTCTAAACGTAAGGCATTGTTATGCTGAGGTGTTGCTCTTGTGGCCAATGTGTGAGGAATGCTAGTGGGACTCACAATGCCCAGGGAAGGAGGCCTGTCTGTCCAGCCTTCCCCTTTTACGAGATTGTGATGTCCTATTAAGAAATGTCAAGGAATAAGCAACAGTAAATATCGTTTGACTTCACTTTGGTTTTTTCATTTAGATTAAAGTAGAGGACTTCAGGTGCAGTCTACCTACAAAATGAATGCTCTTTGAAATGTTTTGTCACTTGTAATGTTTGGAATTCAAGTTGGTTTTCTTTATTGTGAGAAAGCAAATTTAGTTAAGAGTTAAACATCGCTTCCTACTGAGAATGACGACTACTTATTTTTGTTCACAGAGGTGACATTGTGGAAAAATTAATGTTCCATAACAAGTAGAGTTAAATCATTAATTCTTGTTTGAAAATAGCATATTTCATAGTATTTTATTAAAAACATTATATATAACTTAAAAAAATCAAGCCAGATGATACTCTCCTGAACATTTCAGGGAACTGGATTTTAACAAATCTATTTCTATTTAAATTTAAAAGAATGCAAATATGTTTACAAGTCTAGAAATATGTATGTCGGAGTTTAAAATGTGATTGAATAAATTTTCAGGAGTTTAACCACTTATTTTTAGAATTTAAAATAGGTTTTAATTTTACATTTCCCTAAAATGAAACAAAAAAGACAAATTCTGCCTTCTATAAGATGTCAGAGTTTGGGAGAATAGTTAATTTTTGAATTATTCACTGGCCTAAATAATTTCTATTAATACATAAATTCATTGCTTTTGTCTTATTGTAAAAGAATTTTTATGACAACTCTAATTTAGACCTTAGATGTCACTTAGCCATACCTGGCAAAGCATCACACTTGCCACTGTCCATTCTTTCAAACTTCCCAAGGATCAAAACTGGAAAAGGAAGGGAAGCAAAATATAAGTAAAAAATATTGAAGGAATGACATTTATTTTGGATTCATACATATTCCTAGTCCAATATTGGTGATTTAAGCAACATACAAGATTGCTATAGATTCCTTCCCCCATTGCTTCATATAGTTTTTGTACACAACCATAGGTAATCTTAATTTGGAGGATTAAAGTTAGTATAGAAAATTAGTTTGAAATTCTAGATTCAAATAGACTAATTTTTAATTTTACCTTGTGAAATTTTAGAGATAAGAAGCTTAAAATAACTTAAATTCTGACTTTCTGCCAAGCAAGCCCAGGTCCTGATTAAACACAACAGTCCACCCCTCCCCACCTGGACCAGAGTAGCTGAAGTTGATAGAGAAAAATTACACTGTGAATACGACTGTGAATATCAACCAGGCGCTCAGCCCTGTCAGACACCACACTTCCCCACAAGAACTCAACAACCACCTACCTCTTGCCAAAGACGATGTTCAATTCTCTCTTCAGTCAACAGCAGATGTTTGCTCTCTCTTTTTGGGACGCATTCTTTTTTTTTTTTTTTTTTTTTTTTTAGGAGAGCAAGGTACAGGCTTTTATTTAGAAATAAAGTGAGAGAATAGAGCTCCCGGCTCACTCCAGGAGGGGACAAGAGAGCCCCAATTTGGGACACATTCTTATCCAGAGCTAGGACACCATTCATGCCTGTTCTTTCCCCTTTCCATTTTCTCAGCAGCTTTTGCTGGTGCATCCTCCTAAATCTGCATATTGACAAACACTTGTATTTTTCTCTTCAGCTCTTTTATTTTCTCCACATTCACTCTTTTTCTAGGCAAATTCATTTAATTTCTTGGCTTCTTCTGTTGACATTCTGGTGGTTCTTAAGAGGAGACTACAGACTAAAGAGACAACTTCCAGACAGCTCTCCCGTGAGCCCTAGACTCATCTATTCCACTGCCCACTTCACATCCATTCAGAACATCCAATGATACCTCACTTTAACAAGGCTGGAAATTCTGGAGTCAATACATTCCTTTGGCCAAGCCTTCCCCACCTCAATGCTTATCCAGTTGCTGAGACTTAACACGTACCAATCATTCTTAATTAATTTCTTATCTTTACTCTCTACATCTAATGGTGCTTCATTTTGGCGTTCCCTCCAAAATATAAGCTAACTTTCAGTATTTCACTGCTCCAACACTGCCCAGGCCATCACATGGCTTACCTGTATTATAGAAATATCTTTCTAAATGGCTTTTCAGGTTCTGCCCACTCCAATAAAATCCCTGTTCCATACACCAACCAGACTGATCTTCCTAAAGTATAAAGCAAATTATGTCAACTGCTTAAAATGCTCTCATGTTTTTCTGTTGCAACAGAATAAAATTCAAACTTCTACAAGACCCAGTGATTTGTTACTGGCTCATGTCTCTGACCTCACCATTGTAAGGCTGAGAGCACTGACGGGAGGAGCAAGCACCTCGGACCCTGATGACGTGTCAAAGTCCCCGGCTGTTGCCCCCTCCCAACCTGAAAAATGTGCCTTACGTTAGCCAATCCTTGCACCGCTGTAAATCTAAGCTCTGCCTCCCCCTACCTTCTTTAAAAACTCACTGCCTGTCTACTTACGTGCACGAATTCCCTAGCCTCTATTTCTGTAGACTGGGGAAATCTCGCCCGGGTGTTTGCATTCAAATAAACTACCTGGCCCTTTGTTGCCTCTCTTCGCCTGCTTATTTCACCTAGAATTTATCTTACAACCATTCCCCAACCCTCTTGTTTAGTTGGTCTCATCACTCACATCCTCTTCACCCTCTTTGGACCCTTTAGTGTCTTTGGTGTTTCTTGGAATGTAGATACCAAGGCTGCCTCTATTCCCAGTTCTGTTCCCAACTGAAGTTTTCTTTCCTCAGAGAAGCTTTCCCCTTCTACCTTGGCCACACTATCCTTCCTGCCCCAACCCTTCCTATCAGTATCAACAGCTTATTTTATTTTCATCATGGCACTTCCCAATAGTCTCTGAAATTTGCTTTTGTTCATGTTTACTGTCTGTTTATTCTTCCTGTCCCTTTAGTGAGATGTAAGGTGAGGATGGCAAAACTCTAGTCTTGCTCACTATTTAGTACTGTATTCTCAAAGTCTAAAACAGGGCCAAGAATGGTGCATGAAAATACAACTATGGCTGACTATTTCATCTAATTTTATAGATCAGAAAACTGAGACCAAGAGAAGTAAAATAATTTGCTCAAAGTCATAGCAAGTTAGTAAATAGAGATGTTATTTAAGCACATAAATAAATTATTGAATTTTAATAAAATTCTAATAGAAAAGAGATAGATGCAAAGTGCTGTGGGCATTCAGGATGAGGAGACATTGCTGAGCCTGTGCAGGACAGGAAATGTATTGATGAAGAAGGAGGAGGCTGCTTCATCTGTCATGAGGTTGAGCAGGACATTGCAGGCAGAAGATAACAGCCCCTGCAAATTCTGGATGTATAAAGGTGTATGGATCCTAGAAGAATGCCAAGTACACTGGTGGTTTCTACATAGATGATCAGAGCTATATTGTAGACAGAGAAACTCTGTGCCTGAGTAAGAGGTTCTTGAGTTGCCAGAGAAGAAAAAGTCTCCAAATTTTTCTTATGTGGGATGACAGAAGCTTTAGAGCTTTCATGAAAAGCTGGTCACCTTGTAGGTGCAGAGGAGAAACATGTGAGCGGTACGTCATCATCTGGGTAGGATGAGGAAGGACTGTCCTCCTCAAGGTGGTACTTGTCCATCTGGTGTGAATATACACCTCCACCGTTTTGGAATCTCTCTGCGTAGAACAGAGTTACCTCATCTTCCACTGAGCATTGCATTTCAAAGGCAGGGCTGCTAAAGAGTAGAAGCCAGGCAAGTCCTGTTAGATTTACACCCTGGGCAATTTTAGTCTGCATCCACCCCCACCATGCCCAGGTTGAGCACTCTCTTCTCATTTTTGGCCTGTCTTCAGTAAACACTCATGTAGCAATTACTTGTCTTCCAGGACAATGTATTGAATGCATTTTTTTCCCTTCATGCATAACTTAGTGCTCATTTGCCTGTCCAGAGAAATTGGGAAGGAACCCACAGAGGTTCTCAGGACAGCTGAGGGATTTGTCTAAGTGCTCTGATGGAAGTCAAGAGACCTACTTTTCCTCTTTGATTCAGGGGGCAACTCATTGTCTTTAATAATCTGGAAGGGGGCTGGGTTGGGAACCTCTGCCAGTATTTTCTTTCCAAGAACCTGTCATCACTTAACCTCCCTTAATGACACTCTATGTGTAATTTTCCCAAATTTTCACTTTTATGAATTCTAAGTACAATGCAAATTTTAAATTATTTTTATCATATGCACTCATGTCTTCATATAGTATTATCATATTTATTTTTACTTAAGATAATTTGTCATATGTTTTTTGTTATCTTAATTGTCAAATGTTTTTAAAAATCTTCTGTGAAAATCCTACACAAAATATTCTCCTGTCTTACAACATATTTAATTTACTCAAGAACTTGGGGTCTGTGTAGCCAAGAAAGACTTAACTATCCCATAAATTTATACTTTGATTTTGAGTATACTTTGGCACAAGAAGAATATGAAATTGGAGGTAATTTTGGCTTCCACACTTGATTTATATTTATTTGTGAACTATGGTTCCATTGGCTGAAATGCTTTGAAAACTGATGCTAATGAGATTTAAGCCCCTGTGAAATCTGATTCTCAAATGTCATCAAGTTCTAGAGTGTGATTTTCTCTCAGTTTTTAAATTTTTATTTCTAAAATAATCAAAATGTAAATGTATTTCCAACAATCCAAAATATTCTACCAGCTTTCATTCCATAACCCTTTATAAAACAGTCAAGTAGCAAGCATAATTAACCCTTAATTACTATCTCAGAGAAGTAGAGCAACAATCAATAAGGACCTTTTCATATACCAATATGTATATATAGAAAGCATTGGTAGGTAGTTGTTCCAATAGGTAACGTTCCCTATCACCTTTCAAATAGAAAATAACTATATTTGTGTGTCAATGCTTGTGAGATTTTCAGTGGACATTTAAGAGAGTTATCAATTTTACATCTTTTGAGGCTTTATCAGTAAAATAATTGAGAAGGACATTGTATCTAATCAAGAGAAAATTTGATGCTGAGTTATAATTCATTTATTTGAGAAATATTTATCAAACATTTATTATATGCTTGTCCTGTTCTAACCAATGGGAGTAGAATGGTAAACTGAACAAAATTTTTGAACACAATAGAGCTTATGTGTATGTAAACTGAATATCCTTCTCCCCTTCTCCCTTGTTCTCTCCACAATTTTTTGTTTGATCAATTATGTTTTGTGCTGAGCACATCAAATAAACATGAAGTATATCTACAGCAAATCTCAGTCTTCTTTTGTGACTTCTCATTCTCATTTCCCATTTCTATTTCCCAGGTTACAACTTCCAAAGTTATGTGTGAATTGAAGCAAATTTTAAAATGTTATTTTTTAAGGCTAATTTAAGAACATAAAATTCTCTTTCTTATTCTCTTTCAAAATGGCATCTCTAGAGCAGATATAAAACAATCCCTGTGCCTTCTGTGACCTATAGAACTTCTGTGACTTACCCACCTTTTGCTTATAAGTTTACAGAAAATGTACAGTTCTGAGCCATGTTTGAGGCAGCCCTGATTCCACATCCCCCTACATTCAATCCACATGTCTAGGCTTTCATTCTGCTGCCCATTGGTAGGCCCATTTGGCTTGCTTTATGCTATCTGACTGCTAGGAACCCAGAAACAACTATCTTCATGGTTACTTATAAGATAGCCAGAATTTGCATCTAGAACCATAGAAATAAAAGACAAATGTGAAACCCCAAGGAAACAATTAGCTTCCCATTACAACATTTTATCAGCTAGTGCTGTGTCGGTCTGTGTCAACACAGATTGACAAAGTCATAGAATTTTATTAGACAATGTGAAAACTCATTTACGAATTTTATTGCTGTCCATCATTGCTCACATTCATAGTCCAGAGGCTCTCCATTGTTGTGAATAACAATTGGGAGCGATGGCTGGCGGTGGCCAATGTAGAGGTTGCAATGTCTCACCGACAGGTGTTCTTTCCTAATTACCTCTATTAGTTCCTCTTTATTGCAAGACACCGTGTCCTGATTCATATCCTCTTTACCAAACACCAAACCAGAACTAACAGCTCCAGTGTGCAGCAAGGCAATCACCATACGCCCACCACATCCTATTTCAGTTCAGGGGCTGTTGTCCATGGTACTGTATTTATCATACAGTTTGATGGCTAGCATTCTGAACTGTGCAGGACTTCAGGTTGCAGGGAAAAATATATCCAGTGGAAAGTCAAACCTAGAAGTCTGTAATCTGTGAAAGGTGCTGATGAGAAAAGACCCCTTATTTGGCGGTGGTGGGTTTGAGCTGAATGTCCCAGAGAGCCAGACCGGCTCTGCCATTCACTAAGAGCAAACTGCCATTGTTCGGGGGTAGAGATCCTGCAGGTTATCTCAAGGTGATGCTTTTTTGATTGTTCTAGCAAGCATAGCTTGTTTCTTGGATTTTTTTTCAATATACAGAAAATGTTAATAGTATCTAAAGTATCATTCTTACCAATAATACTGTATTTATATAACATTTTGCATTGTTCTACTACTTTTAAACTTATTCTGTAACCCTTACTATGACCCTCTGAGGTAAGTATTAGTAGTTCCTATCTACTTTTCTCCTTCCTTTCTTGCTTTGATCTTTCCTCTCCTTCTTTTTCTTCCTACTCTTCTCCTCCTTGTTTTTTAATAACAGGTACAGAAAGCTGAGGCTCCTCTGTAGGTTAATTCATTAGCCTGAAGCAACACAACTTGTAAGTGAACAAGCTGAGATGAAAATACAGTCTTCTATATTCCAAAGTTTACACTTTTTCTACTGCCTATTATGTCCGATTCCATAGAATGTTCATCAGTGAAATGATGACAGGAAACATACAGCCTGTTACCTTCATGAATCTAAATGCTCACATGTTTTACAATGAAGCATATGACTACACTTTTTATTTTCCTGTGAACAAACTCTGAGTTTAATCATTCTTAAAATCTCTAAGCATTGCACTTTGGATAAGGTTCTACATCTTTGCCTTTTTCTTATTTGAGGGCACCGTTTCTTCACCCATGGCCCCACTCTTTTAGGATATAGATCAATGAGAATTATATACACAAAGGATTAACATGTGAAAATCAGCTATCAACAAGAGGTCAGATGTAATATATATTGGTGTCGGAAATTTAAAGTACCAGTGTTTGGATTTCACCATCACGAAGAGAAATGCCATTGTTTTTCAGAGCAATTGGAGGGGCAGAGGTATAAAAGTTGCATGGAATGAGTCTTTGGCAGTGGTTTCTCAAGGTCATGTCAAAGAGAATACTCACTCTTGGTCCAGGAGTTTTAAACTTCAAAATATAAATCTCATATTAAGTTACCACCCTGCTATATTTTGCCATCTTTATTCTCTTGGTAATTTTTAAATGTCTGGTACTATATGCTTCCCTCCGCTACCAAAGAACAGCCCATCATCTCTAAATCAGCGATATAACTTAAGGTGGATGAGGGAGTAAGGTCAGTAGGAAAAGAATTATAACAGGGCGTGGCAGGGTGTGAGTGTGTAGATATCTGTTTCTCTACCTCTGATTCACATTACGGAAGACCAGAAGCCTTTTTGCTGGTATAGCAGTGATGTCCTTTCATTCCACTATCAATCCTTACAACAGCTAAGGTTTTTTTTTTCGGTCATGTGGGGAAAATAAAACTGAGATAAACAGAATACCTAGCAGAGTGTGTGGCAGGCAGGGCATCCTCTGTCCTCTCATAAGGTGCTTTCCTTCCCTTTCTCCTGCTTCTTTTCATGATGCCGCTGCTCTCTCTGGAATCAGTATCCTCCTAGCTTCTCCAGTGTTGCTGTGGTCCCCTTTCCCATCAGCCTACATCACAGAATAGTTTCCACAGAAAAGTTCTCTTGTCAGTTTAACCACCTGTGGAAAATGCTACTGTTTTATCTATTTGTAAACTTGTTACGTTCTGGTTTGTAATTTCAAAAATATTTAGAATTGTTTAAAGGAGGCTTGGCCCCTTTAAAAAGCAGCTTCAGCAAGCAGGATGACACAGGCAGTGATGAAAACCAAAGCTGTTGAGAGCTACAGCTGTCTGGTCCTTTCCTATGCAGATTTATGGAGCAAGGAGGGGTGTTTGAGAATGAGCTGAGGGAAGACTCACAAGAGAGTTGGCAAACACACAGTGAAGAAGAGGGGCCTCATGCTTCAGTCTCCCAGGAAAGACAGGCTGACTCAAGGAATCAGTAGCAGTTAGAACTGGACAGGACTCTTGTAATCCCACTAATGTGATCCATTCCAATCTTACTATCTTACAGAAGGGGCAAATGATTTGCGAAGGTCATAGAGCTAGCACATAGAGCTCCAGAAAAATTCTGAGACCAATCGTGGTGTTCTTTCATTATCTCAGGACCTGTGCTGGGCACATAGTAGGTGGCCAACAGATATAGTATTTGATGAATAAATGATCAGATAAAACTATTTATGATGACCAATGAGAGTCTTAAACATTTTACATGACTTGAAAAGGTCAGGAATCGAGCTGAGAGGAGGGAACGAGTAAGTCATGCTGCGTTGGTATTTTTGTCTGGATAAAGTCACATACATTTGATGCTTTAGTTGGTGGAAAACCTGGAGTGCCTGCATGTGTCTGCAAGGCCTTCAGTGAGTCTGGCTATACTATAAGCCATGCAAAATGAATGTGAATGAAGATAAGCAAGCAAGCTTTTATAAATTAATATTATGTTTCTCAAAAGCATCAAAAGTTCTTTTGCTTTTAGATAGCTTCAAAATGGTATCTCATTTTCTACAATTTTCCTGATGGAATATGTCTTACTTATAGTAACCATTTCATACTTATTTCTCAATTTGGTCATTGCAATGCAATTCTGATGCCAACTACCCAGAGTTAGAGCAAACTCCACAGGGTAAGAATAAAGTCCCCTACCAGGACTCCCCTCATTTCAGACACTAGCTGCAAGTTGAGGGGTTCCCAGGTCACCTACACTGAGGACCAACTGGTTACAAATTTGGGTGTTTCCACTACCCACTCAGGTTTGATAATTCACTAGAACAACTAACAGAACTCAGGTTTCAGGACTAGAGTTTTATTATAAAGGATACAAATCAATATCAGCCAAAAGAAGAGACCCATAGATGAAGTCTGACAGTACCCCAAATATGGACTTCTGTGCCCTCAGGAAGCATCCCTCTGCCAGCATTTCAATGTGTTCACCACCTGGGATCTCACCTGAGCTTCAGTGTCCAGAGCTTTTACTGGAATCTCATTGTGACACCATGATTGACTGAGTCATCGGCCCATGGTGGAACTCAAATTTCATGTCTATTCCCTTCTCGTGGTTGGGCTGATATCATGTGGCCAAAAGCCACAACCATCCAATCATGTGATTCATCTTTCTGACGTGGCTAGCCCTCATCTTGAGTTACGTCATTAGCATAAACTATTAGAGCCCGCCATGATCACAGAGATACTCCTGGAAAATTCCAGGGATTTAGAGGGCACCTCCTAGGAACAAATTTTTCATTATACAGTAATTGTATCATTCTATCAATGTTCTATTGAAGAACATACTTTGTTTAGAAAGAGAAAGAAATGAATCTGTATCAGCAATTGCTCTTACCAGCAACCCCCAAAAGAGAAGATTGACTCACATGCTGTGCTGCCTGCCAAGGTGATTCTGCTCTCTGGTCCTGACACTGAGATTTAGAGACATTAGATTCCCTGATTATTAATAAATACTGGGGTCTGTGCTTTGCTGAATCACCACCGCAAGAACAAAATGTCAAGGTAGCACCTGAAGGATTTGGTGCTGCTGTTCCTTAGGAGAAGAAGAGTTTTACATCTCTAACCACAATGTTTTACTTTTCTGCCATTCTCCTCCTACTATAACTGAACTCTTGTGCAGCCTATTTAATCATCTCTGTAAAATAGAAATATATTAAGCACCTACTATGTGCAAGACATTGTGTTAAGTTCACTGTGTACATTACCACATTTAATTCTCAAAACATCCCTCTTATCTTTATTTGACAAATGAAGAAGTGGATTCCTCCAGAGGTTAATAAATGGAACCCAGGTCTCCTGAGTTGCGAGGGACTCAAGTGCTCAGTCAGCTTATGCTGGGACTCTATGAACCCCACACTCTACTGCCTGACAGTGATGGTACTGAGAGGCTGTAGAAGAGTGTAAATCGTATAAAAGAAAATTTACACAAAAATTCTACTCACTTGGGTCATTACCTATTTCAAGTTTCTGTAGTTATTTCTAATTGTTAGTCCTAATTTATCTTTACTTCTAAGTGCATTAGTATACTAATTAAGAGCAAAGACTCAAATGACAGATTACTTGGCTTTACTTAATAGCAATGTGATTTGGGGTAATTTTCCATCTGCAGTGATATAATAGTAATATTTATCACATAGGGTTGTCATGAGAAAATTCAATGAGTTTGCATATGTAAAGTACATAGAGTAGTGTTTGGCAAAGAACAAGCACTATGCAGTGGTTAGCTGTTATTTCTCCCCCAACATTCCAAGGTAGGAATGTATAACTTTAACATTTCATAACTTTTATCTCTAAGCGTTAGACTATAAAAGGGAAATCATTTTTTCCTGTCTAGAACCAAAATGTTGAGTTAACCTCTCTCATCAAAACCACCTACATCTATTCCTTTTCAATCTTTCAAAATCCAGCTCACCTGTCACCTTCTGTGATACTTTGTAGACCTCTTCAACTACCTCTAAAATGCCACACAGAATGCTTCCTATTCTCTACCAATCACACAACATTTTGGACATTTCACTGTTACTGTATTTCTTGTAGTGTGCTTCTCATAAGTGTTGGTTTATAATCTGCCTGCACCAATGGAATGTGGGCTCCAAGGGCCAGAACCTGCATGGTGCTTGCCTCTGAGTCTTCAAGGCTGATCACAATAAAGAGCAAAAAGTAAGTGCACAATTAAATTTACAAAGTTCTGCCTGAAGGTTTAGCCTGCACTAGACTCTTCTTTGAGTGGACAAAGGGTTCTCAGTGTCTGCTCTCTGAGGCTACTAGAGCTCTAATAACTTTCTCTTGTTCCCAGATCATCTCTCTTTGATTAATGACAGCTTCTACTTTATATTCAACTCTAACACATATTTTCAGTGTTCCTATTCTAGAGGTCTAACAGGAAAGCTCAGAATGGAAGGATGGTCTTCTCACCTGTGGGCATAATGGCCTCTCTGGTAAAGTATGCAGTATCAGCCATGAAAGGCCTAGAAGCGACCAAGGAGGAAAAAGAATGCCCATTTTTCGCCCTCCCAGATGAGTAGAATCAACCTTGGAAAAAAATAAAGAATGATGAATATTTTGGATCCAATCATGATGTGCCAGACTACAGGGGTGCAAAAGGTGTTAACAGATCAAGCCATTGCATTAAGCAACCTTCTCTCCAATGGGAAAGGCTGATATGTTTCTAAAATACCACGATTTCCTCATGATTAACGTAATGTCAACTCCAAAGTCTCTTTCCTCAATTGCCACATTTCCAGTGTGGAAAAGTAGACACATCATAAGGATTTAAAATCAGACAGACCTTGTGTCTTAGTTTATCTGTGAAGCAGACTCTGGGAAATTAGTTTATTTGCAAGGTTATCCTAGGAAACCCCGGGTGGAGGAATGGGGGCACAAGTTTGGGTAGTAAAGGTGGTGCATGAAGTGTATGTTATCAAGTAAGTTATCGCTCTGGGAATGAGTTGATCCTTCTAGGGAAAGCAGTGGTCAGTGCTATTTTCCCTGAGGAGTGAGAAACTGGGGCATTTATACACTAATTCCCATCAGTCATTGAGAGGGTTATTTCTGAGGCATTTCTGGCCTGCCTCAAGAGGACAGAGGCAGGAGAAATCATCAGGAAAAGAAATGCAGTTGTAAATTGAAAGTTGGAAGTCAATAATCAGGTTAAGCCATATTAGCAAGGCCGTGACAGCACTTACCATAATTAAGTTTGAATCCTGGCTCAGCCACTTACGACTTTGGACAAGTTCTTTAATACCTCTGTGTTCCAGTTCCCCATTTGTAAAATGGGAATAAGAACACCTGCTTTACACTGCTGTTAGGATTAGATGGGATCCTGGATGTATTACCAGGCGAACAGTAAAGCTTCAGAAGTCATGTGGTCTTACTGAATCAGTGCTTGGTGTGTGTATTTCATTAATTGCCTGAGTAGTTCATTCATTTATCAATTACCTGCTTTTTCAGGAGAATTACCAGAGAGTGGGCTGTGTAAGTATCCCAACAACTTTAGGCTTTGGGTTTCAGCTTCTGGAGCCCTGGACACTGTGGTGTTCAGTTAAGGGTGAGAGATAGTGGCATATTCCCTGTTCTTGAGGAGTATGTAGCTGGCATCCCCTGAGAAATCTGGGATCTGATTTCAGTCATAGGCTTGTATAGAAATATGTTTTCTCAGCTTTTCAGACTAAAGTCCCTTATTAGTCTTCTTTTTTTCCTCTGATCTCTATGACCATATTACTAAGATTTTGCCACCTCAAGGGGCATCTCAATTTAAAAGAATTACTTAAGCTTCCCTCATTTCATGGGCAAAAAGAGTGCCAAGAAAGAGCAATTTACCAGGAGTCCCTATGGAGGAAAACTTTTCTATGGACAAGGTATAATTACATACAGAATTTAGTAACATAATCTCAAATTGGAGGGTCAATGATGACCTTGAAATGCTATATTCTAGGAACTGTTTTCTGACTTTTCATGAATGCTAATCCGATTTACTATAACTTCATAAATATTGAACACTAAATATTAAAAACATTAAGAAAAATGAGCCACATGAAACATTGTCTTTGATAGTCATCCCAATTAGCAAGGCTCTGATAGTAATTAGTCTAGTCTGAACAGAAATCAGGCAGCAGGGGTGTGCAAAATGTAATCGTACTTGAAATTCTGACCTATTAAACTAGAAAAAGTTGAAAACTTCTGAGGTTTGTGCTGCATAACCACTTTGAAGCCTATTTACCTGAAACAGACCTGGTGAATTTTGCAGTGAGTAGATGAACTTTAAAAGGCAGAGTTTTCCATTCCATTCAGCTGGTTTCAGTGCATTCCTGAATCACATACTCTGTTACATAGGTGTAAAGTGTAAAATCTTGGCCAATTTTGGGAGCCCTAAATGAAACATCTCTACTCCTAACAATTCCTATAGCCCATACTTAGTCACTTGCAAAAAATTTGATTTCTTTAATTTTTTAAAAATTTGTTTTCTTCTCCTTTAACCTCTTAGTAGTTCTATTTGTGAAAATAGGGACATTTCTGAAAAATGAAACAAATAGTAATAGAGTTATAAATATGGTAAATGGATGAGAAATCCTTCTTAATCTTAATATATACTATTAGATATGTTTTACTTATTTTTGTAATTTTCATGGGGGAAATTTCAAGCCTCTACAAAATTAGAGAGCATGGTATAATGAATTCTCTTTTACTCATCACCAAATTTCAGCAAGATCTGTTTCAAATATGAAAAGAGCCTCTGTCAATTTTCATCTCAGAAGTAAAACTCTAATGTTACATTTTTCAGTTGTAAGAGTAAATTTAATTCCTAGAGATAGTACACTTATAATTTGTTAGTTGTCTATGGATGTGTTAGGATCTTCATTCCCCCATTGCCCACCCCCCACTCCCCCACTCCTGGAACCAATACTGTCTTTGTCTCTGCTTCTCTGTGTCTTCCTCTCTTTCTCTTGTTGTTGGCTGGTTCGGTCTTATACACCTGGGGCTTTACATGGATTAGAGATGGTCCAGAGCACATTACCTTCTTTTGACCCATGGAATGCTCCAAATCCCCCTTGATATGAAGATAGCAGCTGGCCTAGAAGAGATGACCAGAATGGCCAATAGCCTGGGACAGATTTCCAAGGTCAATGAGGAGAGAATCATATCTGCTCAAACTTTGCTTAACTTAAGGGGGGAAGTTTTCTAGATCAACAGTTTCTTTCAGAGGTTACATATGCATCCTCATTTCTTTGCGGTGGTTTAGCCATTTGTCCATGAGAATATGTGTTTGTTATGAGTCATGAATGGGAGAAAATGGGTTGGGGACACCAGAACATTATTCTTGTATTTCACTGGAACTATTTCATGCTGAGCTGCTTTCACTTACTACCTCCTGTGCTGCCACCTGCCAGAAGCAGCCCGCCTCACCCGAGCGCCGTCTGGTATTGCTGGAGCATGAGGGCCTTGGCCTCCCTGCGAAGGTGCTGTATGTTGGCACTGCAGGCCAGCAGCCCCTCATGCTTGAACGTAGTTGGCACCCACAGGATGAGCAGGAGTCATTTATTTTCTGGTCCAAGTATTCTAACTAAACCATATCCACTGATGTTGAAATCTCTCACAAAGTGAGAGAAGAAATATGTAGTTTTTTCTGAAATAAATGTTTTTCTCTATTTAGAAAGTAATTTGTAATTTATTGGTGAGCTAGTACAGGGCTATAAAGTGTGTGTGTGTGTGTGTGTGTGAGAGAGAGAGAGAGAGAGAGAGAGAGAGAGAGAGAGAGAGAATGTCAGCTTTATCTTTTCCTCCAACAACATGTATTTCATTGTATTTTGGACACAGAGTGAAAGGGGCTTTGAAAGGCATAGTCCCAGTCTTTTGAGGTAAATTGCTTGAAGGTGAGAGAAGTAAAATAGGTTTGTTGATAAGTCTAGACAACTATCCTTGTTAGATCCAGACAAACTTTAACCTCAACAGTGTGCCTAAGGCAGTTTGGAAAGATGAAATGTATTCAAATTTCCTCCAACTTTGAATTCCTGAATTTGGAGAAAAAACACTTCATATAAATGATTATTCACTTTTGCTATCACTTCCTTGACTGTAAAAGATCTAAGTCAGAGTGAAAGCTGTGATTTCATGATATTCAGTGTTTTCTAGCAGAAGCAATCACCTATGACTGCAGAGAGTGATGCTTTGTTACACAAAATGGAGGAGATTTTCTTTTTCTAACATTCAATTCTGCCATTGAGCATCCTAAACTTTTCTCTGTACAGGATGCAAAGGCATTCATTAATTTGGATAAGCTTGTTGTTATGACAAATAGACCAAAAATACCTAATGGCATAAACACAATAGAAGTTTATTTCTCATTTCTATAAAGAGTCCAAGACAGATCCAGGTGACTGGGGGAGTGCTGCTCGACAGAGTAATTCTGTGACCTCAGCTGACAGGGGCTTTGCTGGCTGCCAGTGACATTGTAGGAAGTCCACATCTGACAGCAAGGATGTTGGTTGCTAGATGATTTTATGACCAGGCTTGGATGTGGCATATTTCTAGGGAGCCACTCCTTCTAACATATAGTGGCTAGAATTTAGTTATGTGGTTACAACTGCAAGGGGAGCTGGGAAATGTAGTTTAGCTGTGTATTCCAGCAGAAGAGTGGGTCTTCTCAGACACATCATCTCTCCTCAGCCACTAGTTTGAGAGGAATACTGGGACACAATCAACTGTAATATGAAGTGGAAAACTAAAGCTGAAATTCTATGGAGTAAATATTTAACAAGCACCTACATTCAAGGCCTTGTGTTAGAACCAAACGGAATGCAAAAGGTGAAAATGTGCTGGAGGAGCTTACAATTTAGGGGGAGGGATTTAGGAGTCATACTGGTAGTGCCAGGATAAAACCTTTACATAAGGGCAGGGCTCCCATTTGAATGTCCCCGATGTCCAGCACATTTCATGATGTATAAAAGGATTTAACAAATATGTGATAAATAATGAATCAATTCCAAATAGAGATGGCTCATCGGTCAAAGTTAAAGAAAAGGATAGAATTAATGTGGATTGTATTAAATTAGCTTTGGAAGCTGACATAACAACTGCACTAAAAGAAGACAGCTAAGAACATTTAATCATGCTGAATTTTAAAAAATTATCAAGGACATGATTTTTCTTCTTCATAATAAAAGCAGACTTTTTCTGAACCTTAACTCTCCCTGTCGTGCAAACTGAGAAACTTGCAGGGGATGTGTTATAGTGAAGGTGAGCCATTCAGTGTTTTCAGGCAGTAACAGTCTTCTTTTATCACTCACCATATCAGTAATATTTAAAGGACCCTCCAAAGACACACTTATTAGTAGACAAATGAGGTAATAAGAATTTCTTTTGCTTAAGCATGGCTACATACTGGATTTATCTCCTCAGCAGGGTCATTACCAATGTCATAAGTGTTTCCAGAAAAGAGTTCTGCCATCATTACCAAGTTTTTATTAGCAATTCAAGTATAGAAAATGTGACAACAGATTTCTGCCCAAGTCTGCCTGTCATCATCCCACACCCCCATCGACCCCAGCTCCATGACCCTCTTTGTGTTTTTTAGATTCTGAGGGGTGTTCACACTCTGCTTTGTAAGCAAGGATTGCATACTCCAATGCATTTAGGAAACACATTGTTTGAAACCATGGGTGTCATTTGAATGAAGGAGTAAAGTGTAGGATTTGGGAACTTGAATCTGAGTAATTCTTCACTGGTTTCTATCATATATACTTCAGATTGAATTTGTATGACTTTATTTGGAGTTGAGAAATGTATTCAGTTTGGGGCTCAGGGTAAAGTTTATTTCAAAATGACTAAATTAAACCTGCTTCAAATTGTTGCTTTGGGATTTTAATATACAGTCATCTCAATCATTAAATATGATCAGTAAAAGGAATAATCGCTTTACCTTCCAAAGCTGAATCAAGCCTTGCTGACCCTGTGTTTGTGTCTGCTCAGGGCTCTCTCAGAAATCCTACCCTCCCACACCTTTGCCTGCATCTTGCCTGTTGGGCAAGGCTCATGGCAAATGCCACTGCTTTGCCCAAAGACTTCTGCCCAAAGACTTTCCAGAGGTGATCTCTTCCTTAATTTTAAGTATTTTTCAACCTTGTTTGACCATTATTTGCCTAATTCTTCTTCACCCTGGTGCATTATAATGTGTGGACAGGCTTTGCTTTTTCATCTTTTCATTTTTCCCAGAACCCAATTACTGAGCAAGTCACACAGTAATAATGCAAATATATGTTAATTGAACTGAAGGAAAAGGAATTGCATTTGAAATGGTGGAGTTTTAGAAATTCAAGAACGCACAGTTATGGGGTCCTTTGTTAGTAAACCCAAATTACAGCTCCAGGGTGGGTTACACTTTTTGGGGTGAAAAGGTTGCCTGTCCCTACTTGTCTTGCTGAAAGAGATGAAACTGTGCACTCTGAGAGGCCAGCCAACGGTAGTAACACCATGGAAATTCCAACCACTCACTGGAGAAACAGTGACCCTAGACTGGCATTTCTAAAGCATTGTCCCCCAACAAAGCACACCTGAAGGATATGAAGGACTCCTGTCAGCAGCGGTTGCTGAATAATGATTCTGAAATGGAGAGACACACACCCCATCCAGGGCATATCAGAATCAGTCGGAGAACTGGCTAGTACAGTACACTGCCTTGCTGAAAGCTGTAGAGAGAGGGTCATCCAGAGTTAACACAGGCAAGAGCCACATCCCTGGAGCTGCAGCTGCTGGAGCCATAAACTGGTAGGAACACCCTAATGGTCATTTTGATTAATGCTGGAGGCTGAGTGTGGTCCCCCATGACAGTGAGAAACTCTTGAGGGGCTGGCAGAAGGAGGATTACCGTAACCCTAGGGAAATGAACCCAAAGTGCTCTCCATAACAAAAGCTCATTCTCCAGGGGAAAGACCTGGCCAGAGCCTTTGCTTAAGGGTGTTTTCAGTGGACAGGAACCAAAATGTGAATTTCTGAGAAGATAAAATAAAGAATGAAGTCTTTTTGATATTTCTGATACAAAGGAAATAGTACATGGATTTTAACTTTTTGTGTCTTACATGTGGATTTGTTCTTACTAAAAACTATTGGGTTCTAACAATGTTAACAAAATTGCCTGTTTTTAATATCTGGAAAATTTATTTAAATAAAAAAGTTTATCAAAATAAATAAATCTTTTTCCATATTAAGATGCCAGTATTACCACTAATGATGAGACTACTAAATGAAATTTAAGATTTGTCTAAAGTTCTGTACATCTGTAGAGAATATACCTTGACAGCTAAATCTCACCATCCACAGATAACATTGTAGCCCTTTTAAGATACGAACATTAATAGTTTTAAAGGAGGCCAATAAATAACACCTTTTGTGGGTAAAATTGCAGTATTTCCAGAATCTCTCTGCTGGCTTTAGCGCATCTCCACCCAATCAGTGTTTCCAAAGGGTGGAGAGAAGTAGTCTATCTCCGTATCAATAGGTAATTACAAGAGCGAGGGCTTTATCTGGACCGATAGGTTGGGTGGGGGCCTCTTCTTCTGCAGTCTGGTAGTGAGAGACACAGGAGAGCAGAAGTGGACTGCTCGTAAGAAATAAACGGGTTTCTCCCACTTTATTTTTCCCTTTGACTGATGTTGGTTTCAAAGATATTTTGCGCTGGGATTTTGCCCCCAGAGTTACACCCTTATACTTGCCTGGGTTATCAAGCAACTTAGAAATATGTCTAACTAGTAAAATGGATAGGACTGAAATAACCCCTTAAAAAGTAATACAACTGATGTAGGAAATGTGGCTTACATTTGTAGGCAAATGCTTCCTCACACTTCCCCAGAATTAGACAGTTACCCAGACATCAGCCTTGCGGAACCACCTAAGGTCTCTACCTAAGAGACAGAGCCTTCACTTGTAATAGATAGAACAGGAAGGAACAAAGAGGAACGAAGTTCTGTGTGTAGCTTTTGTCACAAGAGAAAGAACAAAAAGGGAAGAGCTAAGCTAGCACCCAGCTCTTCGGAAACACACCTACAAGAGGGGAGAAAAGGAGAAGTGTTTTACTAATGAGGTCCCTTCTCAATTAAAGAAAAATCAAGAGGGGGAATAAATTGTTCCTCACCCCCAATTAACAGTTTTACTTCCCACTCCTTTAAAACTTATTTTCATAATTCTAAAAGTATTGTCTCTTTCTATTTATGAATTGCTTTTAGAAGATATTTATTTACTCTTTCTTGTCTGTGATAGATTCCTCTCCTTTCACCCTTTTTTGTTCCCATTTTTCCAAGTTTGGAAAATTATATTATTATTTTTAGTTCTTCAGTTGATTATGTTTGCAAATTTAATATCATTTAATTTCATTTTTTATCAATTTTGATCAGTGTATCACCTCTTTTATAAATTGAGGCAATGCTCATTTTAAGGAGAAAGATCCAATCATTGGCAAAAGAGAGAGGTTTTTCTCACATTTTCTCATTTGCTTTAAATTATGTCACATTCTGATTTTTTTCACATTTGGACCATAACTTTTATGTATAGTATTTTTGCTTATTTGTTCTTCTAGACTTTATAACTTTTTAAAAAATGAAATATCTTTGTAATATACTTACGTTTCTCTATCTTTTCAATCATGCTGCCACTGAATCAGGTACTTTGCTTTCTCTAGATATTTGTGCCTTAAAACCATCAATTTTTTTGCTGTGATGACCTGGTTGCTCTGGTGACCTGTTGCAGTGTTGGGATATTGTGTTAAATTCTGGGTTGGATCTCCTGGATTAAATCTATACTTTCTCATGAATTGTCTTTTTTGTTTGTTTGTTTCTGTTTTTTCTAGAAAATGCCCTTAAATAATTTCCTTAGATAATGTGTATGAAAATAAAATTTATGTCTTCTCTATGTTTAAAAATGTCATTCTGTTATCAGAAATGGTGATAGTTTAGCTGGGTAGACAGATTTATACAGTTAAAAAATTTCTTCCCTTACAACATTGAAATTACACTACCATCAATGAATGATGTCTTTTAAAAAGCCAGTTACAGTGAGAAATTTGACACAAGTGTGATTTTCATTTCTCTGAGGGGAACCTGTTGTTCCTTTTTTGATTTAGTGGCCAAGAGTCTGGTCTTCAGAATTACATTGCCTTGGGCTGGGATCCCAGCTGCACCTCTATCAGTGTGAACAAGGGCAAGGTACTTAAACTCCTGTGTTTCATTTTCTTCATCTGTAAATAGAAGATGATGCTATTTAATTGAAAGGGCTGTTATGAAGATTAAATGAGATAAAATTGGTGAAATGTTCAGAAGTGTAGCTGGTATAGCAAATGCTCAATAAATATTAGCTGCAATTATTACTACTATTTTTTATGCCTTTGGTATTTAAAAATTTTGTGAGGATGCATGGACCTTTTTCACTCAGAACTTAACAGTACTTTTATTTTTCTGAAGATTCATGCTCTTAGGTTTCAAAAAATTTTTTTATATTCGATAATAATTTCTTCTCTGTTTGCTGTTTTCTATTTCTGGATCTTTTGACATTGGATTTGTCAGAATTTGACCTCCTGGACTTAGTTTTTATGAGGTATTATTTTTCTCATATTTTCATATTATGTACTCAACATTATGGAAAAGCTTTGTTTCATATTTTTCTTCTGATTCATATATTAAAATTTTAGTCTTAGATATATTATTTTTCTTGTTCTCTATTCCTTGCATCTTGTTTTGTTTTGCAGATGGACTATCTTCCCTTCCCTGATTTACTTCTATTTCCTCCAGTTCTAATTTTTTTGTTTGTCTAAAGTTTGGTCTTTCTCTTTTATTCTGGTGGTTTCTGTCATGTATTTGATCAGCTTTAGTTGTCATCCATATTTATGGTATAGAAATACAATGCCAGTTAATGTTCTCTCTATTATTGTGTAGGTAAAACTGTTTTTCTCCCATGTATTTTTCTTCTGGGGTGTTTCCCTTCCAGATTGTTAAGTGGGAATTCTTATTTGGAGCTTCAAATGGAATAGAGCTGGCATGATGACTGTCAAACTTCATTTCTGGGTGAGTAAGTGAGAATCCATTTGTCAAGGTGAGGATCCCCCAAACGGAAGGACAATGAGGCACCATAATAAAAGCCCTAGCTGCTTTGTTCTATTTATTTAGAGTCCAGCACTCTGGTTTCCCATGTTCTGGATATGGATGTGAAGGAATAGAGTGCAACTAAAATAACTGAAACTTATTTCCTCATGAACTTAATTGCATGAACTTATTCATCACAATATCTTCTATCAAATCAATTGTTTTAACTCCATTTCTTAATTCTACATTCTGACCTATCCTATTGGCTGAACGAAGATTTCTTTCTGAGATTTCAATGAATACCCCAACCCTCTCTTCTGTAACTTCTTTGAAATATAGTGCAGTTGATGGCTTCTTCTTCTCTGCTTCTTCTATCACTGTCAGTGGTGTAGTCATTAAACTACAACCCGTGGGTTAAATCAGTCCTGTGGCTTTGTTGTTCTTAGTAAAGTTTTATTGGAGAAGAGCTATATCCATTTGTTTATGTATTTTCTATGACCACTTTTATTCTACAACTTCAGGGTTTAGTAGTTGCAGCAGAAACCACATGGCTCACAAAAACTAAAATATTTGTTTTTCTGGTTCTTTAAAAAAAGTTTTTTGAACTCTAGTTAAAAGCATAGATTCTAAGTGAGATTGCCTGGGTCCAAATCCCAACTCTGCCAATTTTTAATTGTAAGTTACGTTTGATATCTTTGTTGCACTATATTTATTGTTTCAGTAAACATAAAAAAATTTCTAGAAATATTTATAAAGATGGTCATAGACCTTATTTAGACCTTATTCCCTCTAATCTCATTTTTTTCTGTTTGGCACTGAATTGTTCAGTGGCATATGGGTGTTTTCATGAAACTTAACCCCTCAGATGAAGAAAGTACAGTATACTCTCTGCTAATCATATGTTGGAATCAGGATTATTTACTTTTTATAATACATCATATAGTTTCTCATGTTTTTCATTGAATGAGAATTATCTCTTTAAAAAACTTCAATAGCATATATATTAAAGGCAGGAGCCATTTTATGAAGGTCACTTATTTATGACTATCTTAATTTCTTCATATTACCTGTTTTGTATGTCCTGTTTCAATGTAAGTTATTTTGGAAAGTTGTATATTTTCTAGAAGTTTTCAATGTTACTAGCATACAGTTGTGTATTCTCCTGTAATAAATTTTTTTATTTTTGATATTACATACCATTTCTTAGGTATTGATCTTTTTAAATTTGCATTTATTCCTGTTTAGATTTAACACAGGCTTATGTAATTTATTAGGTCTGAATTTTCCAGAGGCTTATGTAATTTATTAGGTCTGAATTTTAAATCAATATTTAAAATATATTGATTATTGAAATATGAATAATCAATTTCATTGTTTAATTTGTTTTCTAATTACTTTGGTCATTTTTCTTTAGAGATTTTTATTATTACACTTTGCTTCTATCTTCAGTTAAATTTGAATTTACTACCTCATTTGTGGCCAATAAAAGGATGTAAAGTATGAGTTTACTTCTGTGGGCAGCTTTGACCTATCCCAACAGCTTTAACTTTGAACATTCTTATTTTGTGATGAAAGGTGTTTTTCATTTCCTTTTAGAGTGATTTTATTTAAGAGAGAGTTAACCTTTCAAGAATATTGAAACTTTGTGATATTTATTTTGTTGAGTTATTTCAATAAGAAATATTGATATTAAAGTTCAGTTTTTATAATGTTTATTTTTTGCTTTAAACATAAATGAATGCATATAAATATTTTGTTATAGTTAAACATAAGAAGTTTATGTTTTCCTTAAGTTGTAAAATTTGGTACATATATTAATTTTGCCTTTTTTTATACATGGTATTTATATATCCTATATGCTTATTTACCCTTGATGGCACAGAGTAACATTTATATGCTAAAATTTATCAATAAAATTACATTTCTGTTAAGCTTATCTGTGTAGTTTTAGCCTTTTAAAAGCTGCATTTAATTAGTATAGAATTTGTCCAAAGATGTTTCAGTGCTGCTACGTCTTTATTAACTTTTAAAATATTTTCAGTGGACTATTTATCTAATGGTGAAACATTATTGCTTTAAATCTATGTGGCTTTGGTGTAATTAACTCAAAATTGATCAAATATCTAAGTGTGAAAGCTAAAACTCTCAGAGGCTGAGAAGAAAAAATAGGGGTAAACCTTCATGACTTATATTTGTCATACCAAAAATGTGAGCAACAAAAGAAAAAATAGATAAATTGAACTTCATAAAAGTTTGAAAACAACTTTCAAAAGACATCCTCAAGATAGTGAAAAGACAACTCAGAATGTGAGAAAATATCTGCAAATCATACATCTGATAAGGGACTTATATCCAGAGCATATAAAGAACTCTTACAACTCAATAGTAACAAGACAAATAACCCAATTAAAAAATGGACAAAAGATCTGAATAGACATATCTGGCAAGAAATATGTGCAAATGGCCAATAGCATATGAAAATATAATAAAAGCCATTAGTCATCAGGGAAAGGCAAATCAAAACCACAGGATACTACTTCATATGCATTAGGATTGCTATAATAAAAACGTCAGATAACAACAAGTGGTGTTAAGGATGTGGGAAATCAGAACTCTCTGATTTCATACACTCTTGGTGGGAATATGATGGGTACTGTCACTTTGGAATGCAGTCTGACAGTTGCTCAAACAATTAAATGTAGAATTACCATTTGACACAGTAAGTCTACTCTTAGCTGTGAATCCAAGAGAAATGAAAGCATATCTATATAAATAGAGATATTTATCTATACTAATCTGTGTACATGAATATTTGCAACAACATTATTCATAACAGCCACTGTTGGAAAGCAATCCAAATATCCATCAACTGGACAAGCAGAATGTGGTATACATGTAAGGAAATGTTATTTGGCCATAAAAAGGAATATAAATATTGATACATATTACAACATGGATGAACTTTGAAAACATTATGTTAAGTGAAAGAAGCCAGTCACAAAATACCAAATATTATATGATTCCATTCACATTAAATATCCAAAATAGGGAAATGTATAGGGACAAAAAATAGATTAATGGTTGCCTAGGGGTGGCATTGAGTTTTGGAGGGTTAGGTAGGATAATAACTGTACTAGGTGATTTCTTTTTGAAGTGATGAATACTTTCTAAAACTGACTGTGGTGATGGTTGCACATATCTTTGCATATACTAAAAACGAGTGAGTTGTACCCATTAAATGGTGAATTGTATGTCACATGAATTATAGCTTAAGAAAGTTGCTAAAAAATAAATAAATTCTATGTGGCTAACAGCATTGCTGCTTCTGATTTGTTTTTGCTCATTAAGTGTCTTTGTCCAAACATTTATTTTTAAATGAGTACTAATTTATATTAATTTTCATAGCTTTCCAATTGATCTAAGTTCAATCATTGTATACTGTCTTTCATGCATTTAAATTTTTTAATCTTTTGCTGTGCCAATTATATGTCTGTTGTTTTGTAATAATTTGAATAAGAAAGAACTCTTTCTTTAATTCTATTAGTGTTGTTTAAAAAGTGTTCAAGAACTTTAAGCATCTTATTTTAGAAATTATATTCTACTTCTGTGGCTCTTATATAACATTTTTCTGTATTATTTATAATACTTCTCATCCCATTAATGGTAAGTATTACTTTGGTTCCTACTTTAGTATTTATAGTCTGTTCTGTTAAATCCTACTCCTCAATTTGACTTCCTCCAGGCATCTCTCAGTGATGTGAACTATATGAAGAATGATTTTTGCAGACAGGGTGGTATGTTTTCAAGCACTGACAAATCTGAGAATGTTCTTTTTTTTTTTTTCATATAAGAACCACACATTGGAAAGGGAGAGGAAAGGAAAACACATGTAAATATCTACAAGGTTTTGAGCATTTTAAAAGCAATTATCTCATTTGTTTCTTATATCAACCCTGAGAGATAAGTATTATCTCTATTTTACAAGTGAAAAATTATTAATGCTTGGAAAGATAAAATATTTTGCTTATGAATCTAGTAAATGAAAGAACAAGGGACATGATTTGAACTCTGGTTGTTGTGCTCCAAAACCCCTACTCTTCTCTCTACATCACACTTCATCATGATTTGTTTTCACACACAGAGGAGTCCGTGGGTCTGTCCTTCTCTTCCTCAGGCCCTCTCAGCATCAGACATAGATGTCTTCATCCTGCTGACTCGGGAACACTCATAGATTCCAACCAAAGGAGGCAATCTGTTAGCAGCCTCTCAACTAGAAGGTGGAATAATAATAGATATCATTCATGGAGCATCTACTGTGGTAGGCATGGTGCCAAGTGTTTTACTATTTAAATACATAATTTCTAATTTATAGATGAAATTCTACAGGCTGCCTATTACCACATAACTCATAAGTGTTGGAGCCAGGATTTGCCTGCACATCTCTCTAACTCCAAAGCTCATGCCATAACCTTGCTTTCATACAGTCAGTATCTGACGTCCTTGGACACATATGTGCCTGCCTAATCACATTCTTCTGTTATTCTCCCTTGTGTTGGCTTATAAAATTTGATTGAATCTCTACTTTGGCTCTCTGATTAACTCTCAATTTCTCCTGTTGAGCTTGGAACTTTACCCTGAATTTCAGCTCATTTTGTTGGATGTCATGTCTGACCTGCTTTCTTCTTTTTATTATTTTTCACTGTGCCCCACACCTTCAGCTGTTGCCTGGGAGCATTGAATCAGGTATATATTGCTACCTGCTTGTCTTCTAGTATCTCCACTGGCTACAGTTTTTTCTTTCCTTGCTGCCACTCCCAGCTTGGACTAACTTGGATATCATGCTGAGACCCCATTTGATGTATTGTATCTACATCCAGGTTTAGTCTCCCTACCTTTGTTCCCCATGTAGTCAGTGTACATGAGTGAAATAAGTTTTGATAATTTGGAGACAAGATGACCTGCAATCATCACTCGGAGTAATGAACCCCAAAACTATTCAAAGCAGAAATATGCATAGATGTTACCTGTCAGTTCATGTCACTGACAAGTTCATGAGGATGACTAGTCCCAGGAAAATACAAATTATTTGTAAAATGAAACATTACATAAAATTATGCATTGAGAGAGAGGGGGAAAGGGTAATCTGTAAGGTATCTAGAATAGGGAAATACAACAAAAAAGAACTTGTAATTTTTTAAATCCAGCATTCTTGAAAGGGAAAGACAATAATATCTGGCCATTCCATTGAGGGCCAGAGGTAGTTCATCAGGATTTACCAGATCTTGATGAAATATCCCCTGTTGACCATATAACTTCTCTAATTCCAGTTACAGAAAGAAACTTCTTGTTATGAAATTAGCCTCCATATGTCTTGAAAAAAAGAAAATAGGTACTCTAGAGAAGGCCAATGCTATAGGCAATAGAATAATGTTTTTTTATTGTGCATTTATAGATTGGTGTATTGATGTATATGGAAATTATGTGTCAGTGGTAAATATGAATCAGTCCTGAAAGATTGATTGACGTTAGGCATTTTTCCAAAACTGCATTTGAGAGCTAGCATAGCTGAGGCTTAACCACTGGGAAGTAGGTTACTATATCATAGAAATGTTACTTCATGGCCTGTCTTCTGAGTGCTTTCACTTCCCTCCCATTTACTCTTCTCTTAGTTCTCTCAATAATGAAAATAAATGAAACTAAATGAGAATATTTAAAATCTACTCTCTTAGCAACTTTTGTATATGGAATAGTACTGTTAACTATAATCACCATGCTGTATATTAGATCTCCCAAACTTATTCTTTAAAAAAAATAATGAAAATAAAACCCAGTATTGCTCATTTTTCTTTCTCCACTGCACACTGCCACTGGGGCCACTGAATGCTTTCAATTCGGCCTATGTGAATCAAGAAGAAAGTTAGGTACAAAGACATAAAAGCACATTTGTGGATATAAGATGACATATGAATTTAATTTTATTAATAATTAGATTATAGTTTAAAACTGAATAGTATCTTATTTCACAGTATGTTTACAGCATTGAGTTTCAGATATCACAGGGCTCTCTTAACCTGTGACTCTTCAGGATCTCTATTTGGATATTTTTGTACTTGACTCCCTAGAGACCTCAATGGTCATGGCAACTTAATTTTGTTTCTAGGGTTATAAGACAGTGAAAATGAATAGTCTTTAATTTTGGCATCATTTCTTTCTTGGGGCAGAAGTTAATCCTATGAAAGTTTTCTTTCATTCATCAAACATAAATGTAGAAAAAGAAAAATAAACTTAAATGCTGGGCTAGAGCAATGTAGGTGGGTAAGGCTTTGGCCCTGCATTTGACAGAGAGGAGGACTTAGCTGGGTGCCTATGACAGTTGGTCCTACCTTTGGTTGGGCTGGCTCCATGGTCCATCGCCACAGCTGCCTGGCTGGGCTAGCTCCTGGCATACACTGATGGGTTGAAAATAGGAATTCCAGACAATAATAACACAGCACCTCAAGAACTACCCTTAGGCACTACTTAATGTCACTTTGGCTAGCGTAGAGTTTCATGCCACAGCAGAAGAATCATTATTCTTCCACCTCTTTATTCCCCCTCACCTCATACAACGCAGCTGTAGCATCACGCCCTTGGAGCACTAACTCCTGACACTGCATTCCCTAAGACCCAAGAGCCAGGAGAAGAGAAGAGACAGGGCTGGAGAGTATCAAACACTGTCTTTCCCTTATTAATTTTCCACTTGCTAATCCTGTCCAAGACTATGAGGAGAAACAGGCTTTATTGTATGGATAAAACCCACTAACTGAGAGGGTAAGTTCTGGCAGTGTGTTTGGAATAACAAAACTTCATCAAAAGGAACCAATCAGGATGTCCTGTGAAATAGCAACTTACTGTGTTTCTTCTCTGGTTGATATGTCTGAAGATGTCCATGAGCCCTGCAATTAAAAAATGGATTTGTTTCTATTTTTTTTATATTATTATTTCATTAATCTTTCCTACACTAATGTTTGTCAGGTCTATTTTGCCTCTAACTGCAGATTGTCAGCTGTAGGTGCTAAAAAAAATGCCTTTATTATGTCATACATTATTTCTATATATGTACACCAGTGTTGGTGAAATCTGACAGCATCCATCTTTACTTGAGTACTACTTGTTTTACTAACCAGACACATTGGTAAATTCCTTATCATTGAGATATAGGCAATTTATGAAATATCTCATTTAGAACTTTTGCCCAAGATATTATTGCCCTTCATCAATTAACTGAGTAGGGAATATGACAACCAGGGGATATCAAGACTATCCAAGAAAATGAAAAGTCCTTTATTTATCCTTTAATAAATAAATATTTGTTAAGTGATGTGTTTAGTACTGGTTTATGAATTCAGATTATTTTGTGTAATATTTACCACCATACTTTATCATTAGTGTTTACTCTTAAGGGAAGAGTGGGACAGTATTCATTGAGTGTTATGCCAGGTGACCCCTGTCACACATTTCAGTTACTTCTCAGTGCCAGTGAGGCACACCTCAGATTTCCATAGAGTCTCAAGTAGTAGTTGTAAATCTCAAGATTCTCAAAGAGATTTTTCCCTATGATATTTGTACTCATGTTCTCCATAAAGTATACATAAATAATCAATATCAAGACACCCCTTTATCATTTTATATGTGCCATTTTCTAAACTACTGTACATATAAGTCAGGAAGAAGATGGTGACACTAACATGGTTGCATCACTGGTTAAATTACTTTATTTAAAAAGAGAAATTCTGGTGGATGGGCCAGCTTTCCAACATCAAAATTCTCCATTAGAACCTGGAGTTACATATTTGAAAACCTGAATTTAATATAAACATCTTATTCTCTGGTTTCTCTTCTATTCTCTCTGTATGTACCTCTACATAGCATTCATGATGTTGAAATCTATTAATTTTTTTCATCTAGTTTTCCAGAATGTGAACTCCTTAATGATATCAAGGCTGTTTAGATCACTGTTTTATTCCCAAAATCTTATTCAGTAAATGTTTCTTGAATGAATCATTTTAAAAGGAACCTTCTTACAAGGCAAATAATTGTAAATATTTAAACAATACCTTATTGCTAGCTTTTAAAGTAATTTCTCAACAGACTTAGTGAATGAGATAAACCTGTTGAATAAATTATAGTATTCAACTTTAATTTGCCCATTCTGGTTTTCTGTCTCCTTTTTGGAACTTTGTTCACGGATTCAGTATGCTTTTCCACGAACTTCAACATTTTGTTAATTTCTGTAAGAAAGAATTGTGGAGCATGGTTAGAATTTGAATCATGGCATGTACTTTATCTAGTAGTCCTAACCTATGAATAATGATTCTCCTATATTTGTGCTGTTCTGTTTGGAAATTTTATAAAATTACTCATTTGCTCTTTGTATTAGTTTGCTGTTGACACTATAGCAAATTACCACAAACTTAGAGGCTTAAAATAACAGGAATTCATATTCTCTTACAGTTCTGCATGCCAAAAGTCCAAAATCATTTTCACTGTGCTAAGGTCAGGGTGTCCCAGGGCTGGCTCCTTCCGGACAGAATCCATTCCTTGCTCATCCAGCTTTTGGGGGCTGCCTATGTTCATTGGCTCCTGCCCCACCTTTCTTTATCTTCAAAGCCAGCAGTGCAACATCTTTCTTCTGTCACTACATTGCCTTCTTTTTCTGCGGCCAAATTTCCCTCTTCCTTCTCCTGTAAGAAAATGTGTGATTATATTTATGGCCCACTCAGGGAATCCAGAATAACATTACCATAGGCAGGATCCTTAACTTAATCACACCTACAAAGTCCATTTCTCCATATAAGGTAATATTCACAAGTTCCCTGAATTAGGACCTAGATATTTTGGGGGCCTATTATCCAGCCTACCACACCCATCTCTGTTAATTTAATTTCTGTGCTAAATCTATAAGGCTCTTCTAATAAAAGAGTTGAAAAAATTTGTTCTAAAACATTTATTTTCCTTGATGCTATTCACTATTTGCTGCTTTTTTAAAGGTTTTATTGATATACACTCTTATGAAGGTTTCACACGAAAAAACAATGTGGTTACTACATTCACCTCTGTTATCGTAAATTATAGCCCATTGCAATCACTGTCCATCAGTGTAGTGAGATGCCACAGAGTCACTATTTGCCTTCTCTATGCTACACTGTCTTCCCCATGATCCCCTCCACACCATGTGTGCCAATCACAATACCCCTGAACCCCCTTCTCCCTCCCTCCCCACCCACTCTCCACCACAGCCCCTTTAGTAACCGCTAGTCCCTTCTTGGAGTCTGTGAGTCTGCTGCTGTTTTGTTCCTTCAGTTTTGCTCCGTTGTTATACTCTACAAATGAGGGAAATCATTTTGTACTTGTCTTTCTCTGCCTGGCTTATTTTACTGAGCATAATATCCTCAGCTCAATCCATGTTGTTGCAAATTGTCAAATTTGCTTCTTTCTTATGGCTGAATAGTATTCTATTGTGTATATGTACTACCTCTTCTTTATCCATGCATCTACTGATGGACACTTAGGTTGCTTCCGTATCTTAGCTATTGTACATAGTGCTGCAATAAACATAGGGGTGCATATGTCTTTTTGAATCTGAGAAATTATATTCTTTGGGTAAATTCCTAGGAGTTGAATTCCCCAGTCAAATGGTATTTCTATTTTTAGATTTTTTGAGGAAACTCCATATTGATTTCCACAATGGTTGAATTAGCTTACATTCTCACCAGCAGTGTAGGAGGGATCCCCATTCTACACATCCTTGCCGGCATTTGTTGTTCTTAGTCTTTTCTATACTGGCCATCCTAACTGGTGTGAGGTGATATCTCATTGTGGGTTTTTTTTTACATTTCCCTGATAATTAGTGATGTGGAGCATCTTTTCATGTGCCTGTTGGCCATCTGAATTTCTACTTTGGAGAACTCTCTGTTCATATCCTCTGCCCATTTTTTAATTGGGTTGTTTGCTTTTTGGGTGTTGAGGTGTGTGAGTTCTTTATATATTTTACCCCTTCTCAGATATGTCATTTCCAAATATATTCTCCCATACAGTAGGATGCCTTTTCGTTCTGTTGATGATGTCCTTTGCTGTACAGAAGCTTTTAAGTTTGATGTAGTCCCATGGGTTCATTTTTGCTTTTGTTTCCCTTGCTTGAGGAAATACATTCAGAAAAATGTTGCTCAGTTTATATCCAGGAGATTTTTGCCTATGTAATCTTCTAACAGTTTTATGGTTTCATGACTTACATTCAGGTATTTGATCCATTTTGAGTTTACTTTTGTGTATGGAGATAGACAGTAATCCAGTTTCATTCTCTTGCATGTAGGTCTCCAGTTTTGCCAACACCAGCTGTTGAATAGGCTGTCACATCCCCATTGTATGTCCATGGCTCCTTTATTATATATTAATTGACCATATATGTTTGGGTTTATATCAGGGCTCTTTAGTCTGTTCTATTGGTCTATGGGTCTGTTCTTATGCCAGTACCAAATTGTTTTGATTACTGTGGCTTAGTAGTAGAGCTTGAAATCGGGGAGCATAATCCCCCCAGCTTTATTCTTCCATCTCAGAATTGCTTTGGCTATTCGGGGTCTTTTGTGGTTCCATATGAATTTTAGAATTATTTTCTCTAGGTCATTGAAGAATGCTGTTGGTATTTTTATAGGAATTGCACTGAATCTGTAGGTTGCTTTAGGCAGGATGGCCATTTTGACAATATTAATTCTTCCTATCGATGAGCATGGGATGTGTTTCCATTTATTGGTATCTTCTTTAGTTTCTCTCATGAGTATCTTGTAGTTTTCAGAGTATAGGTCTTTCACTTCCTTTGTTAGGTTTATTCCTAGGTATTTTATTCTTTTTGATGCTATTGTGAATGGAATTGTTTTCCTGATTTCTCTTTCTGTTAGTTCATCTTTAGTGTATAAGAGTGCAACAGACTTCTGTGTATTAATTTTGTACCCTGCAACTTTGCTGAATTCAGATATTAGATTTAGTAGTTTTGAAGTGGATTCTTTAGGGTTTTTTATGTACAATATCATGTCATCTGCAACAGTGACAATTTAACTTCTTCCTTGCCAATCTGGATGCCTTTTATTTCTTTGTGTTGTCTGATTGCTGTGGCAAGGAGCTCCAGAACTATGTTGAATAAAAGTGGAGAGAGTGGGCATTGTTGTCTTGTTCCTCATCTTAAAGGAAAAGCTTTCAGCTTCTTGCTGTTAAGTATAATGTTGGCTGTGGGTTTTTCATATATGGCCTTTATTATGTTCAGGTACTTGCCCTCTGTGCCCATTTTGTTGAGAGTTTTTATCATGAATGGATGTTGAATTCTGTCAAATGCTTTTTCAGCATCTATGGAGATGATCATGTGGTTTTTGTCCTTCTTTTTGTTGATGTGGTGGATGATGTTAATGGATTTTCTAATACTGTACCATCTGTGCATCCCTGGAATAAATCCTACTTGATCATGATGGGTGATCTTTTTGATGTATTTTTGACTTTGGTTTGCTAATATTTTGTTGAGTATTTTTGCATCTATGTTCATCAGGGATATCAGCCTGTAATTTTCTTTTTTTTTGCAGTGTCTTTGCCTGGTTTTGGAATGAGGGTGATGCTGGCCTCATAGAATGAGTTTGGAAGTATTTCTTCCTCTTCTACTTTTTGGGAAACTTTAAGGAGGATGGCTATTATGTCTTCACTAAATGTTTGATAAAATTCAGTGGTGAAGTCATCTGGTATAGGAGTTTTGTTGTTAGGTAGTTTTTTGATTACCAATTCAATTTCATTGCTAGTAAATGGTCTGTTCAGATTTTCTGTTTCTTTCTGGGACAGCCTTGGAAGGTTGTATTTTTCTAGAAAGTTGTCCATTTTTTCTAGGTTATCCAGTTTTTTAGCATGTAATTTTTCATAGTATTCTCTAATAATTCTTTGCATTTCTATGGTGTCCATAGTGATTTTTCCTTTCTCATTTTTGATTCTGTTTATGCATATAGACTCTCTTTTTTTCTTGATAAGTCTGGCTAGGTGTTTATCTATTTAGTTTATTTTCTTGAAGAACCAGCTCTTGCTTTCATTGATTCTTTCTATTGTTTTATTCTTCTCAATTTTATTTATTTATTCTCTAATCTTTATTAAGTCCCTCCTACTGACTTAGGGGCCTCATTTCTTCTTCTTTTTCTAGTTTTGTTAATTGTGAGTTTAGGCTGTTTATATGGGATTGTTCTTCTTACCTGAGGCAGGCCTCTATTGCAATATGCTCCCCAATTAGCACCGCTTTCGCTGTGGCCCACAGATTTTGCAGTGTTGGGTTATTGTTGTCCTTTGTCTCCATATATTGCTTGATCTCTGTTTTTATTTATTCATTGATCCATTGGTTATTTAGGAGCATGTTATTAAGCCCCCATGTGTTTGTAGGCTTTTTCATTTGTTTTGTGTAATTTATTTCTACTTTCATACCCTTGTGGTCTGAGAAGCTGGTTGGTACAACTTCAATCTTTTTGAATTTACTGAGGCTCTTTTTGTGGCCTAGTATATGATCTATTTTTGAAAATGTTCCATGTGTACTTGAGAAGAATGTATATCTGCTGCTTTTGGGTTGAGAATTCTGTAGATGTCTATAAGGTCCATCTGTTCTAATGTGTTGTTCAATGCCTCTGTCTCCTTACTTATTTTCTGCCTGTTTGATCCAACCTTTGGAGTGAGTGGAGTGTTGAAGTCTCCTAGAATGAATGCATTACATTCTATCTCCCCTTTTAATTCTGTTACTATTTGTTTCACATATGTAGGTGCTCCTATGTTGGGTGCATAGATACTTATAATGGTTATATCCTCTTGTTGGATTGACCCCTTTATCATTACGTAATGCTGTCTTTGTCTCTTGTGACTTTCTTTATTTTAAAGTCTATTTTGTCTTATACAAGTACTGCAACACCTTCTTTTTTCTTCCTATTAGTTGCATGAAATATCTTTTTCCATACCTTCACTTTCAGTCTGTGTATGTTTTGGGTTTAAAGTGAATCTCTTTTAGGCAGCATATAGTTGGGTCTTGTTTTTTATCCATTCAGTGACTCTATGTCTTTTGATTGGTGCATTCAGACCATTTACATTTAGGTGATTATTGATAGGTATGTACTTACTGCCATCGCAGGCTTTAGATTCTTGGTTACCAAAGGTTCAAGTCTAACTTCCTTACTATCTAAGAGTCTAACTTAACTCACTTAGTATGCTATTACATACACAATCCAAAGGTTTTTTCCACTCCTTTTTTTTCCTCCTCCATTCTTTACATATTAGGTATCATATTCTGTACTTTTTGTCTATCCCATTTTATTACTTCTGGTGACAGCTATTTAACCTTAGAAATACTTCCATCTATACCAGTCCCCTCAAAATACACTGTAGAGTTTGTTTGTGAGAACTAAATTCTCTCAGCTTTTGCTTGTCTGGAAAATGTTTAATCCCTCCTTCAAATTTAAATGATAATCTTGCCGGATAAAGTAATCTTGGTTCCAGGCCCTTCTGCTTCATTGCATTAAATACATCATGCCACTCCCTTCTGGCCTGTAAGGTTTCTGCTGAGAAGTCTTATGATAGCCTGATGGGTTTTCCTTTGCATGTGATCTTATTTTTCTCTCTGGCTGCTTTTAATAGCCTGACCTTATCCTTGATCTTTGCTATTTTAATTATTATATGTCTTGGGGTTGTCGTCCTTGGGTCCCTTGTGTTGGAAGATCTGTTGACCTCCATGGCCTGAGATACTATCTCCCCCAGATTGGGGAATTTTTCAGTAATTACTTCCTCAAAGACACTTTCTATCCCTTTTTCTCTCTCCTCTTCTTCTGATACCCCTATAGTACGGATCTTGTTTCATTTGGATTGGTCACACATTTCTCTCAGTATTCTTTCATTCCTACAGATCCTTTTTTCTCTCTGTGCCTCAGCTTCTTTGTATTCCTCTTCCCGAATTTCTATTTCATTTATTATTTCCTCCACCATATCTAATCTGCTTTTAATACCCTCCATTGTGCTCTTCAATGGTTGGATCTCAATCCTAAATTCATTCCTGAGTTCCTGAATATTTTTCTGTACCTCCATGAGCATGTTTATGATTTTTATTTAGAAATTTCTTTCAGGAAGATTTATTAATTCAGTCTCACTTGATCATTTCTCTGGTGTTGAAATTTTCCTTTGAACTAGATTCCTTTGATGTTTCATATTTGTATGTGGTGCCCTCAAGTGCTCAGAAGCTCTACTCTCTGGAGCTTCTCAGCCCCTGGAGCAATGTCTAGGGTTGCAGGGGAGTGGTACTGTTGGCTGAGAGGAGGAAAGAGCTGTTCCCTGTTTCCCCGCTGCTATGCCTGTCTCCACTGCCAGAACCAGTGGGCCGAACACACAGGTGTAAGCCTCTATGCTTTGTCTTTGTAGCTGGAGTAGACAGGGCTTCCCTCTGGCTGGCCTGATGCCCATTCATGGGCAGCCAGTTTGTGAGCCAGGTGCAGGCTACCTAGGAGGAAGACACAGCAGTCTGCATATCACGGTGGGGGTCCTGGTGCTGAGTAGCCAGCCAGGCAAATGGAGTGCCTGAAGATCGTCATTTAAGTTCCCAACCTGCTGGGCAGAGTGCACCTGGACAATTTTGTCTACCTGTCCTTTCTCCTGAGTAGTAAGCTCTGTGTAATCCTTGCCCCTTCAGCAGCCCTCTCGCTGTTAGGAAGTCTTCCAGACTGCCTGCCCAGATCAGCGTGGAATCCCTGTTTTCCACTAACTGCTGGAATCTCCATCTCCCCAGGTATTCCACCTGTCTTAGCTCTCCAACCCCACTAATCACCAGAGCCTCATGCAATGCAGGTTTGTGCTCCCAGAGCAGGTCTCCAGGCTGGGTCTTCAGCAGTCCCAGGCCTCCACTCCCTGTTCTCTTCCTCCTTCTCCCATCCTTGAGCTGGTGTGGGGGAAGGGCTTGGGTCTTGCTGGGTCACAGCTTTGTTATGCTACCCTGTTCTGTGAGGTCTGTTCTTTCCTCCAGGTGTATGCAGTGTGGTGCAGCTTTCTTTCTTGTTGCTCTCTCAGGATTAGTTGTATTAATTATATTTTCATATTATATGTGGTTTGAGGAGGAGGTCTCTGTCTCACCTCTCATGCCACCATCTTTAATCCCCACTACTTTCTGTTTTAAAGAATTAAATAACCTTAATAAAAACAAGCTAAATTCTATTTTCACAGAACATACAACTTTTTATCAAGCTGTCATCTCCACTGTCTCCAAATCTGTTCCTTGGTTGTGGTTCTGTGGAAGACTGTGGCAGGTCAAAAGGGTCGAGAGGCAGGTAGTTTGGTCAGTGAAGTCTTCACAGTCCAGAAAACAGCAATTGAAGTTGATGGTATTTATTTCATTCTGTTCTGTTCTGACCTTCTCCACTTCTGTAAGCTTCCTTATTGATGGAAGAGGAAAATGTGAAAAGCAGAAAACATATGTTACTCAATTCCACAGTCTCACTTGAAGTGATATAAGTTCTGAATATGCTACACCCTCTGAATTGTCCATCTATGCCTTTCTTACAGGTTGGTTTTCAGCCTCTGAAAAGCTCTATCAACTCTCTCCTTCACTAATAGCACTTGCTTAGCCTCCAAACTTAGTCTGGGAATCACAGTCTCAGGGAAGCCTCTATATGCCCCTCCCACATGACCTCAACACCTCCAGTCCTGTAGCAGTCATATCACTCACCACCTGAATTGCAACTACTTATGTACTGGTCTTGCTTTTCTCCTAGGTTGTGGGCTCCATCAGAGTAGGATACCAAACATTCTACCCAGCACAGGATAGGTGCTCATTAAAAATGTGTGAATGAATAAGGCTCATTTGGCATATATGCAGATTAAATGCAAGAAGTTTCACTTACCTATGAGCCTATAAATTTTGCTAACTTTTCTTGCATTGCAATTTTTCACACATGAATATACCATAGATTGTAAGGTGTAGTAAGAACATGAGAAAAGTTTCTCATTTATCAACATCAATGATAAAAAAAAACATAAATATGCAGCATACTTTATATATTTTGGAGATGGGATCATATGGATGAGATTGTACATTGGTACATGAATTTGACACATGGAAGAGTCAAGATAGAACAAATACATGTCCTTATCCCCTAAAACAGTGCCTTAGGTCATGTAGGTTCCCCCTAAGAACTCTGACAGAAGAACTCTTTTTACATAAGCATGCCCAGTTAAATCTCTTACCACATGTACCTAAATAAGATTTTACTTCCAGTGAAGGAAATTATTTAATGCTCTGGTAGCTAAACTGATAAATGTACTTTTTAAATGATCCTGTGGAATCTCAGAATATTGGGTCTGTGAAAGACTATAGAAATCATTGATTTTACTGTGCATGTGATTCTTTTAAGATGAGTACAAGTATGCCTATAGAGCTATTGATTTGTCACACCTGGGACTGGAATCCAGTCCTCCTGCCTAATTAGTCTATCGCTATCTCTACTACACTGCAGTGAAGTAATTTAAACATACCAGATACAGAACTTGCATTTTTCTTCCCCTTGGTGAGAAGTGGTGAAAAGAACAGCAGGTTGGCATCACACAGTTTGGATGTATTGATGGAGGTTTTTTGTTACAGCTTATGGAATTCTCTCTAGGTAATGGAGGCAAAATGAGAAGTCCCCAGAACACTGCAGAATGGGACAATGAGACAGTTGCTGCTTCTGCCGTAGATGCTACCTCTTCCTTGAACAGGAAGCTGCTGAATTAGAAAACTACTTGACAGATCAGGAAGTTGCCACCATGACTGGGGCTCCCAAATCCTGCTGCTTCTGTCACAATCTGGTGCCCCCAAAATGGATGCCCTGCACCTTGCCTCTCTCCCCTGGCAGCTTGGATTTGAATGAAAGTCTCACAGAAGATCATCTGAATAATAATACCTAAATCATATGCAGGACCCAAGCTTCACAGGAGTCTTGGAAATGGCGGTATTAGCATAAAAGAGAGACCTACCAGAGGGGGTTCAGAGGGCTGGTGAAGCATCCAACACACTGGTTTTAATCATTCTTGGGTAATCACGGGACAAATTTAGCCTCTCTAAGCCCTAAGTGAGACAATGGTTATGAAAGCAGTTTGATGTAAAGAAATGCAAAACGCATTATTCAGTATTAGTCTCATGCATTGGTACCCTCCACCTTATTCCTACTTCTGTTTAGCCTATGTGGTGTGTAGCGGGATGAAATACAACTATCTTACTAGAATATCACCCTTTTATCCAATCCCTGAATATATCTGCCCATGAAAATAGTACAAAAGGGAATAGGGACTGTATCTTTAGCTTGGATGTATTTCCATGGCTAAGTTTAGAAGAGTGTTTTAATGAGTCTTCTTGTTAGCAGGCTATAGCTTAATGCCATTTGGCTCTCCCTGAAGACTCTTCTGAAATTATTCCTGATCTTGAAACTCATTTTACTTTACAGTAAGCTGGCATGCTCTGAGTCTTCAGCTGGTTCATTAATTGCCTGGTGAGGCATGAGTGACCTTAGAAAACTTGCTGGTGTCCTTTGGCAAAATTTTGGCCTATTAAGGACGTTTTAGAAACCATAGTCAAAATCTAACTGGCTGGTCTGGGAAAGCTGATGCCCCATTTGTATGCATACCATTTCCCAGTGGTCTGGGCTGTTGTTCCCTCCGTGACAGTCTGTCTTGACTTCAAATTCTTACCCTTTCTTCTCAACTGCTTTCCACCCACTTTCCGCAATCTTTGCCGTGACCTCCCTCTATTATTTTTATTTCCAAAATGCTGTGAAGTAGAAGTGTAAAGTACATTCGTCCATATGTTCTTTAAGTTCTCTTGGATAATGAGCCATCGTTATTGTGGGTGAGAAAGATGATCACTGATTCATTTTGTGGGGAAAACATGACAAAAATTAATTTTCAGTATTGGCAGGTATTTGTACTTACACTTCCCTGTGCTTAAAATAATATTTCTTGCCATTTGAAAAATGAATTCAACATTATGATTTGTAAACATTGCTTGTAAGGATTATAAAATTTCTGTAAAATGTTGGTTATCTTGGCTGTGACTGCATAGAGGTAACCTGAACTCTCTCTCAGGGCGCTCAGGTCCTTGGGCAATCTCTACAGTCTTCCATTTCCCTATGGGTAAAACAAGATGAGTTTTGTCTCTCACATCTTATGAACTCTATGAACCCAGTTAAAAGTGATACTCTTGCCTACCTCACTGATCCATCCCTAAATAAGGATGTTAGGATTTAGGACCAAAGAGGGCATTACTACACGCTCTTTTCTATCTTTCTCCTTGTTCTCCTCTCTCCGCCTTGCATTAATAGATCTTAAAAGGAAAAAATAGACCCCGAGGGGCTGGTTTTCTTTACCTGATCAGAGCTAGACGTGGACACAGGCAGTAAGAGGTAAGAGCGGAATTATCCCCGAGGCCCACACTCCCTTAAAGGAAGTGACGGGAGGTACCTCACCGGAATGGTGGCAACAGGGAACGTTTTCACTTTCTTCTTTAGGCTGGTTGCTCATCATGAACAGTTACATATTCAAATGAATCTGTCAGGGACAAGAGTCTGGTGCTTGAGTTCCTGCTCGGCCTGATGACATTGATTTGTGAGCATAATGCTCGGCTGCGGGATGTGTGACAGATAAATTTTATCAAAATTAAGGCACAATTAAACATTTCATCTTCCTAATTACTGGCTGTAGATTCAGCCTGATGACCATGTGCTGTAAGAAATCAGCGACCATTACACATTTTAATGGAGCACAGCTGTCTTACAGCTTGGTAATATTTGCACAGTGCCACAGAACTGTAATTTATGATAAAAAGAAAAAATGTGTATTGGTGCTTTTTTGCCAAAATAGATTAAGGATTCATATACTTTAATGAGATTTGGACCTAGTCTTGGATTATCGTTATAAATGATTTATGTGCATGTTGGTGGACTCCTGTAGTTCAGAGTTGATTTGTGTTTTGGTCTACCAATACGTAATTCAGTATCTATTCCTGAGCCAATACCTATCACTTTCCCCCTTTCCTCTTTCTTTTGCATCTTATGTTTCTTTCATCTTGTATGGAGAAGGACAGATGGGGAGGTAAACACAGCAAAAAGGCAATGGCAGGAAGGGCCTTGTTTCATGGCTTCACAGAAACTAGCTTCTTTAAAATCCATGGGGAGCAAGTTTAGGGCAGTGCTGAGGTGCTGCTGGCCTGCAGGGGCAGAGGCAGCACATGGGTCTCTCTCCACCAGCCTGGCCCAAGATGTTGACACCAAATCCATGCCCACTGGCGCAGAGCCCAGACAGGTCTTGTGGCCCAGACCTGGCTGCAGAATGGGCCTTTGCTCTTCTGAGAAGAAGGGTAACAGACACAGCCATTGGCCTGTTTCTTCAGTTGTCAGTTGGGGGAAAGACTCATTTCACCCCACTTCCTGAATTCAAAAGAGTACTAACGAGATGATTATCTATTATTTGTAATTATGAATAATCATAATTGTGGCAGAACTGCATCTCCTTACCACTGCCACTGCTGTAAGGGCTTCCGGGTTATGCATTTGGCAATATTTGCTGTTAACTACTGTTGGTTTGTCTCTTTATCACCATTCTTACAGGAAAAACACTTGAAAGCACATATGTTTGTGAGAGAATTGCTCTCAACACATTGGGCACCAGTAGGGTCATGAGTAGTCAAAAAATGAACATGAAAATTGTATGTAAACTCTTTGTACCTGGTGCATAGCTACTAATAAGTTGGGGAGTAAATGTAAATTGTTATGTATGATCAGAAATTATGAAGATGATTAAATATGTCTGGTCAAGCTGATGTATCTCCAGCCCTCCTTATGTGAAAATGATACATATCTCTCCAGAAATTTTTTTTTTCAGAAAGCATACTGTGGGTGAGGGAGAGAGGCAAGATACCAGAATCTACATGAATCTGCTCAATTTAGGTGTTAACTTGCCTACTGAAAACAGAGAACATATCCTAATGAATTCAGAGGCCTATATATATATGTAACAGGGAAAGAAAAGCTCATCATTTTATCATCCCGATCTTCTCCAGGCTTGATTTATTTCAGCACTCATATGCTGGAATGTTTCATACTGTACCAGGTTGCATATGCTTGCACACTAATTCTCAATTGCCGTATGCAGTTTGTGACAACCATCTGCTTCGACCTCCCTTTGAGTTCTTTCTCCCACTCAGCCCAGCTGAAGTAAAAATATGGACAGAAACAACTTCTGCAGGGAAATGAAAAAGTTAATAGGAGAGTTGAAGTTATATTGTGTATCTGCCTTTTGCATGGATGTGCTCCTGCAACTTATGCTCCACTTATCAAATATTTCTGAAATGCAAAGCCTGACACTTAGCAGAAAGCTGTAAAAAATGCCATGTTTCCTCTGACAGTCTTGGCTGTGGAGGAAAGGTAATAATAAAATATGTACATCTAGTGCACATGTCGACGCTAGAGCCCACTAGCACTGCTCCAGCCACCTAGACTTACAGTATGTAGCACCTTGTCACACAGCAGAGGGTTGGGGGTAGGGGGGGAGGAAAAGCAAGCATATCAGAAAAATCAACAACACATTTTGGAGTCTGACCTGAAAAGGAGGGTTGATATATACATCCTAAAAATGACTGAATTAGGACATAGGTGAAAGAACCTCCATTACTACAGAGTCTGACCTGAAAAGGAGGGTTGATATATACATCCTAAAAATGACTGAATTAGGACATAGGTGAAAGAACCTCCATTACTACAGAGTTCAGCTCTCATACCTTTATTCATGGAGCATGAAAAGAGAAACAGCAAAAGATGCCCGAGAATTTTAAAAACATATTAGTTTTATTTGTGTTTGAGAGGGAGATTTTTTTTAAGGAGTGCTTGAGTTACTAGAAAACATACCCCAATCATGAAAGTGATTGTGTTTATTGGACTTCATCAAATCAAAGATATTACTAGACCTGATCTCATGAATGCTGAAATGTGAAAAAAAATCACATAATTAATGAGAAATTATCTAGTCTCTCTAACTCTCTTTTTCTCCCCAAGTTGGTTGAAGTATGGTACCTAGACCTCTCATACCATGACCATGTGTATAATGACAAAATAAAAATGGGACCGTAAGAAGAATGGAAGGTAAAGAAAATGTATGAGAGAAGGAGAGAAGAAATAAGAGAAAGATGAGAAAGGAGGAAAGAAAGAACTGGATATGTATAGAGAAGATTAGGAGGGCAAACTGAAGTAATGCTGTTATATAATCTTCAGAAGAGACCTCCGTCATAGTCTCTTTCTCCTAAAATCATTAACATTTCTATGAGAAAAGAACAAAGTGAGAACATCAAATGGAACTGGCAGATGAAGAAGAAAGAAGTGTCCTGGATATAGAGCTGATGAGTTTCAGATGGAACCAAATAGAAAGCTTGGTGAATCATTACTAAAATGGGCAACATACAAGTTCAGTGTGTTCTCTTGGAGTCTGAACCAACAGATTCTGTCTAATTATAATCGATCAATTGTCAAAGCCGCAAGTTGTACAAATATTGTTTGTTGCATTTTTACCTTTTACTTAGGTGGCTTATTAGAAGAATTTCAGTATAAGTATATCAGAACCAAATTGTATAGCTGGGACATGTTACCTTACATAAATCTATTTATGAAGTCCAAAGGTAATAGTTAATGATCAATTACTTAATGGTTTAGAGCATGGGTTTTGGAATCAGATAGATGAGGTTAAAATTCAGCTAGAGTTCTGACTCTGCCCTTTATTGGCTATGAACTTAAGCCTCAGCTTCTCTATTTGTGAAATGATTGAAAAGAGCACCTATTTTATTGTTATTAGGATAAAGTGGGAAAGTATATGTAAATCACCTAGCACACCATTTAGCACATAATAAATGATAACTCCTCTTACTGTCAAAGGCCTGGAAGGAACAAATAAAAAGGCTCATGCAGGATGGGAAAGGCAATGCTGAGAAATGACCAGGGCCAGTTGGTAGCAGATGGGTCATTCTTCTTTCATGGGCATGTGGGGGCATGAGATGTTATACTTGGTTATTTGATAAAAACTAATCTGTTGTCATCATATGATGGTGAAGCTTAAATATAAGGATTACACATACCACCAATTCTGTGAACATTCTATAAAACTACAGCACATAGTTCCATTTCTAGAACCAAATTGTACTGGTTTATCTTACAAAGGCTAAACCTTGCTCCCTTTCACTGATTAATGCTTGAGGTCAGTTTGAAATATACATGTATGTATTACATATGTAAAAATTTAAGTACGTATATTTCTTAATATTTTCATAAAACCTTTTTTAATTTGGGTTTTTGAAGGTAGTTTCTATTTTGTTTATTTTAGTCCCTTCCAGAAATCAAAATACTTGATTACCCTCATTTTTATTTTCAGCTAACTGGATTCCTCTACTTTGATTTGTGTTGTATGGCAGAATTTTTAGATACCAGATGCCTAAAACACATAGGTTAAAAGCAGGTCAGTTTCAATACAAGACTATCATTTTACAGTGTAGTGAATATATTACAGATTCCATAGTAACAAGCCTGTTGACACAGGCACAGTGAAGTCATTATCCTCCACAAATAACCCAGTACACAAATGTTGTCTTCAGACCCTGTGCACCCATCAGTCACTGAAGAGAGTCCAGCACCTGACTGCAGGGCTTATGAAAGCTTCAAGTGGAGGAAGAGGAGTTGTAGTTTGGAGCTCTTACTAACAACAGCAGAATCCTCACTGCAGCCAAGGCTGGCAAAGTCCACAAAAAACAGCAGGGCTTAAATAGCTCACTGCTAGTCCTAGCAAGGGTTCTTGTCAGTCAGATATGTTCACTGCATACCTATTGTGTGCAGAATGCATCCCCTCACTTGCCAATTCAGCACTGAGAGGTTGGTTTAGGTCTTTTTATCTTTATGACCTGTAGACTGGTAACAGCATTTCTAACAGCGTTCATTTTAACAGTAATTTATTCCAATAAAACAAGGTGGATGTTTCCTAAATATGGCCACCATATGCCCTGAATTTTCTGAGATAATCCTGATTTCATGTAATTTTATCTCAATTCCAATAAAGACAATTAGTGAAATGCATAATGAAATGTGATATCAGATTTTTATATTATTCTGAGATTTCATAAAATGAATTGGCAGATCAGAAAAAAATGTTTTACTAGATTACATTTATGGATTTCTAGTTGGGAAACATGGTTACTGGGTTGTCCATGGTGTTCTTTAAAAGGGATTTCATTTTTACTTCTTACACAGAAAACATTCTGTTTTAGGAAAGTGTACTGGCCTCGATGTACACTTTTGGCTCCACTGATAGCTCCCCAACTCCTTCCGCTCCTCCTTCAAGGACCATTGAGGCCTATATCCGGATGCAGTCAAGGGTCTTACGTCTGTTAGGAATCTTTCAGTTTCAAGGAACAGAGACCTCAACTCAAACCAACATAAAAACAGAGAAGATGTATTAGGTTACATACTTGAAAAGGCAAGCCAGGGCTGGCTGTCATGAAGAAACTTAACTTAGAAATTTGTATGATGTCATCCAGGATGTGGTTTTGTCTCAGTTTGTCTGTTGTTTATGTTGACTTCATCCTCTGATTCTGCACAGGGCCCCTAATACCCCTTAGTTGCCTTCATGGTCTCAAAATTGCCCCCAGCAGTTCTAGACCTTATATCTTTACATCTCACTGGCAAGGAAAAGAAAGATTTCTTTTGGGAGCCTCCATGGAAGAGAGAAAATTTTCATTCCCAGAGCTCCAGTATACGTTTCCTGCTTCACTGTTTTTGCTTTAGGTTCTGTGCTCTGTCATCAACCAATTTCTTGGTCAGAGGGATGGGATCAGTTTAAAGGTCCCACTTTAATATTTTGGGGTGAGGTCAATCCTATCTATGCCATGCCATGTGATTAAAATGGTTCCTCCAAAACAAAATTTGGGTTCTGTTCTCAGGAGAAGGAAGGGGTGCTGGAAAGGATAAAATAACCAATGTCTACTGTAAGTCTATGCATTCGTTATACCATTAAAACATAATTTTCCAGAGTAAAAGAGTATGCAATGAAGAAAGAGTCAAATCATGTTCTCTGTAGATGTTAAGTGTTCAGCCAGACTCACACACTTACTGAAAGTTTCTTTCAAAGATGGACACATAGCTCATAAGATTAAATTTTGTGACTAAGTCAAAATGTTTCCCAGAGATCTTCAGGCTCACTTATAAGTAGTCAAAATTACAAAGGTTAAATAGAAAAATTCCAACTGGGCAGAACAAAGAAGTATAATAATATCAACATTTCTTTTAAAAATCATGGGAATTATGAGCATTCCAGAGGTCCTTATATCATTGAACAAAAAGGAACATTCTAGAATTATAGATCTAAGGTAGTATAAACCCTTAATATGGTATCCCCCAAACTTGCTCCACTTAAGTAACACCTGGGGGAACTTGTTTAAAAAACAGATGCTGAAGTTCCATCCCAAACTTTCTGATTCAGTATCTTAGTGGGAAGGGCCCAATAATCTGTATTTTCAAAATCAAATTGGGGAGAAACACTGACTCACTCTACATCTCCCACTTATCTACTATAACAGCCACAGGATTTCCTACAGAACTGGGAAGTTGCCACTTGGACTGTATTATTTAGTCATTCATTCAACAAATATTTACCATGATTTTATTCTGGATACTATACAGGAAGTAAATACACAGAGAAGAATAGTCAGATAAAGCCTCCAGATTTATGGAATTTATGGTGTTATAGGGAACACAACTAATAAATAAGAAATATATAAACATATGATTACAACCGTGATACTACAAAGAAGAATAGGAGGCTGAAAGAATGAGTAAGAGACCTGGCGTCACTGTGGAAGATTCTTAACTACTTATCCATTAGTTTGTCTAAGTATATGATACAATTGAATCTCCAGTAGTAGATGATGAACATTAGGATAAATTCAGGGTAGACCACACTGCACTGAAGCATAACTAGGGAAGCAAATTAGACAATATCATGTAAATTCAAAAACATTATGGAAAGAGATCTTGGAAACATCCCCATCACTGCTGGTTGTCTTTATTCATCTCCCTAGTGTTTATTTAAACTGAGAGCTAAAGCTATTCCCTGATGTCAAAGACCAAATTCCTAGAACCAAGGGACTGCAAATTTTCCTGTCTTTAAGATTTACATTAAAAGAACTAAGCATGTCTCTTTTATAGTAAGCATTTAAATAAAGTACAAGTACAAACTTTCCTCCAATGACACAGGTGTCAGGAAGCAAACACTGGACTAAAATGTTGACTGTATTTGCCCCATGTGGGCAATCAATACTTAATTAGAAGAAGGTGTGTTTTAAATGCTGTGCGGACTCTACAATTCTTACATATCAAGTTATCTTTTTTTTGCTTAAAAATCATTAAAATTTGTCATGTTTGTTTCATTTTCTGGGATTATTCAATAATTTTATGGATAGTTTAGTGCTCAAAGATTTTCATTTCCATTTTTTTATAGCACCGTTCCCCAGATGTATAATATACAGCTCTGTGTGTTAGTAAATGGAACTTACTGAACTTAGAGTCATCTGTGTTGTAGAGGCAGATAGTTTGGGACATCAAGTTACTCTATTAAACACCGGAAACAACCATGACACATCTAAGAGTGAATTCTGTTCATTGTCTTCTTCTTACAGAAAGGTTTTGAAGAATGTGCTGTGACAGAGCCTCCTATACTGTGTAACTACAAAATAAATCATTAAATTGAAAACATAAAAACATTATCTTACTTGTTATTTTGCCTTAAACAAAATTGTTATAAGCTCTAACCCATTTTCTAATCACTAGCTTTCAATTTGTGAGAAAATATTATATTATCAAATTTTATAATATTGCTACTAGAGTTACATCATATTTTCATTATCTCATAACCACAAATAAAACCTTGCATCATTGTTATTTTTCTTCAGCATCTGATAATATTACTTGGGACTTCTGGTTGCAATTGACAGAAACCAAGCACAAAGTAACTTAAATTTAAAAAAAAAAAGAATTTATTAACATTAATTTGGAAAGTCTAAAGCTGCACGTAGCATAGCTGGATCTAAGCAGGCAAATCACCTATCAGTTCTCTGTCTCTCCATCCTATAATTATGCCTTCTTTGCTCTTTGTCTATCCTCTCCTAACTGACAAGGAGCACACCAGCTGAACGCCAAAACTCCCAGTGCTCATAAGTAGACAATCATTTTATTTTTGTTTTTCTGTTCTTGTTTTTTACTTTTTTCCCAAGGGTTTCCCTCTAAAAATTGCATCTTACTATGCTGATACTATAGCATCTAAGCCATGTATTACTCAGACAAAAGATTGTTAAATAATTGCTAATAAGCATACTAACTATAGTCATCTTTATGCAGTATAACAAGGAATGGAAACATGTTCATTTGCTTAAGAATAGGGATTTTCTATGGCTATATCTTTATGATGTAAAACATCTGGAAAAAAATTAACCAAACTTCAAAAACACCAATAGCTACGAATCCCCCAGCTGTCTCAGTATTTCCAAGTGCTTAAGCTATGAAACCAAAATAGTGATTTACTGGTTACATTTTTATTTTTTCCTGCAGATATTTCAGTTTCATGTAGGCAAAACTCAAAACTTACTTACGAAACCCAAGCAAACTAGCTGTGTACAAAAAGGAGTTGGCTTAATAGCCACTGGGATCTCACTGCAAAACACTAACAACAAATATCTAATAATGAACAGAGATCCCAAGTTACATTTTTAGGATGCCAGAAAATCATGACAATATTTATCAGTGTAACTTTCTCAAAAAACAGCATTTACAAATTTGGTGATTTTTTAAAATGCTGAGTTAAATAATGTATTATATTACATAATAAACTACATTGGTGGGAGACAAGAAGTTGATTTACCACAAGAGTAACACAATAATCTTAAAATCCCTGGTGTTAGATGTTAGATGTTAAATCCCTGGTGTTCGAATTTTTACATATTGGACTATCAGTTTGAAATGAAAATACCATAGACGTTTGTCTATGTGTTATAAAGAATCACCTGGCATTTTTAGTCCCTTGCTTTAGACATGGCATTTTTAAGAGACAATATTTTAATCTCAACCTAGTAGAATTAATAGAATCTTATTTTCTATACCAACTTGAAAGCTGAAAGTATATTCTGAAAGTCAAAATATTCATTTCTACTCTGTTACTTGAATTAACAAACCTCAGGACTTAGCATTTAAAATGAAAATTTGTCACATATCTCAACAATGACTCTTACTTACAAAACAAGCATTATAACAGCACTATTTTGCTCGCTATTAAATCATCATACTGAAACAGTAATAATAGAAAAGAAACAGAATATTCTTGTGAATGTATATGACAAAACATCCCCTGCTTTGATCTTTTGTGATATTCAGATTTTATGTGGGAGAAACAACAAAGGAAAGTTTGATCTACTTGACTAAATTGCAGTCAGCTGCCAGGCCTGTTTCAAACACATAGTACCTGCATTCATATCTACCTGCATGAGCCTGTCATTTGCCATAGTAAATGTTAAAGTTGCAAAAAGGTAGATAGTGAAATTTATCCCAAAAAAAGGCAAAGGACAAACTGAACAATTAAACACTGAGGGTTCAAGTACTGTACAGGTTAGTTTTTAAAATAAAAAATTGTACCTGTCCTTTGGAGGATCTTGACCTGTGGGCAGTTTTGACAAAAGTCTTATGGGTTAAATCCTGCCCCCAAAATTTCACATGCTGAAATTCTAACCCCCAGTACCACATCATTCACTCTTGTCCTCCTTCAACAACCTAGCAAATGGAGGCAGTTCTTGACTCAGTGGTCAAAGACAATACAGTTCAAAGGCAAAAGAACACATCTACAGGAAGACCCTTCAACTCTGAATTTGGCACTATTTTTCTGTTGCATATTCTGTCACATTTCACATTTCTCTGTTTACAATCTAAGGATATTAGTGAACATCTCTTTACCCTACACTATTCAGTCTGAGCCAAAATATGCTTTCATGAGGATGCCCAGATACATTTATGGTTTAATGAACCAACTAGCTCAGTTCTCTAAAGATAGGTCATTTGAAAGAAGAGTTCAATATAGTTTTTCCAGACAATTAAATATTTCTGAAAATAGCTCTTTAGATAGACAGCTAAACCTAAATTTTCAGAGAGACAGCGGATAGACTTGAAAGCAGACAAATAAAGGAAAAAACCATTAACTGTAATTAAATAATTTATTGATTGAAACTTAACTTATAATATTAACGAACAATTTAATTCTAAGTATAATCCTAGCTTGAGCAGAAGGTGTTTTCAAATTATTCTGACTTTCCTTACTCATCAGGCTAGTTTTATGGGCTGCCTTTTTCCTAGATGAGATAATTTTTCATTTATTTCTGGCACACTGAGGGTCAGGGGTTAGTAGGTCCCTTGCCAGTAAACTCACTTTTGTGCCCTGAGTGGAACAATTTCTACAAGTTCTGTTCATCCTCAAAAACTGTTCAGGTGAGGATTACTTATTGTAATTGTGTGATTTGAATATTATATAAACCAGTGACATAGGAGTGCAAAAATAAAGAGAATTGTATCTATGACACCTAAATCAATACTTTAAAATGATCAAAACAGGCAAATCATATCAAAAAACTATTTCAAATTGATTGTAAGACAGGTATCATTAAAAAAAAGCCTGAGAAACAAATCTGGAAGATTCTACCCAGATTGCTTTCCAAATGTCTTTAAATTATTATTTTACTTTGAAGACAAACATTAGAAATCATAAATGATAGAATTTATGTATGATTCATGAAAGAAAGAAACCTCAGCTCCAATCAGCAAAGCCATGCTGTGGTAGACCGAATAATGCCCCCACTCCTACCCTCAAGATGTCTACATCTTAATCCTCAAAATCTGTGATATGTTATCTTGCACGGCAGAAGGGACCTTGTAGATGTGATTAAAGATCTCAAGATGCAGAGATTATCCTGGTTTATCCAGCTGGACTCAAGTAAAGCTGAGGGTCCCTCTAAGTGACAGACCATCAGAGGAGGAGATATGATGAGGGAAGCAGAGGCTGGAGGGGTGATTGCTGGCTTTGAAGATGGGAGGGGGCCAAGAGCCAAGGAAAGTAAGTGCCTCTAGAAGCTGGAAAAGGCAAGGAGACAGCTTCTTCCCAGAGACTTCAGGGGACGCTGTGCCAGACAGCCCTGCTGACACCTTGATTTTAGTCCAGTGAGACTCATTTTGTACTCTGACCTCTCGAATTATGAAACAACAATTTTGTATTATTCATTTTAAACCACTATGCTCATGATAATTTGTTATAGCAGCAATAAGAAACTAATACACATTTTAAAAGAAAAAAATTGTTCATCCATAAATGAATATATGTATTTTCATGCTTAAATTAAAAAAAAATTATTGTAGCTTTTATGGATCATTTTTAAAAAAGATTTCTCATTTGCCCAACTTTTTATTTAATTGACCAATTACAGGCTCCTATTGTTTCAAATGAGAGGACTAGTACTCTATGTGGTATCTCATTTTATCCAGTTTTGTGGAGTCCATTTCATAATCACATTCAAAGTTCTAGTTTTGTCTCTGTCTTTGGCTTTGAGGAAGTCATTTCACTTCTTTCTTATTTTCACTGATGAAAACTAGGGGCTTGGGCTTTTAAACTGTAAGAGGGTATGATTTAAACATTTTCACCAAATTCTGACTTACCTTCTCTCACCTATTTAATTTATAACTGAAACCCTTGTGCTTATCTGTGCTTTAGCTCTGATTTAACTAGAAATTAAAATCCATGTGCTTCACAGCTGCTCGCTACCCTTAATCAGGGACTTATGACTGAAATGTTTGAAGAATGCTGGAGTCAAGAGACCAGGGTTTCATACGTAACTGACACTAACTAGCAGGATGTCCTTTAACAAAGCTTTCAATCTTGCTGGGCCTTAGTTTTCTCATTTACAAATTATGAAATTGGGAGTCAATAATTTTTTAGGTCATTTTTAGCTGTATGATTCTATGATTTCATAATTTTAATTCTAGGAAATTAAAGGAATGTTGAATTTCTCTTTAAGGTGAGAAGAAAGATACCATGGTTAGTAGGATATTTGTGCATGTTCCTGTATACGCCTATGAATATCTTTTCTAAGGAGTTGAAAATATCTTTTAAGTCCTATAATTTGCTTTATTTCCCCCTTATCAAACGACCATGAAAACTGCATTTAGGTACAAATTACTTTTTGTTGGGATGATTCTGTTTCAGCCATGTATCTAGCCCTGAATGCTGCAAGACGGCAAAGTCCCACTACATTATGGACATTGAGCTGGAGGATTTGGGAAGCTCTAGCGTTTCACACATTAGAAGGATTCAGAATTGAAGACAGATAAATTATACTGTCACCTGGTAAGTTCTGTGACAGAGGGTAGAACTAAATGCAGAGTATAGACAGGGAAGAAGGGATTACTCCATGTGTAGTAATGACATGGGCTTTTGAACCTTTTTGCCTCTTTTGGCAAAGGCTTTTTGACCTGTGAGATGCATCCTGAAGGTTTGGAAGACCAAGTCTAGGGGTTGGGGGAGAATTTCAGGCAAAAAAAAAAAAAAAGTCTCTTTCAAATGAAGAGGTGTGAAAGGCATAGCATATTTGGAAAATGGTGAAAATTTCATTGGGCTTAAATATAAAGTGAGATAAAGGGTTGGGAAAGTACATGGAAGATAATGCAGAAAAAAAGCAGACAGTTTTATGCCAAGGTGACAAGGCACCAACAAAAGTTTCTGTGTGGCGAAATGACATACCAGATGTTATTTTTAAAGAGTTAATTTTGGCAGGTATTGAAAAGGTGCAGACAGGTGTGTGAGCTTTGTAGAAGGTAAGGAGAGAGGCAACTTTAAGAGGTATTGAACACTGAGCTAAACAGTAGTCCAGAAGCCATCTCAGAAAAAGAATCCATTGACTTTTATGAATGGGCACCCTTTCCAAAGCACTGCCCTCTACCCTGGGATGGGCTGCCATGCCACTGTCAGCATCTTGGCTTATTTTCCAGAATGATGAGGGATATTTTACAATACAGAGCTTCTGACCAGCACCACTGATAGCACAAAATGTCAAACTTAAAAACATATGTAAACAGAAATTACAAGGATCAATGGATTATAAAATGGTTTCTTATCCCATCTCAAGGCTATGAATACATTGCCAAATCTAGGGCATTTAAATAGTATATTTAAATTAGGATGTATATTTACATATGTTACTTATTCTTTTTATAAAGATGTAGTCTAGTGAAATATAGTCAGCCTTTGCAAATGTATATACTGTGTCTGTTGGGAGAGTAGTTTAAGTTGCTTTAACCTGACTAACTTCTTCAGCCAATCTTACCAATAGAGAGATATAATAGAACCAAGTTTCATTAACAAGTGGCAGACAAATCCAAATAACAATGTCTAAAAATCATAGTGTTTGTCATGCATAAGTCATATGATACGTACCACAGAGCTGGGAATAGGTAGAGCTGTCATCAGAAACTGAGGCTCCTTCCATCTATTGCTCATCCTTAGCCCATGATTTCTAGCTTATGATCCAAGATGGCTGCTGAAGCTCCAAGCATCACTTCCTTCTTTGCCAATAGCAGGAAAGAGCAAAGAATTTAGACAATCACACCTCTTTAAGGACTCATCAGAATTCATACATAATACTCCTGCTTACATACAATTTCAAGGAATATATTTACATGGCAGTAAGGTAGCTGAAAAATATAATCATATTTCATGGCATTATTCTGATTAATATAGGAGGGTCTATAACTAAGGAAGATGGGCCAAATATATACTGAAAAATAATTGAACTATCAGTCTCTGCTGGAAGGAGAGACTGGACAAAGTGTGATAACAATAGTAGGGTGAAAATTAATTGCTTTAGTAGTCCTGATGACTATTCAGTGACCAGTTCCACCATTAAAAAAAAAAAAGTATTCTTGAATATAGACTGCCTAAGAGAAGCAGCAATTGGGAGAATGGGAACTTAATGGCTTAACTTCTCTAAGTTTCATTTGTTGTATGTGTATATGTGTATATGGCATCTGTTATATTTATATACATTGTATATATGACATATTTTAAAAAAACATGGCAATGAGAAAGGTTGGTATGGCAGGTTTGGCTAAGACGGCTGTCATCAGCTCCTTCCCTCTGTATATATACAGATGGAAAACTCTTAAATTTTTTGTGGTCTTTGGGGAAAAGAGATATGATAGGTGATGTATATTCTTTTGGCATTAGGCAGACAAATATTTTATATTATTACATATTATTACATCACCCACACATCCTTGCCAGCCCTCACTCACCAACCGCCACCCCCCACAGCACACCCCCTCCTTCCAGACTGTCGAACTCCATGCTCTGATGCTGTCCCAGGTGTCCAGTGTCACACCCAGTTCTGCCCACCCCAAGGGGCAGCACAGTGGCTGCTCCAAAACCATCTCCCACTGCCCCACTCATTACTCTATTTACTCCCAGGGAAAAAACAAAAATTTATCATTATAAATCAATCTGCAATTCTGGATTAAGAAGTACTCATGTATAATTGGCCATGCCTCTTTCTCAGGTCCCATGTAAGCTTTGCCTGGCCTGTGCCCACCAGACTCGAATCAGAGACTGGAGACGTGGTTAAAGATGTGATTTTGGAGGGTCAAGGGTCTCACTGTGCCCTTTAAATAGTTTCCCATGGGATGAGTGGGGGTATCTTATTCTGCTTGGACATAGGCCTGCACATATGAAACTTCCTTTATATCAGGTAGGTACTATTAGAATTTTTGATCAGGGAAGAAAAGGTAAGACACTAAAATGAGAATGGCATTTGTCTTCCAGCTGGTTGCCATCAATTCCTTCCCTGCTGACGTGAGCAAACCAATCCCTCATGGAGAGGTGCAGGCTCTCTTGAATGTGGGTTGGCCTTGGAAAGTTCCTTGACCAATGGATGTGAAGCCTTGCAGCTTCTACCTGGGCGTTTCGGAATGCTCGCTTTTGAAAGGCTCACCTGAGGGAAACCAGCTGCTCTGTAAGAAGTATGGTGGTGTGGTGGCCACCACACTGTGGAAAGCCCACGCTGCGCGCAGAGACCTCAGAGGAAGAGACCTGTGTGGAGAGTGAGGGGCTATGTGCGGGAGAAAGCTGTCTTAGAAACGGATCCTCCAGACATCCCCGGCTGAGCCCACTTGGGTCAAGATGGACCACCCAGCCAAGCCCTTCTCACAGTCCTGACCCACAAAGTGGTGAGCAATCCTTAAGATATATCATAAATGGATAACTGAAAAAAGTAAGTTAAAGAAAGACTGTAATACAGGGAAATGTGGATGGAAGATAAGCAAGAGGTAAGGTAAGGTTGAAGGATTCAAGCTGATCTGCAAAACTATGAAGTCATTGGTGAGAAGCTGAATTTCAATGGATGAAAAGGTCAGCTGATAGGGAGCCAAATTTCCATAAGCTGAAGTAGAAAAACTGTTTAAGAGAAAAATATGTTAACATAAAGAGGGACACTCCCCAAAGGAAAACAAGAATCTCAGAAAAAGGGAGAATCCGACTAGCATTGCAAACAATTTGGCTATACTCTTCCCAGAAGAACCGTGCAAAAACCAACAAGTCAGGGGAAAAATCTCATTGGCATCAGCGATCACATTCTATAAGTAATATCTATTTATGGAGCATGTATATAGGCTAGAAGTTGCTAGTTTACAGGTGCAGGAGACATAATTCTTGCCCTCTTGGAGCTCACTAACATATCACACCTTATTTCTGTCCTAGAATGACAACATGGTAATGTCTCCCATCATGAAGAAGTAATGGAAACCTCTAGTTTGTCGGGGAATAGTAACACTTCTGCAAGGTCAATATGCAGGCATGTCTTTAAGAAAAAAAGAGGAATATATCAGTGAACTATAGAAAAGCTCAGCCTGGAAGCTGAAGTCTGAAAACTGAATAATGCTACTATGGGCCATGCCTTTCAGGAAACCTAAGTAAAGGTGTGTCTGTAATTGATGATGTGGTTACACTGAATACATAAGGAAGTTACTAAGTTAGCTGGAGTGGAGTCTGCTACTACTTTTTTCTTTTTTAAAAAAAGAGGATTAAGCAAGAATTGCAGAAGTATGGTCTTGCTCCCTGTATTCCTGAAAAATCCTATGTGATGGGTCTGTTTTTAAAACCCAAACATATTTGCTGTCAAGGATCTTACAGTAAATCTTATGGTGTATTGTTAGGAAAGCAAAAGCTTCCCAGACATACCTGCCTTCATTTTTAAAAATACATTGATTTGGATTTTCACACTTATAATTAAATTTACTGAAAGTGGGGTGGTCCCATATTGCAACATATTAGGGAAGAGCAGGGTTTTTAAAATGTCAATATTGACATTAGTAGTGAAGAATGAATGGAAATAGGATCACTGATGCCCTACGCATTTGGCAGTTTTAGCAAGTTTCCTCCTATGATCATATTTTTTCTTTCCTCTAAATCAGCCTAATCTGTTTCATAAACTTTTGCTCACTCTTACCTTCCCCCCTTTGCCCCACCCACTGCAAGTCCCTTTACCTGTGGCATATTAAGCTGGAGGAGAGCTGCTAATGGCTGACAACTAAAG